>NC_061111.1:233256318-233418397 GCF_002878395.1 Capsicum annuum | reverse complement strand
GTATGTTATCAGTTGAAATATATAACCAAACTATTGTAGCAGATGAGTAATTTGTTCATAACAATAAAATAGATCACTCTTGTATTGCACCAGGTAGGTTATATGTTACAACTTATATCTAACCTATTGCAGCAGATGAGTAATCCATTAAAAATAATAAAAATAAATCACTCATTTTTTGTACCAGGTAGGTTGTCTGTTACAACCTATAACCAAGTTATTGCAATGGATTTGTAATCCATTGGAAACAAAAAAAATAGATCACTCATCTATTTCCCCAAGTAAGTTGTTTATTTCAACCTATAACTAACTTATTGAAGTGGATGAGTAATCCATTGGAAATATTGAAAAAATATAACTCATCTGGTGAAATAGATCACTTATCTGTTGAAACAGATCACTTATTTGTTGCTAAATCAGTTGTCTGTTTGATCAATATTTTTTAGATTTCTTCCAAATACAAGAGTCATCTGTCGTAACAGATGAATAAACTATTAGATTGTTCATCTGTTTTAGTAGATTTTTATTATTGCATCAAATTTTCTTCTACTGTATCAGATTTGCATTGGATGTTTTGACGCGACATTTCTAGAAGAGTGTCGTGGTGTATGTTATTAGTTGACGATCTTGTTCTGATTGATGAATCTCAAGGAGGAGTTAATGATAAGTTGAATCTTTGGAGACAAACCCTTGAGTCTAAAGGTTTTAGGTTAAAAAAGACTAAGAAGGAGTATTTGGAATATAAGCTTAGTGATTCATCGCACTAGGCGGACGTGGTTGTGAAGCTTTATTCATAGATTATCCAGAAAAGTGAGATTTTCAAGTACCTAGGGTCTATGATTCATTAGAATGAGGAGATTGGTGAGGATGTCCCGCACTATATTGGTTCAAGGTGGTTTAAATGGAGGCTCACTTTAGAAGTCTTGTGTGATTAGAAGGTTCCACTTAAACTTTAAGGTAAGTTCTACAGAATGGTAGTTCGAGCAGCTATGTTGTATGGAGCAGAGTGTTGGCCAGTTAAGAACTCCCACATACAGAACTTGAAGGTGGCGGAGATGAAAATATTATGGTGGATATGTTGACTTACCAGGAGGGATAGGGTTAAAATTGAGATTATTAGAGAGAAGATAGGGATGACTTCGATGGAGGACAAGGTAGGGGAGGTGAGGTCACGATGTGTTGGGCATGTGATGCAGAAGGGCATGGATGATCCCTTACAGTGGTGTAAGAGGTTGGCTATGGATGCTTATATAAGGGGAAGAGGTTGTCCTAAGAAGTATTGGAGAGAGGTGATTAAACATGACATGGAGCAGTTACATCACTTCATCTGAGGTAGTTGGATGGACTGCGTACACTTTACCCTCGGCAGACCCTACTTGATGGGAATACGTCAGATATGTTGTTGTTGTTGTTGCATCAGATTTACATCTACTGCATCCAATGTTTAATCTGTTGCATCAGATATTTTGATCTATTGCAATAGATGAACCATCTGTTGCATCAGATGTTTAATCTATTGCATCAAATGGTTCATCTGTTGCATCAGATGGTTCATCTGTTGCCAAAAAAAAAATAGTACCAGGATTTTGTTCAATTGAACAACAACACTATCACCATTTAATATCAACTTCACCATTTTTACCAAGAAAATAACAAATAAACCTAATACCACCAACGCAACACACACACACACAAAGAACATCAACGGTGACCAAGAACTACGATAAGAAGAATTACAATAACAACAAAAAATTATATTTCATACTAGAAAGAGTTGAGAAAAAATGCCAAAAATTAGGATTTTCTTCGATCCACATTTCAAACTTAAGCAAGAAATACTGAAATTGTTAACCAATACTATAAGAGAAGTTGGCTGAAGATCCTCTTTTTCTTCATAACTAAAAAGACATAATTTTTTACCTGTGAAAGAAGAAATGGGGCGACGAAGAACTCAAAGTTGTTGTCACCGGAGAACATTGCTTGTCATATCCATTTATGGTTGAAAGTTGAAAAGAAACTCGCCTTACTATTTGTCGCTGGATCTTGACATCGACAGGGATTGAAGGGAGAATTTTTTTTCGAACTATTGGTTAGGAGAGAGTTGAGAGAGACTATCGAGAGAGTGAGTAAGGAGAGAGAAAGTTTATTTGGAAAGGAGATGGGTGTGGGTTAATTTATCTTTTTGATAGGCCAAGAACAAGAGAAAATGAGGATGTATAGCTGGAACGACTCACTCAAAGGGCTTACTTCACTATTTACCTTCAGTTACCATACAAAATGCATGAATTCGTGATGCAAGTAGACACACAGCTGAATCTTTAATAAGAAGAGGGCGGAATTAAGAAAGAATGGTACCTTCTGCTTGCTCCAAACTCACGAAAAAGAGGTGAGGGTACTTGACTCGCATATCAGCTTCAGCTTCCCAAGTAGCACCATCAATAAATTTATTTTGCCAAAGCACTTTAACCAAAGGATCTTCTTTGTTCCTTAGCCTACGGATCTGAAAATCTAAAATCTCAATCAAAATCTCCTTGAATGAAAGCATATCCTGAATATCTAAGCTTTTGAAAGAATAAACTACAACAAAATCACCAATACACTTCTTAAGCATAGAAACATTGAATACCGGATGAAGGCTAGACTACTCCGCGGGTAACTCCACCTTATATGCTACTTTCCCAAAACGACTCAGAATCCTGTATGGACCAACATAACGGGGACTAAACTTTCCCTTCTTCCAAAATCTCTTTACCTCTTTCATGGGTGAAACCTTCAAGTACACCAAATCATTAACATCAAGCTGAAGATCTTTTCTTCTCACATCCGCATATGACTTTTGACAACTTTAAGCGGTCTTCAATCTCTCTCGAATCAACTGAACTGTTTCCTTAGCCTCAAACACAGCATCAGTCCCAATCACAGTTGTTTCTCCTACTTCAAACCAACTAATGGGTAATCTATATCTTTTTCAATACAAATCTTTGAACGGGGTCATTTGAATACTAGCATACAAACTATTGTTATACGTAAACTCGATCAATGGCAAGTGCTTATCCCAACTACCTTAAAAATCAAGTAAACATGCCCTCAAAATATCTTCAAAGTAGGAATAGTCTGCTCAGCCTGACCATCTATTTGCGGATGGAAAGAAAAACTTAGACGAACTTATGTACCGACACCTTTCTGAAAAGTCCTCCAAATCTTAGAAGTAAACTGAGTAACCCTATCAGAGATAATAGCCAAAGGAACTTCATGAAATCTTACAAATTCTTGAATATACAATCTAGCATAATCCTCAGCTGTATAAGACAAATGCACTGGCAAGAAATGAGTTGATTTAGTCTACTGGTCTACCACAACCCAAATGGAATCATGATGGCGACGAGAAGGAGGCAAACCAATTACAAAATCCGTATTCACTTATTCCCACTTCCAAGTAGGAAGGCTAAACTCTTGCATTACACCACCGAGCCTTTGGTGCTCTACCTTAACCTGGTGATAAGACGAACAATTTGCGACAAATCCTGCTATATCTTTCTTCATATCATTCCACCAATAGATTTCCTGCAAATCGTGGTACATCTTGGTAGCACCAGGATGAATATAATATGGCACACTATGAGCTTCAGCCATAATTCTCTTCCTTAGAACATCAACATTGGCAACACACAATCTACTGTGCAATCTCAACATACCATCTCCCCCTTAGGAGAAAACCTCTACCTTTTGGTCCTTAACTGACTCCTTCAGTCTGACGAAACTAGGATTCCCGTCTTACTTCTCATTTACCTTCGAGACAAAAGAGAACTTGAAAATACTCTAAACTAAAATACGCCTTTTAACAGAATCGAGCAATCTAACACCCAACCTAGCCAAACGATGCATATCACATGCCAATTCTTTCTTATCATTCTCTACATAAGCTACACTACCCATAGACAACCCACTATGAGCATCTGCCATAATATTGGCCTTCCTCGAGTGATACAACACACTTATATCGTTGTCTTTTAACAACTCTAACCATTTTTTCTAAGATTCAACTCCCTCTGAGTAAACACATACTGCAGGCTTTTGTGATCAGTAAAAACATCAACATGAACACCATACAAATAATGTCTTTGGATTTTCAAAGCAAAAACTACAACTTCTAATTAAAGATCATGGGTTAGGTAATTCTGTTTGTGAGGTTTCAACTGTCTTGAGGCATAAGTTATAACCTTACCTTTTTGCATCAATACACAACCCAAACCAACTCTGGAAGCATCGCACGATACCATAAAACCATCAACACCATCAGGCAAAGTCAACATAGGTGCTGAGATAAGTCAAGTCTACAACTCCTGAAAACTCTTTTCGCAAGATTCTAAGCACAGGAACTTCACTTTATTTTGGGTCAAACGGGTGATAGGGGATGCAATAAAAGAAAACCCTTCAACAAAGAGACGGTAGTAACCAGCTAGACCCAAGAAACTCCAAATATCATATGGAAAAATAGGTCTAGGCTAATTATTTTATAGCCTCTCTCTTTTGGGGATCAACTCTAATACCTTCGAAAGAAATAATATGAACCATAAAAGCCACGGGCCCTAAACAAAACTCATACTTGATGAATTTGGAGAAAAATTAATGATCTCTAAGGGTTTCCAACATGATTTAAAGATGATCTGCATGGTCATCCTCACTTCGGGAATATACTAGAATATCATCTATGAACACGATAACAAATAAATCAAGATACCACTTGAATACTCAATTCATAAGATCTATGAAAGCCGCTGGAGCATTGGTTAACCCAAAAGACATAATCAAGAACTTAAAATAATCCTAACAAGTTCGGAAGGCTGTCTTCAGAATATCACATTCCCTAACCCTAAGTTGGTGATAGTCGGATCTAAGGTGTATTTTTGAGAAGTAGTTCGCACCTTGTAACTAATAAAACAAGTCATCAATTGGAGGAAGAAGCTACCTATTCTTGATAGTTACCTTGTTGAATTGATGGTAATCAATGCACATACGGAATGTACCATCTTTCTTATACACGAATTGAACAGATGCACCCCATGGGGAAACACTGGGTCTGATAAATCTTTTGTCTAAGAGATCTTTCAGTTCCTCCTTTAAGTCTTTAAGTTCTATAAGAGCCATACGGTTCAGAGGAATGGAAATAAGTTGAGTGTCAAAAAGAAGGTTAATTCTAAATTCTATCTCTTTATCAGGTGGGACCCCTAGGAGGTCTTCCGAGAAAACATTGGGAAACTCATTAACAATGGTAACTGACTGAATAGTCAGAGTCTTGGACTTGATGTCTTTAACTCAAACAAGATGATAGATGGAACCCTTGGAAATCAACTTTCGAGCTTTGAGGTAGGATATGAAATGGCTCTTTAGAGTTACAAAACTCCCGAACCACTGAACAATGGGCTCTTTAAGAAACTTAAACTTGACCACTCGGGTACGATAATCTATAGATGCTTAGCATGAGTGAAGCCAATCTATACCCAGAATAACGTTAAAATGAACCATATCTAGCTTGATCAAATTAGCATATGTGACCTGATAAAGGATAGTGATAGGACACTTCTTATACACTTACTTAGCAATAATAGATTCTCCTATCGGGGTAGAAACTAGAATAGGCTCAAGAATCCTTTCAGGGTCCATCTCAAAATTTACAGCAACCAGAGATGTCATATCAGAGAAACTTAAACTAGGGTCTGTCAATACATACACATCAAGATGAAAGAGATGGAGTATACCAGTGACAATATCTGGAGAGTCCTACTACTCCTGGTGAGGTGGTATAGCATAGAAGCGTTTCCGGCGCAAATCGCTAGCTGTACTAGAAGAGGCGCCTTGAGGAGGAACTAGGCAGACTATGGGAGCAGGATCTCGACTCCCCTGTCTAACATACGAATAATCTCTGAGTTGGTGGTACAACTTACCACAACCAAATCAACCCCTATAATTAACAAAACATTCACTAAAATAATCTCTACACCACTTGGCACATCAAGGATGATGAAGTCTGTTACTTACACTTTCGTGAGACATGGATGGGATAGGCCTATTCCTCTACTCCTTCCTGCTTCTAGGTGTAGGAGCACTAACTGAGGAATGCGTGGGCATAAATAAACATCTCTGAAATTGAGGGCGGTACTCTCTATGGAATCTGCACTGACTGAATCCCTGCTGCTCTGATCTAGCTCTTTTAGTTCTTCTTACTCTCTCACTTTCTTTTACCTTATCATCTTTAATCTATTCGGCATATATCATCAATTAAGAAAGTTCCATCTCCCTATAAATAATAGTAGATCTACACACTCTTTCACAATGTAACTCGACACACTGGTCATAAACTTACTCATGATTGTCCTGGAGTCAACCATCATACTAGGAGCATATTTGGATAACTGATTAAATCTAAGATAATACTCCTTACCAATCATGGATTGTTGTCTCAAATTCATGAATTCCTCTATATTTGCTTTCCTCATCTTAAGAGGAAAGAATTTATCCAAAAATATATCTTGGAATAACTGCCAAGTCATGGGAGTGGCATCCCCCCTCTACTCATCCTCCACATCTCCACCCAATTATATGCAACATTTTTCATTTGATAGGTAGCCAATTCAACACTCTCCTCCTTAGTCACGTGCATAATCTTGGTAATCTTTCTCACTTAATCCAAATACATCTGTGGGTCTTTACCTATCTTCAACCCTTAGAACTCAAGAGGATTCATCCGTATGAATTCATGAGCTAGAGCTATAGCAGAATTATTCTCTTATGGAGGAAGAACAATAGCCTGGGTGTTATCTTTAGCATTGGTTGTAACTGCCTGGGCTAGCATCTGAAAAACTGCCCAGAATTCCGCATCGGACATATGCTCATTTAGGGGATCGACGGGTTAAGGTTTCATGTTGTTGTACAAGCTCCATGAGGAGGCATTTTCTATTATAAGAGATCATGAGTTAATCGCAGATAAAGAGATAGTTGTAGGCACGATAAACTTTAGAAAGAAAGAAATGACTTTTGCTAAAATATCCTATAGCCTCTTTCTCATATATGTGGTGCGCTACACAACGATGATCAAGACTCTACGTAACGTGACTTGTCAGACTCCCTAGGACCTAGGACTCCTTAAACCTTAAGCTCTGATACCAAGCTTGGTAATGCCTCAAAATTTCTATCTTGAGACGTCAGATGGTACATAGGGCTACACCTAGCCCCAAGCTAACCCTCAAAGCCAGACACTACCTCAAGGAACTCAATTTAACAATAGTCATGCACAACAAACAGATATAGCACATTGGGTTCAAGAGAAATACAGGAGAATACTTGACTATACAACCAAAATATATTAAATGTCTATACATACCAACCTTTTTGTCTGACAAAGCCTCTATACAACAAAATCAAGGTGCCATTAGGACAAAACCCCAACTGTCTCGAACACTATTGAAAGCCATAACAATAGAATGATATCACCAAAAGTATAGATACAGTCCTCGAACCATGAGGACTCACCACTGAGGTAACATAGTTGAGGCACTCAAATATCTCTAACCCGGTTGCAGCTGAATACCTGAACCTACATTACGAGAAAATGTAGCCCATAGGAAAAATATGTGGGTCAAAACTTTGGAATGTACTGAGTATGAGGGGGTGCATGCAACAATTTAAATATCATCATCAATTTTATGAAAAAATGCATGTGTACAATGATGGCTCACTTGTCTTGAGTTAGATTGAAACATACTTTTTATGATCTCATAGTAAATAAATCATATAATAAAAACCTCATTAATCATCATAAACAACTCAACTCTTCAACTCAAGACTCGGAGTGACTCGGTAATTCAAGAAACTAAACTCTAATGGACATGGGAGGTTCTTATAACAGACATAAACTATGTGAGCTACATAGAGTCCAATAGTTTGCCCTCTGATAATGCTCAAATTACACTCTTGAATTGGTGTAAAAAATCATTGTCAATATAAATCCCAACTAGGTTGGGGTCGAATCCCTTAGGGAATAGGGTGTAAACTTCGATTTGTTTACAAAATTCTTCACTGATAGTTTACTGTTTCTGAAGTATGCGGTTTTAAGTTTCACAGAAAGTCAAATATGACTTTCAATACTTTAGTGTTTGTAATCAAGATAAATGGGAAACTAGAGTTATGTTCACAATGGATATTGGGAGTTAACAAATACTAGGTAATGCTTGGGATTCTTGGAGTAAGTAGAAATAATAGAATATCCTTGATTATGATACTTTCTGACTTATCTCTTGACCTCATCAGATAATTTATTACCTAATTCACTCAAACTTAGGTAACTTATCTATTTCCAATAGAATGTTATCTCAGGTAGATTAATCTAGTTACGACATAAATCACTAAACAGAAGGTTGGTAGCTTCTGAGTCCTTGTTGATAATTCACGACCTCTAGTCTATTTCTTTGTTAGAAGCAAATAAAACCTAAGGCATATTCCAATGTTTGAAACCACTAGATTTGATTTAAAGAAATAGAATTTTAAGATGTTCTACAACTCTTTGAATCAGTTAAACACCTAGCATCATATCAAACCCTAATCCATGGATCCCATAACGTCAGCTAATGGAATTAGCTGCTCATGATTTGAGGAATGAAATAACAAGTTGAATTCATGATGATAAGGATCAACTTACGAATGGATGAAAAATCAACAAGTACTTCCTTCAATTTAATCACAAGGTAGAACCCAAAAATAGTTGATACTAAACATAAGAATATTTGATGAAAGAGAGTAAAATATGTGTCTTCTTTTAGAGTTAATGTCTGATAGATAATGATAACTGATTATTTAAAAACCCTAAAAGATGCTATTTATACTAAAGCCTAATCAAGGAAATAAAATAATAAAATTAATAAAGTTCTCAGAATAGGTGACGCCCAAGTTGATGCCAAGTCAGGGGTCTGACACCCTATCACAGATAGCGTCAGAAATCCTTTAGTTTCTTTCAAAATTTGTCTTAGGCTGACGATGTAGCTCACACCGCATCACAGATCTGATGGTGTATCACCGACATTGTCAGATTTCTTCTTCAAGCTCAATTCTCTGGTTTAGGTTAATGCCCTTCATGACGCCTTATCACCGTCTTGATGCCTTATCACCGACGTCGTCAGAACTTTCTCTTGGCCTCAAGTTTTTGGTTAAGGCTGACGCTATTACTGATAGCCTATCACAAGGTTGACGACTTATCATGGAGGTCGTCAGCCATGTTTTCTTCTTATTTGTCCTCAAGCAACAAACAAACTAAGAGAATACAAAAAACATTCAGTAGTCAACAACCATTTTAGCTCAAAACTCAGTTACCACCTCCAAGGTCAACCAATTTAAATTACTATGTATCTTATTGAAAAGCAGCAATGTAACACAAAGGATTCCTGCCATGGAATAAACTACGTACCAACAATCATGCTTATATCAATATGACACTATCCAAACAAGTAAGTCACCTAGCAACATACTAGTGTGCCCTCACAACAAAGAATTTCCCCCTTTTTCTTTCTCTCATGAAAACTCAAAATATAAGTATGGGGATAATAACAAAAGAACTCACTCTTAGAATGAATTTCAAACAAATGCATGACAAATACCATATGCATGCCCCTATCGTCATTACAAAAGTGTCCGGACCGGTAAGTAGGATCACTATAGGTCTTTCTTTGGCTTGTAACATAGGCTAGGGGATGGTATGATATTAGATGGAATTTAGAGTGACAAACCTCTTTGGCACTACCTTAACCTGTGGGGTCCATTTATTAACCTCTTTTTCTCTTTTTTTCTTTTCTTTTCTTTTTTTCTTTATCACAAATTTAGAATGGGTGTGGTTTTTCTTTTTATTCAAACACACGTCTTTTCTTGCTCTTTTTCACCAACACCAAATATTTTATTTCTTTTTCACTTATTCTTTTTCTTCTACTCTACCTGTCTTCACAGGCAATTTACATCATACACCCCTATGATAGCCACCCTCAACTTAGGTTGTTTGCCTAAGTCAAGGTGCACAGTGTCCAAGGAGGACCAAGGCCAAAATAGGTTCATTATGATCCAAAAAGGAAGGTGATAGGTATCATAGAAAGAAATTGGTCAATTCAGGCTCAACCACGAATCAAGGGATATCACGCATTATAGGAAGGATATTTAGGCTAATAGTGACTAAAATTCAAAAATGGCTTATGATCCTTTCCTAACCCCTATCTTTCAACTATGGTAAGACGAACTGGGAAAGTTCTAGATCTGTCAATACAAAAAGAGAACTCGATATAATCTCACACACACGGCATACAAGAGATATCACTAGCTACTACCTATCGGGTTCATGCAATTGTTCAGCAATGATGATCAAGAAATTAAACTAATGCCATGGAGAGATGCACAGTGGTAACATTAAGATGCAATTCACATAGCCATGCAAAACAAACCTTCAGAGAGGTGTTCAAAATCACAAAATCAGTTAACTGCCTACAGAACCTGCAGTACTTCTAGTTATTTTTAGAATATGCTATAACAACATATTACCCTACAGCCTCAACTGAAAATAAAAATAAAATAAAACTAAGGGTTAGGGAATACCTGGAGTCAATCTAGTATTAGATCATGGGTCCTCGACCCTGCAATAGTGTTGTCCTCATAAGGAGCTTCTCTCTGCTCTGGTTCAGCAGCTCTGCTAGATGAGGCTCCTATATCCCTCGCTTGTAGTGCTTTTTACAATTTCTAGTTTTTCTCTCAGGAAGCTTGTGTTGCCTTTTTTAGATTCACTTACTCTTATTTTGTCAACTCATTATCTGCCTGCAGTGTCTTCTCTGCCTTCTTATTCTTCTTTGCTTTTTCTCAGCCTTTCTCTCATTCTCATCATCTTATTATCTCTTTTTCTTACCTTTTTTAGTTTCTTTGTCTTTCTTCTTTTTCTTTTTCACTAGCTCTGTAGTGAGATCAAGGATTGGGGGTTCATCCTCACATTCCTCAGCTATCTTCCCTGCAGGCATCATAAACTGGTATTGTTGTACCACTACCATCTCAGATTTTACCTTCTCTAGGACTACTTTGAACTCAGCGAGCTCTGCTCCAGTCAACCCCTATGCCCTTATATCAAAATGGTTCTCTAGATCTGTAACCCGTGTAGGAAAAGTGGCAAAGGGCTCAAGAGCATCCCTGATTCTCTTTTCTACAGAAATAGTAAACCGCTCAACAAAGGCATGTAGCTATATCTCACACCATTTGGACTGTTTGGCCACTTTTCTGATGTCAATAGGCTGGGATGCAACTTTTGCTGGTGCTGTCGGAACTAATGGACCTGGCTCATCATCAGGAACTAAGCCTGTCTGTGCAGCCTCAAAAGCTTGTACATCAACTTTAGGTACTGAACTAAGGCAGCCTGCAACTGATGGGTTTACCTCAACCCTCATACCTCTATCAAGTGTCAGCCTTGGCTGATTCTTCTTATAGTGAATAGAGTTATGGGTCTTGGTGGCATACAGTGTATCATCGATCCCAGGAATATATGGTACCCCTGACTCTATGCATAGCCTGGTAATCAGTCAAGGGAATAGATAAGCAGTGTCAGACCTTATTACCTAAATCTTGATCTCTTCAACAATAATCTCCCCAAAATTCAGCTTAAGGCTGGTCTCAAGACATGCGACTAATATTGCTTGATCATCACCCAAAATGTTATCTCCGTTAGTCGGCATCAAATGGGTGCGCACAACACCCCCCCAAAATTTAACCTCTTGGGTAAAAGAAGCCTGGTAAATATGCTCAATGGGTTAGGTTAACCATAAAGGATTTACCTCAGCTATAAGTGTAGATAACAAAGGACAATGGTCATCCTTACTCTTCAGACGATGGTAAAATATAGGATTTGCGATCTGAGGAATGAAGTTGGGTCCATGTAGAAATATATTGATAGTCGTATCAGAAATATTTACATTTAGCCCACGAACTGGAACTTCAGTCAGCAAAGGCTAGTCTTCTGTGGTCTTTCCACTCTTGCAAATGCTCTCTAATCTAGCCTGGTAGTTCGTATAGAACTCCTGGACTACTGTAGGATAAAACGGTTTACCTTTCTTAGCAGTTTATCCCAGCCCATAATCTCTGAATTTCTTCTCAACTGCAGGATACCAAGGCAATCCTGTGATGATGACTCTATTATCTGGAAACACTGGCCATCTAGAAGATATTCTTTTTTTCTAATCAACCCGTTTAGGAAGATGTCCTCTGCTTCAGGACTCCGCCATCTAGCATTCTCTCAAACCTCTAGATTTTTTTATTCTCTCAAACATCTTTGAGGCCTTAATACACATCACCCCTATCAGAAAACAACCAAAGCTTTATAATTTATTTCTCATGATTTTGATTCATGTTTGCACTACTGGTTAGAGTCTAGGGGTATTACAAATACCTTTAAATATAAAGCAAAAAGTTTATCGCACCAGAGCTGCAACTGATGACCCTGTCAAGCTTCTAGGGGAAGAAAAAAGTGTAGAAAAATGTCTAATCCATCTTAAACTTGCAGTTGCTATGTATATCTTTGTTTTATTCTCCCTTAAAAAAATTTGAGCAGTAGTTTCCTTTTTTTCTTTATACCGTTAAGTCTAAGATCCCTATGTTTTTATATTGTCTCCAAATAGATCATGATAATTGATACTCTTCATATAAATGATCTTGCACCATATGCTAATGAATTAACATGTCAAGATCAAGAAGAAATAAATAATGGATAGACAAACTTAAATTTCATTGATCCAACCAGTTAACATAAAACTTTAGAACTGAACCTTAATTGTAGAGAAGTACCTTGCAACTTCGAGCAAAGAGGTCATCAGACTGAATTTGCATCTAATGACCTTGTAAAATTTCTAGGAAAAGGAAAAAAGTGTAGAAAAACGTCTAATTCCTCAGAGAGTCATGATTGCTATGTATAACTATGTTTTGTGCTCTCTTGAAAAAATGTGGGTAGTGGCCCTCTTCTTTCTATCATCCCCTTAAGTGTAAAATCCCTAGTTTTCTTTTTATAGCTCTAACTAGGTCTAAGGTTTAGGCTGTATTTGTTTTTTCAAGATTCAAACGTCAAAATCTGAATACACATCTGAATGATTAAGTTGTTGTCTCTAGATCTACAAACTAAATGATTAAGACTGTTTGTTTTTAAACATCTAAATATGCACAAAAATTTATTTGTATATATAATAAAATAAATAAAATATTTCCGATAAAAAACTAATTATATTTCAGAAAAGTATGCAATTTAATTCAACAAAATTATTATTTGATTTAAAAAATATTTTAAGTTTGTTAGTGATAAATTAGATGGTTTATTACTGTGGTTGCAGTGACAGTGATTGATGTTAGAGATTATTAATGTTAGTGGTGATAGTTATGATGGTTGGTATTGTAGTAACTGTTATGATGTTGGCAGCTGACAGTGGTGGTGGTTGTGATGCAACGTTACTTAATGTTAATAGTTAGAGATGTTGATTGTGATGTATTAGTGGTAGTTAATGGTAGTGCTAGTTGTGATAGATGTGTTGGTCAGTAGTAGAGATTGACCGATAGTGGTTGATGATGGTGGTGTGGTTTATGGCGGTTGTGGTGGTGAATATAATTAGAATAATAGAAGTAGTAGATGTGGTAGCGGTTGACAATAGTTGTTGGTAGTGATATTTGTTGTCGATGGTAGTTGTGATGGTGGTGGTGAGTGGTGGTTGGCAATGGTTGCGGTGGCAAAGGTGGTTAGTTGGGGTGACTGATGATTATGAATAGAGTGACAGTGAATATTATCCAACACCAGAATACCTCTTCAGGCCTATTAGGACTTGATTCTAGCTCTAAATGATTAAAACTTTTTCACTCTTATAACTCCCAACCCACAACCCTATACCCAAGGGTGACATTATTTTCATCACATTTTCAGTCAATTAACAAAACTTTTTCCCCTCCTATCTTTATGAAAAAGAAGATTAGGGTTTCTTTCCCCCAGTCATCTCTCACGTCTCAAAGGTCAAGCTCTAGTCAAGCAATTCTAGGTATGTGGGGTTTTAGAATAAAGTTATTCTTACATCCTTGTGCCCAAAAAAAAATGTTTTAAAGATTGAATCGACATGTTTCATATTAGGGTTCATCCAGCAAATTTTTATATATTGAAGCATATTGTTATCTTATGATTTTAAGGCTAAAGATGCTTAAAGGTTACATCTATTCATATTTTGAACCTTATGAATTATATTGTGATCTAAATTCCATTACATTGATTGACATTTTGATGAAAGATTTCTATTTGGGTTTTGGGCCTAATATGTTTTACAGGTGTTGTTAAATAAAGTAAGAGTTTCAAGATTCAAGAAGAAGTATTTGGTTTATTTGAATGTTTAAGCCCATTCTAGTTCCATTCACATTCATTATAGCATGATTAAAGAAAGCTTGAACTTTTGATATAAAGATAAGAAGTGAAGTCCACAACTTGTTCATCTTGATTGTCATTTAAAGTAAAGGGAAGCATAACTGGTTTTCAGTCCGTAAACCGTTATTCTATTTTAAGGTGGATTTCTTAAGAATGAGAATATATATGTATTCATGTAGTAGTATTTAGTACCGAGAAGGGAATGCAGATGATCGTATCATAAATTCCTGGAAACTACCAACCACTGTAGGTTAAGTTTTTTCCCAATATTAATAAAGTATAGTGATCACTTAAGTTAAGGTTCTATTCCATGGCAAGGGTAGAATAACTTTCCCTAATCTGGACAAGACATTTGACTCAATGGTAGCTCACATAGTTTATGTCAATTAAAAGAATCTCCCATAATAAAGAATAAAAATCAAGATACTAGAAACTAAGTGTTATGGCACACTAAGCTTATTCATATGTTTCACTAACCATGCTTTATGATCTTTCCATCTTTATTATACTCAATTCCAAGATGAGTCATTTATACTTAGCATGCATCATTTGAAAATGTACATATATATATATTTAGTTCTAGATTTAGTTATGCATTCACCCTTATATACTCAGTACATTCCAGAGGTATTGACCCACATATATGTGTATGTGCTATATTTTCTTATAATGTATGTTTTGGTGCTCATTTTCTATAGAACGATTGACTACGAGCATTATCACCTATGACCTGACTTTTGGTGTGTCCTTAAAGTCTGAGGACTCAGTTTATCAAACACTTGTTCATTGATTGAAGTAATCTAGTAACTTGAATTGATTTTTTGTTTGGGTCAGCTAGGGTCTGTCCTAATGGCATTCTAGTTAGCAGGAAAGGCTTGTTAGACTGTGTGTTCATTGAGTTTAAAGATTTTGTTTATCGTTTTAAAGTTAGATATATATATTAAGTTGTGGAATTATTCATCTTCAGTTCATATTTATATAATACTTCACTTTTCATGTGAGTTGTCAGCTGATTAATTATCATGGGTTAGCTTAGGGCTATTCGTTGTCTTGAGCACCATAGGACATCCAGGGGGTACTTTGAGGAATTACAAACTTTCTATAAGAGCCTAAGTTTTAAATAGTCCTAGGGAGTCAGTCAATCCACATTACATAGAGCATCGATCATGAATGTAAAGTACACCACATTTATGAGAAAGATGCTAGGAAATGAATTAGGAATAATCATTTCTTCCATGATCTATTTTGCTTACAGTTGTCTTTATTTTCCTTAACTCATGCATTTATGTGACAGAATATGCATCCTCTCCAAGTTTATGCATATAAAAATGGTGATCAACCACCCTTGTACACCGACCCTCTGAATGAAAACATGTTTCATGCTGAATTTTGGGGTACTTTCCAAGCTCTGGCCTATGATATGAATGCTAATTTTTAGGGAAACCAATAGACAGTTGTCCTACATTATAAAAAATGTAACCTTGTTAACGGTGGATGAGGATCCTCAATGTTTTATTGATAGGGTGAGAAAAATTACTCAGATCATGTATGTTACTGAAGAAGAGAGTGTGGAGCTAGAATCCTATAGGTTGAAGGATAATTCTTATGATTGGTTACTATGTTGAAGTATGGTAAGGATTGGAATGCAACTGTTATGAGTTGGTCAGTTTTTAAAGTGCCTTTCTAGATAGGTTCTTTCCCTATAAGATGAGGAAGGCTAACGTAGAGGAGTTCATGAACCTTAGGCAGGGCTCTATGATAGTGAAAGAGTGCTGCATTAAGTTCACTCAGTTAGCTAAATATGCCCAGCGTTGTTATCTGATTCTACAGCCCATATGAGTAAGTTTATTGCTGGGGTGTCTGACATAGTGGTCAAGGAGTGTAGGAATATCATGTTGATTGGAGATATGGATATTTATTAATTAATGACTCATGCTTAATAGATTAAAGAATAAAATGTAAAGGAAAGAAAGAAGATAAACAAGAGGGCTAGGACTGGACAATTTGGGTACTGTAATACCCTATTTTTCCCTTGCATAATCTAAGTCCTAATACATGAGTATTCGTATATGAAGTTTTTGAGACACTCATTATTTTTCAATTTAGTCCCTTCTATTGCGTAGGAAATTCAATTAGCTTTTCAATGATATAAAATGCTCCTAAATCCGGTAACCAGTTGATAAGTTATGACTATTTTAAGTTTCAGTCGTTAAACACCATTATTTTAACCTTTAGTGCATTGCGGAAAAGGAGAATCTCCCATTTTGCAAATTCTAGTGAGGATGCGTGATCTTGATGCATCACGCCATACCCCAAGTTGACATTTCTCTATTTCCAGTGTCGAAGTGTGATACCACCGCGTCGTGGTAAACCTTCAGGTCCCAATCAGTAAAGGACCGCGATTTCCCCACATTGTGCCACAGACCAGTGTCCCAATTGTCTGCTTCAAGTGACACGGTGCAATACCTCTGCATCGCGCTAACCCAGAAAATCAGGATTTTTAGTCCGTTCTGAGTTTTAATTCCAAAGGCTTTTAAGTACTATTTCCTTGTCGCAGTGAGCCCCAAACGTGAAATTAAGTCCCTAATAACCAAATTGGGCATTATTCTAACCAAATTCCCCAAATTCAAGAACATTCTCTCAAGTATCAAAACCCTAACCTTCAAGAATCAAGGTCAAACCTCAAGAACTCTCCATCAATTCTTCCAAATTCGTCATCCCAGGTATGTTAGATGTTCATCCATGGATTTCTTTAAATCATGGAGTCCAAGTATCCATTTTAATTACAAATCTATTATCTTTTCAAGATTTATGATATTAAATTGTGATGTATAATTATGGATCTCCAAGAACTTCCATGAATATTGATTTTATACCATGCTTTAATGGAATTATCCTTATTATCAAATTCCCCATCTTTTAATATTGTGGTTCTTCGAATTAGATCATGATCTAGTGTTATAACTATCGATTTCATGCTATTATATTATATTTTAGACTATTCTTATGAATTGACTAATCTATGAACTACATGTTTGATAAAATGCGTACAAGAGTGAATTATTTATGAAGAGCCTTCATGTTTTTGAACTTCAATCTTTAGTGTCTTTTCAGTATTGCTGTTTTAAGTCCTGGTGGTATTGAATACCCGAAATCCATAGCTGTTTATAAAATTCTTGTCTTGTTTCACACTACAGAATAACTTCAGATTATACTATGAGCATTTTCAGAATAGTCACATATCAGTCAGTTAAACTCAGAATAATCTAGTATTTTAGTCTCTCATTTGGAATAGGATTTAGCAACAAGAGAGAGAACTTCCTCTTCAGATAGAAAGAGTTATTAGTAGTAGTCCATACACTCCAGAGATACAGAGCCAGCGTAGAATATGTGTAGTCAGATTTAGCTTGACTATCTCGCAGGGGTCTCCCGTTAGTTTTGGCTTGACACCCTTAGTCCTTTGGACATTTTATTAGTTTAGTGGATCCACACAGCCATTGTTAGTACCCGTGGCATAGTATTAATACCCTTTCAACTGGGTTATAGGTTGGACTCCAATTAGCTCAAATTGGTGAATGTCGGTTAGATGGTACCTCCTACAATCTCAGATATAGTCTTAGTTATAGTTCCAGCTCTGTTATCTAGTCTTAGTGTTGTTTGAACAAAACATGTAGATTTCAGTTGTTTTAGTATTTAAGTTTATAGATTTTACTCAGTTATGTTATATGCTTGGTCATGCATCCTCAGTATTTACGGATTTCCATGCATTATCAGTATCTATAGATTCCATGCTCTCTACTAAGTGCTCCATGCTTTACATGCATATCTAATTAATTATTAGTTCTATTCATAAAACTATGCATATAAACCTACCTCATTTGGCATACCAGTACATTCAAAGTACTGATCGCATACCCTTTTCTTTTGCGCAATGATGTATCATATCATAGGTGCTGACGCTCAGTTCTCGAATCGTACTTAGTCCCTTAGATCATCATCAGTACAGTAGCAGTGGTGTGTCCTCATCATCCGAGGACAAATTATATTACTTCATGTATTTATCTCAGTGGTTAGCAGAGTTAGTTAGGGCCTGTCCCATCAAGTCACAGTATCTAGTTTAGAGTCTTTTCAAACCCAATAGTTAGATATTCATACTATTCAAATTTTAGTATTTTTATCAGATTCATAATTTAGTATTTATTTCATTATTAAAACCTTATAGCATTTCAGATACTCGTTTGCGTTTATGATTATATTGTTCAGTGCTCATAGTAGGTACCAGCTCATGGGTTAGCTTGTGGTCTCTCGGCAAGCACCATGTAATGACTAGGGGGTAGTCTCGGGTCCTTAAAAGCTTTGTATCAGAGCCTAAGGTTTTAAAGTGTCCTAGGAAGTTTAAAAGCTACATCGAGTAGAATCTTGTGCATGGTTTTGTAGCACCACACACCTATGGATGCGAGGCTACAAGGCGTTTAGGAAAAGTTTTCCTTCTTTTAGTATTCATGTCGTGAGAGTGAGCTTCTTTCCATTTACAGAATATGCCTCCTAAGAAGAACGAAAAATAATAGGAACTTAGCCAACCCTTCAGCCCTTCCAGGAAGATCCTCTAGATGAGAATGTCTCTCATGCAGAATTTAGGGTTGCGTTCACTACTCTAAAACATGACTAGAACTACTGATATACTAAAATTTCATACTGATCATGCATATGTGATGCATGGATTCTTGACTGAGCTATTCTTATGAAAGCATGACTGAAATTACTGATAAACTAAGCTTTTTCTATCAAATATGCATATCTAATCCATGTATATCTGACTAAGTTGATTCTCGAATGCATGATTGAATAGGCAATGATAACTAATACTGACTTTGTAAGAAATATTTTAACATGCAACTGAATGGCTTAATACATGAAAGAATCAAGGAATTATAGAGTATATCCCCCTTGGGATACTATGTACCTCTAAGAACGCTTACTTTACTGTGATACTGGGAAAACTAAGGTGATGCATACGGCACCTACGAACTATATCATGACTGAACATATGGTATTTGAATCTAATGCATGTTATATAAACAAAGAAGATCTTGCAACTACTGGGACTTTATATATTGGAATAGTTTCATTCCTGAGATTTCTAATAGTATGACTAAATGGAAAGATGGGAAACAAACTATACGAATCTGACTGCCTGACTGTTGGACTGAATTTCGGGATTTGCAAACTAACTCGAAAACTTAAGCTCAAATGGGAACAGAGGATCAAATAATGCATATCATGAAAATGAAGGACTTATAATGTAGCAAAATCTATGTTAAGGGAACTTCCCTGATCATGGTGAGTCTGGAGTGCATAAAATATGTTCTAACACTGATCACTAGTAGTACTGGAAGTGGCTCCCTGATGACGCAATCTTTACCCCTTTGAGCTAAAACTCTACACTCTCGCAACCTGAGAGCTGGCTTACTACAACTAAAACATACCTCACTGCCTGCTCTACGTGCACCTACGTTGTTCTTACCACATTTTTAATAAAGTGGATATGTACGCTCATTTCTCACACTACCCTAGGATTTGGAGCCTGGCGCCACATCAAGATTTTTATCCTTAAACTTTGATACTGGTTCACTAGTTGAGGATGGATGTGCAAATAAAAAATTCTAAATTTGCTGAGAACGATTACCACTCTATGACCCTGATTGAGAAATACTCAAACTACCTATTCTAGATTTCTTATTAACTCTCTTTTTCTCCTTAGATATTTTTGCCTCAATCTGCTGAGCATGCATCATTAGTCTATAAAGATCCATGTCTCTACTAAGAATTGTAGTCCTACATTCCTTAACCACTAACCTAGACACACTGGTCAAAAACTGACTAATACTAGATCTAGGGTCCACCATTGGCTCAGGAACATACTTAGACAACTGATTGAATTTGAGGCAATACTCTTTCACTGATATAGAGCCTTGCCTTAGGTTCATGAACTCTTCTACCTTAGCTTCCCTTATCTCAAGTGGGAACAACTTATCTAAGAACACATCTTAAACTATTTGCCAAGTCATAGGAGCTGCATCCTCCCCTCTACTCTTCTTTCACATCACTACCCAATCATAAGCAACATCCTTAAAACTATAAGATGCTAATTTTACACTCTCCTCTTCAATGACATGCATAATTTGGGTGATATTCCATACCTCTTCAAGATAAATATATAGGTCCTTGCCTGCTAATGACCTACAGAATTATGGCGGGTTTATTGTCATAAAATATTTTATCCTGGCTGCGTCTAAATCTACATCTTGCTGAGGATGGGCTACAGTCTGACGATTACCCTAAACACTAGTTGTCATAGCTTGAGTTAGCGCCTGAAAAGCTGCCCAAAACTCTACATATGACATATTATCATTCGAAGGATCTATGGTTTGAGGTGGCTGGTTATCATTTCTATAGGAATTATCTCTGTGAGAAGGAATATTTTATATTGAAATAAGGAATGGAGTAAACTAAGAGTCTTAACTTGATCTCATGCTCACTCGCACGACCTAAATACTAAAAGAAGGGAAACAATTCGTGAAATATCTTATAGCCTCCTGTTCATAAATGTGGCGCGCAACACACCTATGCACAAGACTCTACTAGATAAGGCTTTTACACTTCCTAGGACACTTTTGAACCTTAGGATCTAATACCAAGTTTGTAATGCCCTGATTCTGGTACCTCGGATGCTACATAGTGCTCATAATATAGTCTGAAAAGCTCTAGTCTGAAAGCCTCTAACTATTTGAATAAGGAGTTGAATGGGACAATCCCCCAACTAATTCCATCTACTGAAAATACTGAATCTAATGCATTAAAGCAAAATAAAAACCATCCTTGAATGATGAGGAATCACTATTATCTACTGCTGCTGGCTGAATCTAGACTGCTAAGGGTGCTCTGGAGCTCCGGATTTTGAACATATGGTATAAAACACCGTAGCTCAGGAAAGTATGCGTTAGTACGTTAGAATCTACTAGTATGCTAAATAAGGTATGGATAAATTCAAAGGCTCATATAGACGACCTATAGCTGACTGAATTATGTGAGTATACTGAATGAGGAATTATATGTATGAATGCACAAACTATAATTGAAATCGTACTAACACTAAATACTGAGTTAAACTAATAGGATTACTGATAACTTGGTTTGCTGATGCTGAATTCTAAAAACTAATTTACTGACATTTGAGTTTACTAACACTACGATACTTAATAACTAAGTCTACTGATATTGATCTTAGAGTTTTTCTAATATTGATTGACTGTATCTAAGATTAGTCCTATCTAGCGGGTTATCTCTGAATCTACTGATACTGATTTTGATTGATTGCACTTGAGATTAGTCCTATCTAGTGGGTGATCTCTGAATCTCTAGATGATGAAAATCATTGACTATACTTGAGATCAGTCCTATCTAGTGGGTGATCTCTAAATTCTATGGAACTATCTAAGTTCCTTACTAAGTTGAGTGACAGTATTTAACAGTCCTAATTTCTGTAATACTACACTGAGTTCTATTACTAAGACTAAATCTAAAATTGAGATTATGGGAGGTAATAATCTAACCGACATGCCCCAAATCTGAACTAGTGGCATCCAACCTGTAACCCCAGATGGAAGGGTGTCAGTACCGTTCCACGAGTAATGACAACTACTACGGAGTTAATCCTAATCTAGCGGGTGACCTCTTAGATTAGTCCTTTACAAGTGGGTGATCACCGAGCATGTCAGTCCTATATAACGGGTAACATATCATGCCTACACTGGCTATATGGTTCTGGAACTTAGGAATTGCTTCTAGGGATCTCAGTCTTATCTAGAGGGTGAGCCCCAATCCCTAGGCTTTCTCGGTGCTAAATTTTACTCCCAATTGAAAGACAACGAACTAATTTTCTAGTTCATACTAGGCTTGACTAAACTGTTACTAATCGTACTGATTGACTAAACTAAACTAATGTCACTGAGTTTTATTGACTGATCGAATACTACTAAATTCTATTATCTAACAGAATGCTACTAAGTTTTTGGACTAAATACTTGAATATTACTAAGGTATGAATTAAATACTAAACTAGAATAGACTGATATTGAGATTATTGAGTCTCTCTAAGTTCTGTAACTGAGTGATTTCTACTGATCATGGCACGACTGAGATTATCTTAAAAACTTACACCGGCTCTTGATAATCAGCTAAATTATCGAGTATTAAATATTTCAAGGACTCGATAAGATAAATAAATAACGCATGACAAATTTTGAATAGCATTACAATAGTGTATCATTCACACTAAAATCAAGGAGGCATCTCTTCAAGAACTTGGAAGTATTATGCATATAAACGTGTAGGGATGCAGACCAATGTCTCCTAATTCATTCATTAAGGAATTCACATAAATGAGAGTGCATGTGACATATCATAATTCATTCACTAAGTCCTTTAAATAAACACTTGGCATGCATTAACTTATACATAATTAGGGATTTAGTGGTAACATGCTGTAATGACTCTATTTTCTTCTCATAAGCATTTTATCAAACATATGGGGAGCATACTTTGGTTATACAACGATCAATACACCCAATTAATAGGGCTACATCAATAAACTGGTAGCTTAAAAGGGTTAATCATGAACATTATGCTAATCATCACTAGCTAGGACTAACTCATGAAACATGTAATCTACATCATGAATCACAACTCAACAATAACATAAACATGAACTTTAACTTACATAAATCATGAAAAATCATAAATATTCTATCTTTATAAGTTGAAAAGGGTTCTTGAACTTCTTGGGTGGAAGGTACCCAAGAATCAACATCTATCATACCTTAGTTCTTGATTTTAGGAAGATTGGTGGAGAGACTCTTGAATTTGGATCTTCAATTGGAAAACCCTAACTTGTTGTTGTGAAAAATTGATAGAAGAGAGTATATTTTAGGAGAAAATAGGTCTAAATCTCATGTTATAGGTTTGTATAAGGGTAGAAAATTAACCCAAATACCCTTCTGGATGCGGATTTTAAAAAGCTAAAAACTGGGCACCAACACGGTTGTCGATATGGCATATCGATGGCATTAATGCGATACTCGATGCGTTGCACCATGATCATGCAAAGACTCATTACTTTAACTGGAAAACCCTTCACAATGTTAACTAACGCAATAGGCAATACAGCGTGCTTGGATCGCAGTAATCCACTTTTTTAGGACACCAAATGTGGTCTAAACGCGATCCGAAAAATCTGAAACTCATTTGGGAACACCTAATGACATAGATGTACATAAATAAACTTAAATATTGATATTTAAGGGTTGTGTGGGTTGAGAAATAAGATTTCCAACTTATGAAGGCTAAAAAGATTCTAAGTGTAAACACTTAGTTGAAGTTTCTAAGTCTGGGACCTCTTTTTAAGCTTTAATGAACTGAGTAAAACTTAGAATTTTGTAGGGCCTTATAGTTTCAGTTGTCAAATTCCTGGAAGAAGAATTTGTAGAAGTTGAAGACTCGACTCACCTCAGCACAGTTTTGACTCTACCAGATGATTCAGATGTTTTTGTTGTTTACTGTGATGTATCCAGAGTAGGTTTAGGTTGTGTCCTCATGCAGAGAGGTAAGGTCATATCTTACGCCTTCAGAAAGCTTAAATCCTATGAGAAGAATTATTTGATTCATAACCTTAAGCTAACAACTTTAGTGTTTTCTTAAAGATTTAAAGGCATTACTTGTATAGGGGGCATGTAGATGTGTTCACAGATCACAAAAGCCTTCAGTATGTTTTCTCTCAGAAAGATTTGAATTTGCGTTAGAGAAAATGGTTAGAGTTATTCAAATATTATGACATGAGTGTTTTTTATCATCTGGGCAAGGACAATGTAATGGTTGATCCTCTCAGTAGAATGTCTATGTGTAGTGTAGCTCATGTTGAGGATGGTAAGAAGAAGTTAGTTCAGGAAGTTCATTATCTTGCCTGACTAGGTGTCTATTTACTTGATTCTACTGAAGGTAGTGTATGGGTATAGAGTAGCTCTGAGTCATCACTAGTCTTTGAGGTGAAGGAAAGTCAGGATAGAGATCCCAGTCTAGTTAAGTTGAAAGAATCAGTAAGAGATAAAAAAGTAGAGGTTTTCTCCCAAGGGGGATATGGTGTTTTGCGTTGTCAGGGTAGATTGTGTGTGACTGGTGTAGCTGATTTGAGGCAATGAATTCTTACAGAAGTGCAGGGGGCGCATTACTTTATACATCTAGGGGATACTAAGATGTACTGGGACTTATAAGAGAAATATTGGTGGAGTGGGATGAAGAGAGAAATTGTAGAGTTTCTAGCTAGGTGCTCTACATGTTAGCAATTAGGGTTGAGAACCAGAAACCTAGTGGCTCTATGCAAGAGTTTAGTATTCCCATGTAGAAATGGGAGGAAGTGAACATCGACTTTGTGATAAGTTTGCCTTGTACCCACCATCAGTATAACTCTATTTGGGTAATCAAAGACAGGATGACCAAATTAGCTCATTTCTTACCAGTCCATACCTCTTATTTATTTGAGGACAATGCCAATCTCTATCTAAGAGAGTTGGTTAGGTTGCACGATGTTTCCTTATCTATCATGTCAGACAGAGGTTCTCAGTTTCCCACTTATTTTTGGAAAGCATTCTAAGGGTCTTGGTACCCAAGTCCACCTCAGTATAACCTTTCACCCTCAGAAAGATAGTCAAGCAGAAAGAGCCATTCAGACTCTTGAGGATATGCTGAGAGAATGTGTTGTTGATTTCAAGGGTAGTTGGGATGACTATTTGTATTTGATTGAATTTTCATACAATAACAAATATCATTCCAGTATACATATCGCTCCATTTTAGGATCTCTATGGTAGGAGATATAGATATCTAATTGATTGGTTTGAAATAGGTGAGGCTGCAGTTGTAGGGCCTGACTTGGTGTTTGATGTGTTAGAAATGGTTCGATTGATCAAAGAAAGGGTTAGGGATGCCCAAAGCCAACAGAAATTGTATTTACATGTGAGGAGAATGGATCACGAGTTTGAGATCAGTGACTTCATATACTTGAAAATCTCTCTCATGAAGTGAAGAGATATACAAAAAAGGGAAACTCAATCCTCGATATATCGGTCCCTTCAGAAGTCTTAGTAGTTTTGGAAAGGTAGCTTACGAGCTTGAGTTACCTTATATTTAGCCTCAGTAAACCCAGTGTTCAATGTCTCATTATTGAAAAAGTGCATTGGTAATCCAGCTATAGTTGTTTCCTTAGAAAGTATAGATTTTTAGAATAGTCTTTCCTTTGAGGAAGTCCCAGTCGAAATTCTTGATCATCAAGTTCGTAGATTAACAAAAAAAGAAGATCCACTAGTCAAAGTTCTTTAGTGAAATAATTCCGCTCAGGGAGCCACTTGGGAAGCAGAGGTAGATATGTGGACCAAGTACTCTCATCTCTTCTCTATGAATCCATATTCAGTATAAGGTACCAATCTTCTTTAGATTTTCTTTTCTCTATCATGCTCAGCTTTAGCCACACATCATGTTCATGTCAATCGTACATTCATGAATTAGTTCAGTCATGCATTCCATGCATAAGACATACATATTCAGTGTGTAAGTTCAGTCCAATACTTCCCTTAGCTTAACCAGTTTTATTCGGGGATGAATGATCCCAAGGGGCAGATATTGTAATACCCCGTATTTCCCTAGCATAATAAAAATCCCAATACATCAATATTCATGTATGAAATTTTTGAAACACAAATTATTTTTTAGTTTAGAGCTTTCCATTACATAAGATATTTAATTAACTTTTCAACGATATAAAAGTTGACTAAATCTAATAAATGGGTAAGAAATGATGATAATTTTAATTTTTAGTCCTTAAACACCGTGATTTTAACCTTTAGCGCATCGCGGAGCAGGCCAATCTCCCATTTGGCAAATTTTAGTGAGGGTCCGTGATGCTGGAGCATCGCACCATAGGCTAACTTGACATTTGTCCATTTCCTCTGTCCAAGTGCAATACCACCGCATTACGGTGAACTTCAAGGTCCCAATTAGTAAAGGACCATGGTTTCCCCGCATCATGGCACAGACCAGTTTCCCAGTTGTCCGATTGTAGTGACACGGGGCGATAGCGCCACGTCGCGCCAGCCCAGAAAATCAGGATTTTCAGTCAGTTTTGAGTTTTAATTCCAAGGGCTTTTAAGTACTTTTCTCTTGTTCCTGTCAGCCCCAAACACAAAATTAAGTCCCTAATAACCTAATGAAGCATTATTCTAATCAATTTTTCCCTAAAATCAAGAACATTCTCTCAAGTAGCAAAGCCCTAACCTTCAAGAATCAAGGTCGAACCTCAAGAACTCTCCATCAATCCTTCAAAATTCTGCATCCCAAGTATTTTAGATGTTCATCTATGGGTTCCTTTCATCCATGGAGTCAAAGTATCCATTTTAATTATAAATCTATCATCTTTTCAAGATTTATTGTGATTTAAACTATGAATCTCCATGAACTTCCCTGAATAATGATTTTATATGATACTTCAACGGAATTATCGTTGTTATAAAATCCCCTTTGTTTTAAAATTTTCATTCTTCAAAGTAGATAATGATTTACTGTTATAAATATTTAAGTAATGCTATTATTTCAAGTTTTATACTATTCCCATGAATTGACTAAACTATGCACTACAAGTGTTTGATAAAATGCCTACAAGAGTGAATTATTTAATAAGAGCCTTTATGTTTTTGACCTTCAAGCTTTAGTGTCTTTTCAGTATTGTTGTTTTAAGTCCTGGGGGAATTGAATACCCAAAATCCATAGCTTTTTATTTAAGTCTAGACTTACTACATTACAAAATAACTTCAGATTATACCATGAGCATTTTTCGAATAGTAATGAGTCGTTACCCAAGAATTCAGGTACACAAGTCACAACTCAGACAATGACATCTGAACAAACGTATTGAGTCGTTACTTAAGTTGTGATGACTAGAACAAGTATTTTCTTCAATGATTAAAAAAGGGCTTTTTGGTCTTTTCCCATACCTTTTTTTCCCAAATCCATAATGTTTTGAAACTGCAACATCAGTTATTGAGGTTAAAATTTACCTTAAGACCTCATAAATGAAAAATCACTCAACATTTAACAAAAGAGGCAATGTGCAACATAAGACTCTTTCCCCTAAGTCGTACATACAATATAAAATTCATAAATAGTAAGTCTATTTTAGATACGAGTTGACCCTAGAAGGCGACAAGGCACAGTATGAGTTATATAAAGTGAATTTGTGAGTTCAACAGTATTGGTTCCCTAAGTTTATGGCCAAGATATAAGTGGTTGTTTCAAGTAGTACAGACAAGTAAAGAGTCATAAGTTGCCACTCATGTGTTGACTAGTGTGTGTTATCTTTGCCAAAACCAAGCTTATGAGTAACTACTTCAACTTGTACCCTAACTATATAAGTCATAGGGTTGACTCATGAATACTGGCGACTAATTTATGTGAAGTTTAGCTAAAGGGCCTTTTGGTCTTTTCCACTCATATAACTCCCAACCTACAACCCTATACCAAAGGGTCACATTATTTTCCTCACATTTTCATTCATTTTACAAGACTTTTTCCCCTCCCATATTTTTGAACAAGAAGATTAAGGTTTCTCTCCCCTAGTCATCTCTCAATTGTCAAAGGTCAAGCTCTATTCACAAGTCAAGCAATTCCAGGTATGTGGCGTTTTAGAACAAGATTAATTGTTACATCCTTGTGCCCAAAAAACATGATTTAAATCTTTAATCTACATTTTTCATATTAGGGTTTATCCCTCAAATTCTCATATATAGAATCATATTGTTATCTTGTGATTTTAAGGCTAAAGATGTTTAAAAGTTACATCTATTCATATTTTGAACCTAATAAATAATATTGTGATCGGAATTCCATAACATTGATTGAGATTTTGATGAAAGATTTATATATAGGTTTTGAGCCTAATATGTTTTCATAAATGTTGTTAAAGAAAGTAAGAGTTTCAAGATTTAGAAGAAGCATTTAGTGTATAAGAAAGTTTAATCCCCTTCTAGTTCCATTCATATTCATTATAGCCTGATTAAAGAAATCTTGAATGTTTGATGTTAAGATAAGAAGTGAAATCGATAATGTATTCATCTTGATTATGATTTAAAGTAACGAAAAGCATAACTGGTTTTCAGTCCATAAATCCTTACGCTATTTTAAGGTGGATTTCTTAATTATGATTATATATATGTATTCAATGAGTAGTATTTAGCACCGAGAAGGGAATGCAGATGATCATATCATAACAAGTAGTTTCTTCAATTTAATCACAAGGTAGAACCCAAAAATAGTTGATACAAAACACAAGAATATTTGATGAAAGAGACCAAAATACGTCTCTCCTTTTAGAGTTAATGTCTATAGATAATGATGAATGATTATTGAAAAACCCTCAAAGACACTATTTATACTAAATCCTAATTAAGAAAATAAAATAACAAAATTAATTAAGTCCTCGAAATAGGTGACGCCCATGTTGACGCCACGTTAGGGGTGTGATGCCCTATCACAGATGGCATCAGAAATGCTTCAGTTGCCTTCAAAATCTGTCTTAGGCTGACGATGCAGCTGACGCCGCATCATGGATCTGACGGCATATCACCATCATCGTCAGATTTCTTCTTCAAGCTCAATTCTCCGGTTTAGGATGATGCCCTTTGTGACACCTTATCACCGTCTTGACGCCTTATCAACGATGTCGTCAGAACTTTCTCTCAGGCAAAAGTTTTTGGTTAAGGCTGACGTCGCTGCTGATAGCCTATCACAAGGCTGACGACTTATCACGGAGGTTTTCGGCAATGTTTTCTTCTCTTTTGTGTAGATTTTCAACTCTTTTGCTCTATTGTAATTTATTTCATTCCTTCAGCCATTTACTGCAATATCATGAGCAAACACTTCAAAACAACAAGAGTTGCTTCAGGATTCAAAATTATTTTTGAGCTAAAAAGCAGTAAATGTGCTAGCTTTTGCTCACACATCACCCTCCTGAGAAGAGAACCCCACTTTGGTGGGAGCATCGTACTCTTGCCAGGGAGTACAACCTCAATTTAGTGATCACAATCTCATACTCGGTGTCTGTCCTACAATTATTAATATCAATCCTACAGTGGCACATAGTTTTGGGGAAATACCACATTTTCTGCTCGGTGCTAGTTACTACTCCCAGACACAAGCTCAAAATGTGTTAGGAAATCCACCACAAACATAACAAGGGTCTATGATGAAGATCAAATCAAATCTCTTTTTCATTTATCAAATCATAATCAATTTGTGGATTCCTAACTCGACTCAAATCAAATCAATATTTCTCACTATTAAAATGTATCAATTCATTAAATCATTACAACATTAATAACTTTGAGGAAATATCAAGACTCATTGTGACAACTCAATCTCATGAATCAATATACTCAATAATCCAATTTTTCATAAGGAAGCTTAAAGCTTGACACATATCTTGAAAGCACTTGAACTATCAACTCATGGTAGAAATATGAAATTCACAATATTAAATATCAAGTCATAACTTGGGAAAAGTAAAATAATCATGTATAACAAAGCTTGAACAATTTATATTTTCATAGTCTCATGATGAAGTAATTTGGGTATAAACCCACTTGCAAAAACATATAAATTTATAATAGAAATCAAAGCTTTGGGCACTAGAATGTAAGAATTGCTCTTGTTCAAAACCCCACATACATTAATTTTTGAAATTGGATGAATTCTAATGCTGGAGACTCTATCCGCACTTGTAATAAATTATTCTCGAAGCCCACACTATGAAGAAATTGATTTTTTGAAGAAATCTTGAAGATTTATGGATAAGTTTTAGAAGATTAAAGTTTTTGAATGAAACCCTAGATATCTTTTCTTAAGAGAATTGGAAGAGAGATTGAAGAAACTAGGGTTTGGATGGGGATTCTCATATATTTAGGGGCCTCAAAAATATGAGAAAAGACCAAAATACCCTTGCAAAAACGTCCTTTAAATGCTGAAAAAATAGCTGATGACAATTGTAATAAGTCGTAAGACTTGTGATAAGTCATCACGGAATGTCGTCACAAAAGAGTGGAATTTATGACTTTCTTCTTAAGGTTGATGACATTTTGTGACAAGCTGTCAGACTTGTGACAAGTCATCATGAAATATTATCACAAAAGGGTGAAATTTGTGACTTTCTACTTAAGGTGGAGACATGTTGTGATAAGCCATCATACTTGTGATAAGTCATCACAAAATATCGTCACACAGTTTTCAGGCTGATATGCTGGAGTAAAACAGGCATAACATTTTGCTCTGATACTGGATTTGGTTGAAATTGGTACCGTTGGAAAGATAATTCAATTATCTATCTGTTGATGGGTCATGAACTCAAAAATTCTTAGGATATCAAGATATATGATCATTTTAAAATGACTACGCCAAAATACTTCTCAAGAATTCAATCAGTAAGGGATATTTTGATTCACCTAATTGCTAGGACATCATTGAGGCCTTAATATACATCACCCATAATTAGAAAATAACCAAATATTTACAATTTATTTGTCACAAGTTTGAGTCATGGTTTTACTACTGGTTAGAGTCTCAGGGTATTACAAATACCTTGAAATATCAAGTAGAAAGGTCATCAAACCAAAGCTGCAACAGATAACCCTGTCAAGCTTCTAGGGAAAGAAAAAAATGTAGAAAAATGTCTAATCCACCTTTGAATTGCAGTTGCTATGTATAACTTTGTTTTGCTCTCCCCTAAAAAATGTGAGCAGTAGTTTCCTCTTTTTTCTTTATACCCTTAAGTCTATAATCCCTAAGTTTTTATATAGTCTCCAAATAGATCGTGAAAATTTATACTCTTCATATAAATTATTTTGCACCACATGCTAATGAATTAACATGTCAAGATAAAGACGAAATAAATAATGGATAGACAAACTTAAATTTCATAAATCCAACCAGTTAACACAAAATTTTAGAACTAAACCTTGATTGTAGAGAAGTACTTTGCAACTTTGAGCAAAGAGGTCATCGGACCGAATTTGCATTTAATAACCTTGTAAAGTTTCTTGGAAAGGGAAAAAGGTGTAGAACAACGGCTAATTCCTCTAAGAGTGGTGACTGCTATGTATAACTATGTTTTGTGCTCCCCTGGAAAAATGTGGGCAGTGGCCCTCTTCTCTCTATCATTACCTTAAGTGTAAAATCCGTATTTTTCTTTTTATATCTCTGACTAGGTCTAAGGTTTAGGCTGTATTTGTTTTCTCAAGATTAAGGCATCGGAATCTGAAATCACATCTGAATGATTAAGTTGTTGTCTCTAGATCTGAAAACTAAATGATTAAAAATGTTTATTTTTCAACATCTAAATGTGCAGAGAAATTTATTTGTATATATAATAAAATAAATAATATGATTCAGATAAAAAACTAATTATATTTATCAAATGTATGTAATTTAATTCAACAAAATTATTATTTGATTTAAAAAATATTTAAGTTTGTTAGTGATAAATTAGATGGTTTATTATTGTGGTTGCAGTGACAATGATTAACGTTAGAGATTATTAATGTTAGTGGTGATAGTTATGATGGTTGGTATTGTAGTAACTGTTATGATGTTGGCAGCTGACAGTGGTGGTGGTTGTGATGCGACGTTACTTGATGTTAATAGTTAGAGGTGTTGATTGTGATGTATTAGTGGTAGTTAGCGGTAGTGCTAGTTGTGATAGATGTGTTGGTCAATAGTAGAGATTGACCGATAGTGGTTGATGATGGTGGTGTGGTTTATGGCGGTTGTGGTGGTGAATATAATTAGAATAATAGAAGTAGTAGATGTGGTAGCGGTTGACAATAGTTGTTGGTAGTGATATTTGTTGTCGATGGTGGTTGTGATGGTGGTGGTGAGTGGTGGTTGACAATGGTGGCGGTGGCAAAGTTGGTTAGTTGGGGTGACTGATGATTATGAATAGAGTGACAGTGAATATTATCCAACACCAGAATACCTCTTCAGGCCTATTAGGACTTGATTCTAGCTCTAAATGATTAAAACTTTTTCAGGCCTATTAAGAACTAAAATCTGAACAAAAAACAAATGCACTTAATGGTCTGAAGTCTGATTCATTTAGATCTAGAATTTCATTAAGTGCAAACAAATGAGCCCTTAGAGTATATTTTTGATTTTTCTTACAAAATTTCCCTTGTTAATTCTAATGTGATTAAAAATCTGAAGAAAAAAGTAATAGAATATCCTTTTGTAAATGGAATATATTCGGTAAGAAAAAAATAACAGAATATATTTTCATAGGCTTATCTAAGTGGTATCTCGTTGGTGTGACCTATATTTTTTTTAAAAATAATTCATAATAAGGAAGAGAACATAAAAAGGAAGTGAAATGATAGAGTAAACAAATAAAATTTTTGTAAATTTCTATTTTTCATTTTGCAAAGATAAAGCACAATTTATAATCTAAAAAAATGTCTTTTTTTGAGATTTTCGGTCTTCTAAAATAAAAAAAAAATTAAATTAATTACTAAAAAGGGTAACAAAATAGTGTAGGGTCAAATATTAAAAGAAAAAAAGATTTAATGCACGAGATATTGACCATACAAAAAAGGAATTTATTTAAATTAAAATGTTTATAAGTTAAAAATGTAAAATGTTATAAAATCTAATTGTTATTGGATATCATAAACTTGTAAGTGGATTGCAGAACAACTTCAATGGAGAAATGTTACAAACCATATTGTTATTGGATATAATAAACATCTACGTGGATTGCTGAACAACTTCTATTCTTTTGAAAATTGAAAATAAATTCAGGTCAATTGGATATGAGTTTTTAAGACAAACAAAATCACTCAACCCACCCCCCCCCCCCCCCCCCCCCCCCAATTTGGTCTATTTTACTACATTTCTTGTTGTCTTGGGTTTTTTTTTAATTATTATTAATTTTTAACACATTATTAATACAAAACTCTATCATTAGAACGGACTTTGTATTTCAGCACATAAGAGTACCATCCCCAAACTTGAAATTACTGTGAATTTTTATGGTGCTATTTACTTTTTATGGTGATGAATGAAATTTAATTGATGCTAGATTCTATTCGTATATTATTTTCTTATCGTGATTAGATAAGTGATTTTTTTCCATTTAATTGAATTAGAATATGTAATATCCTAGAATTTTTAGCTCTAGAATCTCCATGAGGTAAGGTACTGGATTAGCTTTCCAAGTGCAACTAGTCTTGCCTTGATTAGATATAATGGTGAGTAGTTCTAGAAATTTGCCTAAGGGACAGTTAAACTCCATGTGATAATGATTCTGCCAATGACACATTGCCTGATGTAATGAGTAATTGAGTGAGAGCCGTTGGCAAACCAGTGAGTATCCCAGTCTTTTAATCAGTGGCAATGAGTTCATCCTATTACTCGTTATCATACATAATGAGTCATTGTGTAGACATATTGTCAAAATAGTGAGAAATTCAAAAACAAAATCCCTGACAATAACTCTACCTAATGACCCATTATCAGACCTAACGAGTCGTTATGAGAAAAGTCATCATCTTAATAGTAAGGACCCAAGAACTCAGGTACTCAGGTCACGAATCAGACAATGACATCTGATCAAACTTAATGACTTTTTAGCCAAGTCGTGATCACTAGAACCAGTATTTTCTTCAATGATGCAAAAAGGATTTTTTGGTCTTTCTGTAATACTCCAAAAAAATTCTAACCAATATTAGAGCCATGTACCAAGCTCATGCATAGTACATCATGATTCTTTTATAGTTCTATGAGTAGGTTATATGTATATTAAAACTTTAAATAACTTCCAGCTATCAGAAGAATTAAAACATTCCTCACCGATTGAATTCTTGCGAAATATATTGCCATAGTAAGATTCAAACGAGAATATCTTTCATTTTTCTTAGAATTTTTTATCGCATGACCTATCAACAGATAGATAATTGAATTATCTTTCCAACTATACCCTTTTCACCTAAATCCGATATCGAACCAAAGAGTTATTCCTATTTTACTCCAGCATGTAAGGCTGGAAACTGTGTGATGACATCTATGGCAGCTTACAACATTTGTGATGCCATACCACGATGGTCGTCACCCTTAGGCAGAAACCAGATCCAAAGTGACGACATTCATGGTAGCTTTGTGACGCTCTATCACAAAGGTTGTCAACCTAAGGCAGGATCCAGATCCTGTGTGACAATATTCATGGTAGCTTATCATATTTGTGATGCCCTACCACAAAGGTCGTCAGGCTTAGGTTGAAACCAGCTCCTAAGTGACGACATTCATGGTAGCTTACCACTTTTGTCACGCCCTACCACAAAGATCATCAGACTTAGGAAGAAACCATCAATTCCAGCTTCTGTGTGACGACATTTTTGACGGCTTACCACACTTTTGACGCCTTTTCACAAATGTCATCAGCTATGATTTTCAGCAATTGGGAATTTATTTTATAAGGGTATTTTGGTCTTTTCCTTCACCTTCCATGACTTATAACCCAAAAGAGGCATAATTTTTTCCATTTTTCTTCAGTTAGGCATCTTAAAAACCCTCTCTTACACTCTCAACCACAAGATTAGGGTTTTCTCTCAAGATTATCTCCTCAAGAGCAAGCCTAAGGAATTCTTCAAGAACCTTCAAAAACATTGGATCACTTTCAAGATTCAATCACTAATGTATGCGTAGTTTTCATCTATGGATACAATCCATTCATAGAGCTCAAGAACCATATTTTAAATATTATTTTGTAAACTTTTTGTGGTGATATGAGTATGTACTTGTTGACGATTGTTGTTTAAGTTTCAATGTGATGTCTAAAGGTGTTTTCATGGAATATATATGTTTGTTAATTGAAAACTATGAACTTTAGGTGGTTTAATGTGGTGGAAGTATGAAACCCAGCTATGCCTTAAAGAATGCATGCAAGGTGTTTGATAAAATGCTTAGGATGCTCGAAATTCATGATTGTATGGTTCTATGATGTCTAAATGACAAGTTCATGTTAGCTATATACTTCAATATGAATTCCATGCTGTTCATGTGCTGCTATTGTGGTGGTATGAAGCATACAAGATAATGGAGATATAAAATATGTACATGAAATATATCCATGCATTCCCTACAATGTTTAAAATGTTGTATAACAATAGGAAATTTGGTACCCCTTACTTATGATATTATGAATTGTGGACTCAAATCTTGGGATCAAGTCATGTCATGTATGTCAGTTTCCTTCTATCGAGTCCTGGGGGTATTCATACCCAAAAAACATAGTTGTGTCCCTAGAGCCATGTCATGTTGTCACAATAATCTCATTCAAGCTATAATCTATAGATCTCAGTCAGTTATGTGACTCAGGAAACCTCAAAAATCTCATTATCTCAGCTAACTCTCAGATAATAGTACTATTCTTTCAGTCAACGGAAGTTAGTTAATCTGTCCATGTACAGTTAGTTAAATTATGTTTATTCTCTTCAGATGGGAGTAAATGTTAGCACCGAGTGAAACCAAGGATGGGGACTTACTTATCAGTTTTAGGATGTGATCCTTAGCAGTCATCCTTTTGTTCCATAACAACGTAGCCAGCGTAGGTTGAGATATCTTAGACTGTCCGATTAGGTTTAATGAGCTGGATTAACCTGTAAATTTAGGGTCCCACCATTCTTACTTTTAGTACCTGCCAGATAAGGGTCACTCACAACTGTCATTACCAGTGGCACAGTGTTGACACCCCTCCAGTCGCGGCAGAGATTGGACCCCAGCTTAGCTGTAATGGTATACATGAGCCATGTTAGTTAAACAACTACCTTCCACAGTTTTAGTATCAGTCTCAGTAAAGAACTCTGATAATTCTTCAGATATCAGTATACTAGGATGGTTAGATATGGTCACATTTAGTTCTACCACGGTACTCAGAGAGTTCAACAAGATTCAGGGCTATCAGATACAGTGATCCATGTTATCAGAACTACGGTTCCAGCCATGTATTAGCATACAGATTTAGCCATTTTATACTCAGAATCTTAGTTTCTATGTATGTATGTTTGTACTCTTACATTAATATCAGTCAGTCAGTTAGCAATTTTTATGCATGCAAACCCTATTTATATTTAGCCTACCTCACTCATATACTCAGTGTATCCACTCGTACTGATGTATTTACGCTATGGTGCTTTCTTTTAATGTTACACCATAGGTTCAGAGACACGAGCTACAGATTGGTAGAAGCCGTAGCATTTCAAGTCGCAGAGATTCAGTGAGTCCTCTTAATTTTAGGACAATATCATTGGATTTATTCATTATTTTTTTAACCAGCTATCAGTTTACTGAGTTATTTGGAGACATATTTTTTCAACTCCTTATTTCAGATAGTACTTAGAGGCTTTTGGATTTACGCCCAAATTTAGCTTTTAGAATATGTTTTCAGTTGTTTTGGATATTTTTCACCCATATGAATGTTATATTATTTCAGTTGAACCTTATGACCTATTGTGCATGTTTTCCACAGTATTATGTCATGAATTGCAGTATACAAGTGCAAATATTGGTCATGGGTTAGCTTATGGTCTCTCAGGGTCATAAGCACTGTGTAGGGTTTCAGTTCAGAAAATTGGGGTGTTAAAAAGTTGGTATTAAAGCCTAAGGTTCAATAGAGTCCTAGGAAGTCTGAAAGCTACATCTAGTAGAGTCTTGTACATGGGTGTGTTGCGTACCATATTTATGTACATGAGGCTATGAGATATTTTAGAAACAGTTCCCTTTCTTCAATATCCATGTCGTGCTAGTAGGCATAATTTTAAGTTTGTCTCCCATTCTAATCCGCTTTTCTCTTATTTTCAAAACATATCTCCAAAGAGAAGAAATTAGCCAGCTCCTCAGCCCGAAGATCATTTGGCCAAACACGTTTCTCATGCGGAGTTCAGAACCATATTTACTACTCTTGCTCAGTCTATAGCTGCCCAAAATGAACAGCAACATTCGTTTCAGCCAACCCAGAGGACAATTCAGTAGTAGCTAAGATTCGGGACTTTACCCGAATAAACCCTCCATCTTTCTTTGGGTCTAAGCCAGATAAGGATCCTCAAGAATTCATTGACCAAGTCCAGAAGGTCGTTTATATCATGGGAGTCACTTCTTTTTAGAGTGCCGAGTTAGCCACATACCAATTACAGGATATCGCTCGCACTTGGTACAAGCAGTAGTTAGCAGAAAGTTTAGGGGATGCAAGTTCTGTTGAGTGGGAAGAATTTTTCAAGGCTTTCTTAGATAGATTCTTTCCCCAAGAGTTAAGAGAGGCCAAAGTTCTTGAGTTCATCAATCTCAAGCAGGAAAATATGATAGTTAGAGAGTATTCTCTTAGATTTACTCAACTAGCTATATATGCCCTTCATGTGGTTGCAGACAATAGGGCTATGATGATTAATTTCGTGTTAGGGGTGAATGATAGTATGGTAAATGAGTGTAGGGCTACTATGCTAAATAGTGATATGAATTTATCCAGGATCATGACCCACTCTCAATAGATAGAGGAGAAGAAGGTTAAAACTAGGGAGAGACAGAACAAGAGAGCAAGAGCAAGCAGTTTCAGTTTTGCTCAGCGCAAACCAAAGGGAGGAAATCATTCGCAGTTTCATCGTAAGTCAACAGTTCTAGCCCTTTCCTCCGCTAGTGTCCCAGTGAAGATGATCATGAACGTCACCAGAGACAAGAACCAGGCTCTAAATCTCAAGGCAGTGTTAGCAGTGCCCGAAAAAACCCTCTTTGTTAGACTTGTGGTAAGAACCATAAGGGTATTTCTAGAGCCGATAGTGATATCTCTTTTGGTTATGGTAAGCCAGACCACAGGATTAGGTAGTATCCTCAGCCAGGACCTTAAGGTCAGCAGAATTATTCTGTATCCTAGTCTGATTGCCCGAACCAGCAAGGTTCTATTTTTAGTGCTACTAGTGAGTAGCGCCCAAATAGACTCTATGCTCTTCAGACCCAACAGGATCAGGAAAATTCTCCTGATGCCGTTACTGGTATGTTACAGATTTTCCTTGTTCATGTTTATGCTTTGCTAGACCCAGGTGCATCCTTTTCTTTTGTCACTACATACATGCAGGTGATTCGAAATCAGTCTCGAAATTTTACCAGAGCCCTTTTCAGTCTCTACCCCAGTGGGTAAAACCATTATTGCTCGGTGGGTATACAGGAACTGCCCGTTTATGATATTTAGAAATCCACATTAGTAGATTTAGTCGAGTTAGAGATGATTGATTTTGATGTAATTCTCGACATGGATTGGCTTCATTCCTGCTATGCCACAGTCGACTGCAGAAAAAGGATAGTTTAATTTCAGTTCTCGAATGCACCGTCCTAAAGTGGAAGGGTAACACTTTATCTTTTAGGGGTTAGCTTATTTCGTACTTTCAGGCAAATAAAATAATTTCTAAGGGCTGTGTGTATCATCTCGTGCATGTTAAGGATTCCAGTTCCGAATCTCCCAGTGTCGAATCAATCCCAGTGGTTAATGAATATTCAGACGTCTTTCCCAAAGATCTTCCAGGCATTCCTCCCGAAAGGGAAATAGACTTTGGCATAGACCTTCACCCTGATACTCAGCCTATTTCTATTTTACCATATAGAATGGAACCATCAAAACTCAAGAAACTAAAATATCAGTTGAAAGAACTCTTAGATAAGGGATTCATCTGGCCTAGTATATCCCTATGGGGTACACCAGTCTTATTCGTGCGCAAGAAAGACGATTCTCTTAGAATATGTATTGATTAACGCCAGCTTAACAAAGTCATGGTCAAGAACAGGTATTCACTGCCCAGGATATATAACTTGTTTGACCAACTTCAGGGTGTCAGTTATTTCTCAAAGATAGAACTCAGAGAGAATGTGACATTCCGTGGACAGCTTTTCGTACTCGGTATGGTTACTTTGAATTTATAATTATGTCCTTTGGTCTTACCAATTCCCCTATAGCTTTCATGAACTTGATGAAAGAGGTGTTCAAGCAGTACTTGGAAGCATTCATCATAGTCTTTATAGATGATATTCTTGTCTATTCTCGCACAGAGCGTGATCATTTAGACCATATTATAATTGTTCTTTAGACTCTCAGGGATCACAAGTTGTTTTCCAAGTTTAGTAAGTGCAAATTTTGGCTAAGATCTATAGCATTCATTGGCCACATTATTTTCGGTGATGGAATTAGAGTAGATCTTTAAAAAACCAAAGTAGTAAGAAGCTGGCCTTGCCCTATTTCTCCATTAAACATCAGGAGTTACTTGGGTTTGGCTGGCTATTACCGATGGTTTGTTGAGAGATTTTCTACTATTCCATCTACTATATCCAGATTGACTCAAGAAAGGTCAAGTTTCAGTGGTCAGAACCTTGCAAGAAGAGGTTTCAAGAGTTGAAGAGTCGACTCACCTCAGCTCCAGTTTTAGCACTTCCCGATGGTTCTAATGGATTCATAGTATATTATGATGCATCCAGAGTAGGTTTTGGTTGTGTCCTCATGCATCACGGTAGAGTCATGTCCTACTCCTCTAGACAGTTAAAGCCCCATGAGAAGAATTATCCTACTTATGACCTTAAGTTAGCAACATTTGTCTTTGCCTTAAAGATATGGAGGCATTATCTAAACGGTGTTCATGTAAACGTCTTCACAGATCATAAGAGCTTTTAGTATGTATTTTTCTATAAAGATCTCGATCTTCATCAGAGAAGGTAGTTAGAGTTCTTGAAGGATTATGACATGAGTATTCTTTATAATTTTGGCAAGGCCAATGTAGTGGCCGACGCACTCAGTAGACTATCCATGGGTAGTGTTTCCCATATTGAGGATAGTAAGAAAAAATTAGCTCAAGAGATTTATCAGCTTTCCAGACTAGACGTTCGCTCATTCGACTCTTCAGAGGGTGGTGTATGTGTTCAGAGTAGTTAAGAGTCATCTCTGGTTTTCGAGGTGAAAGAAAAGCAAGACAGGGATCCTAGCCTTGTCAAGATAAAAGAGTCAGTTTAGAGTCAGAAAGTAGAGATTTTCTCCCAAGGGGGAGATGGTGTTCTTCGTTGTCAGGGTTGCCTATGTGTTACCGATATAGATAACTTAAGGCAGCGAATTCTTGCAGAAGCGCATGGTGCACGATACTATATTAATCTAGGGGCCACTAAGATGTATCACGACATGCAAGAGATCTATTGGTAGAGTGGGATGAAGAGGGATGTTACAGAGATTATGGTAATTGCTCTACAAGTCAGCAGGTTAAGATAGAGCATCAGAAACCAAGTGGTTCTATGTAGGAGTTCACTATTACTACTTGGTACTGGGAAGAACTGAACATGTACTTCGTGAAGGGTTTTCCTACAACACGTCATCAGCATGATTCAGTTTGGGTTATTGTAGACAGAATGACCAAGTCAGCTCATTTTCTTCCAGTTCTTACCTCTTACTCAACCAAGGATTATGCCAAACTCTATATTAGGGAGTTGGTTAGATTACACAGTGTTCCACTATCTATCATCTCAGATAGAGGTACCTAGTTCACCTCTTTCTTCTAGAAAGAGTTCCAAAAGGGTCTTAGTACCCAAGTTCATCTCAGTACAATGTTTTATCCTCAGACAGATGGTCAAGTAGAAGGGACCATTTAGACTCTAGAACATATGATAAGGACGTGTGCAATTGATTTCAAGGGAAACTTGGATGAACACTTGCCTTTGATTGAGTTTTCATACAACAACAGCTATCACTCCAGTATTCAAATGGCTCCATTTGAAGCTCTAAATGGTAGGAGATGTAGGTTTTTGATTGGTTGGTTTAAAGTTAGTGAGACTACAGTCATAGGGCCTGACGTAGTATTTGATGCCTTAGAGAAAGTTAATTTGATTAGAGAAAGACTCTGGGCTGCTCAGAGCCGATGAAAGTCTTATGCAGATGTTCATAGAAAGGATCTCGAATTCGAGGTCGATGACTATGTCTATCTCAAGATCTCTTCCATGAAGGTAGCGAAGAGATTCAGAAAGAAAGTAAAGCTTAGTCCCCGATATGTCAGTGCATTAAGGATTCTCAGTCGCTTCGGCACAGTAGCCTATGAGCTTGAATTGCCTTTAGATCTAGCCTTAGTTCATCCAGTCTTCCATGTCTCTTTTCTCAAGAAGTGAATAGGTGACCCAGCAGTTGTAGTCCCTACTTGGAGTGTTGATATTCAGAATAGCCTCTCTTATGAAGAGATTCTAATCGAAATCCTCGACTATCAGACTCATAGGCTGAGGAGCAAAGAAGTTCCTCTAGTCAAGGTTCTTTGGCAGAATCAGTCCATGGAGGGAGCTACTTGGGAAACAGAAGCATACATGCAAACCAAGTACCCTTATATTTTCTCCGATAATTCATATTTATATCGAGGTAACCATTTTCCTTAAGCTTATTCAGTTACATGTTCAAAATTCTAGTATAAAATTGGTATCCAGTATTAATGCATAGCTTATCATGCATTCATGAGTTCAGCTTATCAGTCATGCATCAGATATGCATGTTTAGTTGGGCTATATTCTGTTAAGATTTCAATTCAGTCCTAAATTATGTGCCAGTTGAACATGATCAGTGTATACGTTATTTATCTTTTCTCCCCTCTCAAGCAGTCATCATTCGAGGATAAATGTTTCCAAGGGGTAGATATTTTAATACCCCAAAAAAATCCAAAATAATATTAAAGCCATGTACCGAGCTCGTGCAGAGTACATCATGGTTCTTTTATAGTTTTATGAGTAGGCTAGATATATATTAAAGCTTCAAATAACTCCCAGCTATCAGACAAATCAAAACATTCCTCACCGATTAACTTCTTGAGAAAGATATTGCCATAGTAAGATTCAAATGAGCATATCTCTCATTATACTTGGAAATTTTGAGCTCATGACCTATAAAAAGATAGATAACTGAATTATATTTCCAACTATACCAATTTTGTCTAAACCCGATATCGTATCAAAGAGTTATTTCTATTTTACTCCAGCATGTCAGGCTGGAAACTGTGTGACGACATTCGTGGTAGCTTACCATATTTGTGACGCCCTACCACGAAGGTCTTCAGCCTTAGGCAAAAACCATATCCTAAGTAAAGACATTCGTGGTATCTTACCACATTTGTGACACCCTATCAGAAAGTTCGTCAGCCTTAGGCAGGATCCAGCTCCTGTGTGACGACATTCATTATAGCTTACTACATTTATGATGCCTACCACAAAGGTCGTCAGGCTTAGGCAGAAACCAGCTCCTAAGTGACAACATTCATGGTAGCTTACCATATTTGTGATTCCCTACCACGAAGGTCATCAAACTTAGGTAGAAATCATCAATTCAAGCTCCTGTGTGGCGATATTTTTAACGGCTTACAACACTTTTGATGCCTTGTCACAAATGTTGTCAACTATGATTTTCGGCAACTGGGAATTTATTTCAATAGGGGTATTTTGGTCATTTTCTTCACCTTCCATGACTTATAACTCTAAAGAGACATAATTTTTCCCATTTTTCTTCAGTTAAGCATCTTAAAAACCCTCTTTTACACTCTCAATGACAAGATTAGGGTTTTCTCTCAAGATTATATCCTTAATAGCAAGCCTAAGGAATTCTTCAAGAACCTGCAGAAACATTAGATCACTTTCAAGATTCAATCACTCAGGTATGTGTAGTGTTCATATATGGATCCAATCCGTTCATAGAGCTCAAGAACTATGTTTAAAATATTATTTTGTAAACTTTTTATGGTGATATGAGTATATAAATGTTGATGATTGTTTTTTAAGTTTCAATATGATGTCTAAAGGTGTTTTCATGGAATATATATCTTTGTTAATTGAAAACCATGAACTTTAGGTGGTTTAATGTGGTGTAAGTATGAAACCCACCTCTTCCTTGAAGAATGCTTGAAAGGTGTTTGATAAAATGCTTAGGATGCTAGAAATTCATGTTTGTATGGTTCTATGATGTCTAAATTACAAGTTCATGTTAGCTATATACTTCAATATTGAATTCCATGCTTTTCATGTGTTGCTATTGTGGTGGTATGAAACATGCAAGATAATGGAGATATACAATATGTACACGAAATATATCCATGCATTCCCTACAATGTTTAAGATGTTGAATAACTATATGAAATATGATACCCCCTACTTCTGATATTATGAATTGTGGACTCAAATCTTGTGATCAAGTTGTGCCATGTTTGTGAGTTTCCTTCTATCGAGTCCTAGAGATATTCGTAGCCAAAAAACATAGATGTGTGCCTAGATCCATGTCATCTTGTCACGATAATCTCAGTTAAACTATAATCCATAGAACTTAGTCAGTGATGTGACTCAGGCAACCTCAGAAATCTCATGATCTCAGTTAACTCTCAGATAATAGTACTACTCCGTCAGTCAACAAAAGTTAGTTAATATTTCCATGTACAGTCAGTTAAATCATGTTTAGTATCTTCATATGGGAGTAGATGTTTGCACCAACTGAACCTAAGGATGGAGACTCACCTACCTATTTTACGGTGTGATCCTTAGCAGTCATCCTTGTGTTCAAGAAATACGTAGCCAGCGTAGGTTGAGACATCTTATCCTGTCATATTATGGTTGATGAGGTTGATTAACCTGTCAGTTTAGGGTCCTACTGTTCTCACTTTGAGTACCTACCAGATAAGGGTCACTCACAACTGTCCTTGTGGTACGGTAATGAAACCCCTCCAGTCGGGGAAGATATTGGACCCCATCTTAGCCGTAATAGTATACATGGGGCATGTTAATTAAACAACTACCTCCCACAGTTTCAGTATCAGTCTCAGTAAAGAACTCAGACCATTCTTCAGATATTAGTATACCAGAACTGTTAGATACGGTTAAATTCAGTTATAGCACAGAAGTCAGAGAGTTCAACCAGATTTAGGGCTGTCAGATATAGTCATCCATGTTATCATAACTACAGTTACATCCATTTATTAGCATATAGATTTGGCCATTTCGTACTCACGATCTTAGTTACTATGTATGTATGTTTTCACTCTTATATTCATATGAGTCAGTCAGTTAGCATTGTTCCTGCATTCAAACCCTATTTATATTTAGCCTACCTTACTAATACACTCAGTATATCCCCTCATATGGACATATTTGTGCTATGGTGGTTTCTTTTTATGTTACACCATAGGTTCAGAGACACGAGCTCCAGATCGGTAGTAACCATAGTATTTCTAGTCGTAGAGATTCAGTGAGTCCTCTTCATTCGAGGATAATATGATTGGATTTATTCATTATTGTTTTATCCAGATATCAGTTTACAGAGTTATTTGGAGACATGTTCTTTCAACTCCTTATTTTAGACAGTACCTAGAGGCTTTAAGATTTTCACTCAGATTTAGCTTTTAGATTCAATTTTTAGTTGTTTTGGGTATTTTTTACACATATGGATGTTATATTATTTTAGTTGAACCTTATGGCCTATTGTGCATATTTTCAGCCTTATTATGTCATGAATTACAGTATAAAGGTACAAATATGTGTCATGGGTTAGATTGTGGTTCCTCGGGGTCATAAGCACCGTGTAGCATTCTAGTTTAGAAAATCGGGGAATTACACTCTCCCTATCCCTTTTGTTCAAAACCCACAATGTTTCAAAATTCCAACATCAGTTATTGAGGTTAAAATTTACCTTAACACCTCATAAATGAAAAATCACTAAATATTTAGCAAAAGAGGAAGTGTGCAACATATAACTCTTTCCCCTAAGTCATATATACAACATATATGTCATATATTTTAAGTTGTACCTATAGCAGTGTGGAGTAGTTAAAGTCTGTTGTAGATGTGAGTTGACCCTAAAAGGCGACAAGTAAAGGTATGATTCATATGAAGTTATGTTGTGAGTTCAACAGTATAGGTTCCCGAAGTTTCTATCAAAAATAGAAGTGGTTCTTTCAATTTGTATAGACAAGTAAAGAGTCGTAAGTTGTGACTCGTATGTTAATGATTGTGTGCTATCTTTGCCAAAACCAAGCTTATGAGTTACTAGTCCAACTTGTACCCTAACCATAGGAGTCGTATGGTTGACTCATGAAGACTGGCGATTAATTTTTGTGAAGTTTAGTTAAAGGACCTTTTGGTCCTTTTCACTCTTATAACTCCCAACCCACAACCCTATACCCAAGGGTGACATTATTTTCCTTACATTTTTAGTCAATTAATAACACTTTTTCTCCTCTTATCTTTATGAAAAGGAAGATTAGGGTTTCTTTCCCCTAGTCATCTCTCAAGTCTCAAAGGTCAAGCTTTCTTTACAAGTCATGCAATTCTAGGTATGTGGGGTTTTAGAAAAAGGTTATTCTTACATCCTTGTGCCCAAAAAAACGTGTTTTAAATATTAAATCTGCATATTTCATATTAGGGTTCATCCATTAAGTTCTCATATATTAAAGCATATTGTTATCTTGTGATTGTAAGGCTAAAGATGCTTAAAGGTTAAATCTATTCATATTTTGAACCTTATGAATAATATTGTGATATGAATTCCATTACATTAATTGAGATTTTGATGAAAGATTTCTATATGGGTTTTGAGCCTAATACGTTTTCATAGGTATTGTTAAAGAAAGTAAGAGTTTCAAGATCCAAGAAGAAGAATTTAGTTTATTTGAAAGTTTAAGCCCCTTCTAGTTCCATTGATATTCATTATAGCATAACTAAAGAAATCTTGAACTTTTGATATAAAGATAAGAAGTGAAGCCCACAACTTGTTCATCTTGATTATGATTTAAAGTAAAGAGAAGCGTAACTGGTGGATTTATTCAGAATGAGAATATATATGTATCAATGGAGTAGTATTTATCACCAAGAAGGGAATGCAGATGATCGTATCATAAATTTCTTGAAACTACCAGCCACTATTGGTTATGATTTTTCCCAAAATGAATGAAGTACAGTCATCACCTAAGTTAAGGTTCTATTCTAATGGCAAGGGTAAAATAGCTCTCCCTAATCTAGGTAAGACATTGGACTCCATGGTAGATCACATAGTTTATGTCAATTAGATGAATCTCCCATAAGAATGAACAAAATTACAGATATTAGAAAGTAAGTGTTATGGCTTACTAAGCTTATTCATATGTTTCATTACCCATGCTTTATGATCTTTCCATCTTTATTTATACTCAATTCCAAGATGAGTCATTTACACTTAGCATTCATCATTTGAAAGTGTACATATATATATTTAGTTCTTGCTTTAGTTATGCATTCACCCTCACATATTCAATACAATCCATAGGTATTAACCCACATATATGTCTATGTTCTATATTGTCTTATAATGTAGGTTTTGGTGCTCATTTCCAGCAAAACTATTGACTACAAGAATCATCTCCTGTATCCTGACTTTTGGTGAGTCCTAAAAGTCTGAGGACCTAGCTTATCAGACACTTGTTCATTGTTTAAAGTAATTTAGTTACTTGAATTATTTTTATGTTCGGGTTAGCTGGGGTCTATCCCAGTGGCTTTCTAGTTAGCAACAGATGCTTTTTAGACTATGTATTTATGATGTTTAAAGAGTTTGTTTAAGGTTTTAATATTAGATATTTATATTAAGTTGTGGAATTATTCATCTTCAGTTCAAATTTGTATTATAGTTTACTTTTCATATGAGTTGTCAACTTATTACATATCATAGGTTAGCTTAGGGCTATTCATTTTCTTGAGCATTGTGTGACATCCAGGGGGTACTTTGAGTCATTACAAACTTAGTATAAGAGCCTAAGGTTCAAAGATTCCTAGGGAGTCAGACAAGCCATGTTACATAGAGCATCGATCATGAAGTTGAAATACACCACATTTATGAGAAAGAGGCTGCAAAATGAATTAGGAATCATCATTTCTTACATGATCTATCATGCTTACAGTTGTCTTTAGTTTCCTTAACTCATGCATTTATGTGGCATAATATGCCTCTTCTCCAAGTCTATGCATACAAAAATGGTGATCAAGCACCCCTGCGGACCGACCCCTTGAACGAGAATGTGTTTCATGCTGAATTTTGGGATACTTTTCAAGTGTTGGCCTAAACACTAATGTTTAGGGATCCCAATAGGCAGTAGTCCTACTTTAACAAAATCGTAAACTAGTTAAAGACAGATGAGGATCCTCAACTTTTTATTGATGGGGTAAGAAAGAATACTTAGATCATGCATGTTATTGAAGAAAAGAGTATGGAGCTTGAATCTTATAGGCTGAAGGATATTGCTTATGATTGGTTACTATGTTGAAGGATGGTAGGGGTTATAAAGAAACTCTTATGAGTTGGTCGGTGTTTTAAAGTGACTTTTTGGATATGTTCTTTCCCTATGACATGAGGAAGGCTAACTAAAGGAGTTTATGAACCTAAGGCAGGGATCTATGATAGTAAAAGAGTACTGCCTTAAGTTCACTCTGTTAGCTAAATATTCCCCAGGGTTGTTATCTGATTCTATAGCCTGTATGAGTAAGTTTGTTGCTGGGGTGTCTGACTTAGTGGTCAAGGAGTGTAGGGCTACTATTCTGATTGGGGATATAGATATTGATTAATTGATGACTCATACTCAATAGATTAAGGAATAAAATTTGATGGAAAGAGAGAAGAAAAACAAGAGGGATAGGAGTGGATAGTTTGAGTACTATAACACCCCTTATTTCCCTTGCATAATATAAGTCAAAATAAATGACCATTTGTTTATGAAATTTTTGAAAAACTCATTATTTTTAGTTTTGAGCCATCCATTGTGTAGGAAATTCAATTATTTTTCCGACAATATAAAATTTGCCTAAATCCAATAACAAGTTAAGAAGTTATGACGATTTTAAGTTTCAGTTGTTAAACACCATCATTTCAACCTTTAGCGCATTGTGGAGCAGGACAATCTCCCATTTGGAAAATTCTAGTGAGGGTGCATGATCCTTGGACGTTGTGCCATAGGTCACCTTGACATTTGTCTATTTCCAGTGTCGAAGTGTGTTACCATCATATTGCGGTGAACTTCCAGGTCCCAATCCATAAAGGACCGAGATTTCCTATCTTCGTACCACACACCAGCTTCCCAGTTGTCCTATTCTAGTGACACGATATGATAGCGCCTCATTGCGCTAACCTAGAAAAATTGGGATTTTCAGTCAGTTCCGAGATTCAATTCCAAGGGCTTTGAAGTACTTTTCCCTTGCCCCAGTCAACCCCAAACACAAAATTAAGTCCCTAATAACATAATTGGGAATTATTCTGATCAATTTTTCCCCAAAATCAGGAACATTCTCTCAATTAGGAAAACCCTAATCTACAAGAATCAAGGTCAAACCTCAAGAACTATTCATCAATCCTTCCAAATTCTTTATCCCAGGTATGTTAGATGTTCATCCAAGGATTCCTTTCATCCATGGAGTCTAAGTATCCATTTTAATTACAAATCTATCATCTGTTCAAGATTTATGAAATTAACTTGTTATTTAAAACTATGAATCTTCATGAACTTACATGAATATTGATTTTATACCTTACTTTAATGGAATTATAGTTGTTATCAAATCCCACATGTTTTAATATTGTCATTATTTGAAGTAGATCATGATTTATTTTTATAAATGTTAAGGTCATGCTGTTATTTCAAGTTGTATACTATTCCCATGAATTGGCTAAACTATGAATTACAAGTGTTTGATAACATACCTAAAACAGTGAATTATTTAATAAGAGCATTCATGTTTTTGACCTTGAAGATTTAGTGTCTTTTCAATATTGTTGTATTAAGTCCTGGGGCTATTGAATACCCGAAATACATAGCTATATATTTTATTCTAGTCTCAGTACAATATAGAATAACTTCAGATTATACTACGGGCATTTTCAAAATAGTCAGATAATAGTCAGTTAAACTCAGAACAATCTAGTATTTCAGTGTCTTTTGGTTTGGAGTAGGATTTAGCACTAAGAGAGTATAGGGATGTCTACTTCCCCGTAAGATAGGCAGAGATATTAGTAGCAGTTCTTATACTCCAGTACTATGTATCCAGCATAGGATATGAGTAGTCACCTGTCATATTTGGCTTGACTATCTCGCAGGGGTTACCCGTCAGTTCAGGGTTGACACCGTTAGTCCTTTGGACACTAAATTAGTTTAGTGGATCCACACAGCCATTGTTAGTACTCGTGGCATGGTATTAATACCCTTCCAACTGGTGTTACAGGTTGAACCAAGATTAGCTCAAATTAGGGAATGTTGGTTAGATGATACCTCCCACAGTCTCAGACAATAGTTGAGTTTGTAACGTGATACATGAACTAAACGAAGCCCCTAGGTACACGGCATATGGCTTATATTAGGACTCGAGGGTGAATTTATGAGCACCTACTACTCTAAACTAGATTCGTTATTATAAGAGGAAATGACAGGTTTAGGTCATAAAAGCTTGGGGAATTATAGTATATCTCCCCCTTGGGACATTATGACCCTCAAAGAATTCTGACTTGGCTTAGATACTGTGGAAAATTGAGAAGTTACATTGGGCACTGACAAACTGAATCATGACTGCATATCAGGGATCTGAAACTGAGGCATGACACCTGGACTGAGCTGAACTCCTAACCACATGGTTGCTCAATCTTGGAATAGTTACATTCTTGAGACTTTGTATAGTGCGACTACGTGGAATGATGGGAAAATAAACCATACAAACTTATCCGCCTGACTGCTAAACTAAATTGCGGGCTTTGCAGACTATCTTATGCTGAAAACTTATATTCCACTAAAGCCTTTCTTTAACACACTTTCTATAGTGTTTTAGTGACTTTAGGGAGTAAGGAATCTTGACTTGGGCTGAATAAAACATCTGAAAAAGAAAATTATATCCTGGCTAAAATTCTGTAAGATGAGGCGAAGCCTACGAATCATCATCAAAGATAGAGTGAGTAAGACTTTTTGCACCGCAACTACAAATTTTCAAGCTTAGACATATTCCTCAAATACTCTGTCAACTCTACTCTCCACCTTAGTATAACACCACTTGAGACTACTAAAAATATTCATATAGGTGCTGAGTACGAATGCGTAAGCATATTAACTTATCTTATTACATTAATTGATATAGCTTAATACTTAGTCATGGAATATTGAACTGTACTTAGTCTGAATAACTGGACAGGAACTATAGAGTATTATGTATGTGAAAAAGGGACTGACTGATTAACATGAGAGAACTGAGCATGAATTCATGAAAACAGTATTACTTGAGAATGCAAGACGAAGAGTATAACATGATTCTTAAATATCCTATAAACTGAGGTACTGAAATACTGATAACTGAATAACAGATAAATGCATGCTATGGTCAAGCAAACCTAAAACTGAACTTAGTTGCTGCTCTTATTACTGGACTGAGACTGTGACTGAGACTATAACTAAGATGGTAACTAAGACTATAACTTAGACTATAACTAGGACTAAATGCTGGGCCCTGATAGCAACATGATGGAGACTAACATGAATTGAGGATCTGAATAAACACTCACATTGCATTTTCTCAACTTCTTATCTCATGAAAAAATTCTGATTTCCCTCTTCAGAAACAAAATACAACCCTTTGTTGTCCATTTATTTGAACACTACCTTGACATTCAAGCCTATCTTCATAGATACATCATCATGTAAGATAAGCATGCAAAAATCTTTTTTTATCATGAAACACTTACTCTCTCCCATCTAAGGAATCACTCGTCACTTCACTATTGTGTAAGAAGAGTCCACTAAAATGAGGACCTGAAGCATGTATACATACTATACCAAGCTTGACGCTTAACTGAGGCCATTGGAATAAAATATCAACACCATGGATTTATCAAAAGATCTAAATTAAGGGTATGCATAATTTATCTGAATTTAGCCGACCACTAGGAGTGTAACATGGATTATGGGAGCTGAGCATACTGAAAAGCATGAAATGAATACATGATTCATGAGATGCATGACCTGAGTTTAAAGTTTTCTATATTTATGAAACATGATTCGTGGCACTGAGTGAAATCGAATTCCTTATACTAGGAACTGTAAGGGTATATGATTTTTTGCTAACATCCTTGAATATGAACCATGATTATAGAGATGACATATAAGAATTCAATAGATATCATGATAACTGATGGTTTCAAGAGTCTGAAGTACGATTCGAAGATGAATCTGTGTAATCATTCTCACTATGAAAATAGACAACAATGTCATCGATGAAGAATATGGTGAACATGTCCAAGTATTGCATGAACACGCGACTCATTAAGACCATGAAAGATGTTGAGCCATTAGTAAGACCAAAGGACATGACTAGAAACTCAAAGTAACCATACCAGGTTCGTAATGCTACTTTCGGAATGCCACATTCCCTGACACTGAGCTGATGATAGCCTGACCTGAGGTCTATCATAGAAAAGTAACTGGCACCCTATATTTGGTCAAACAAGTCATTGAATCTAGAAAGCAGATACTTGTTCTTGACTGTGACTTTATTTAACTGACAGTAGTCAATAAGCATTATGAGAGAATTTTTCTTCTTACGCACGAATAGAACTAGTGCACACCACGGGGACATACTGGGTCAGATGAATCCTTTCTCTAGGAGATCCTTCAACTGTTATTTCAACTCCCTGAGTACTACTGGAGCCATTCTGTATTGTGAAATAGATGTAGGTTGAGTATCTGGGAGAAGATCGATTCTGAAATCAATTTCCTTTTTAGAAGAATTCAAGGAAGATCTTCAGGAAACACCTTTGGGAATTCATATACTACTGACATTAATTCAAGATTAGGAGTTTCTGAACTAGAGTCCTGGACACGAATGAGATGGTAGACACATTCTTTAGGTATCATTTTTCACGCTTAAAGGTAAGAAACAAGCTGACCCCTAAGTTCTAAAGTACTACCCCTCTACTATAGGATGGGCTTATTCGGAAACTGAAATTGGACAATTCGATTTCAATAGTCGACTGAGGAATAGAAGGAATGAAGCTAATCTATGCCAAGAATGGTATCAAAGTCAATCATGTCTAATTCAACTAAGTCTGTTGAGGTGACTTTTGGAGAAACCATAATCGGGCAGTTTCTGTATACCCACCTGGGTATGACGGATTTACCTACTGGGGTAGAGACTGAGGGGGACTGACTAAAAAATCAACAGCTATATATGGAGTAACAAAGGACAAAGAGGCTCCTAGATCTAGAAAAGTGTAAACATGCAAATGATAAACTTGTATCATACCAGTGTCAAAATTAGGAGAACTTTCCTAATACTATTGAGACTGAAGAGTATAGATTCTATTAGGACGTTTCCCACTGGTGGCACTGGATGCGGCACCCTACTGATTCAGGCGATTCGACTGAGCTGGGGGACAATTATGCTTACCTTGGGAACCTGAATATAGACAATATCTGACTCTATGAGCTGGCTTTCCATACTAGAAATACACATCGCCACTAGCTCTGTAGATACCCTGGTGGTTTCTGCCATATTCCTGATAAGGGGATTCGTTTGGCACTCTTTGGCCTTGATATTCTGGCCCTCTTATTCTTTGTCCCCATGATCCTACGCCTCTCCTCCTTACTTTGTAGAGATTGAGCTATAAGCCTAGATAGGATAATATCTAACTAATTGTTTTGAGCAACCATTGAATGAGCTAAGGCCATGAAAGTGGCTCTAATCTCAGCATGGAAGACATGCTTAATCAAGGGATCTTCCTAAACGTGTAGAGGGGCTGACTACTTTTCGTTACCAGTTTTGTTAGCTTCTCTAGAAGACATGTTCTTAAGGTATAATGAGGAGATAAATTAGACTGAGAGTTTAGCTTGAGATAATGCTCACTCTCATGACTTGAATACTTAAGAAGGGAAATATTTCTTAAAATACATCATAGCCTCCTATCCATTAGTGTGGCACACTACACAGCCATGAATAATACTCTACTAGATGCATCTTTAAAAATTTCTAGGACTCTATTAAACCTTTCTTTGAAACAAAGTTTATAATGCCCTGAGTCTCTACCCCGGATGCTATACAGTGCTTATAATCCCGAGGGACCACAAGCGAACCCATAACTGGTATCTGCTTCAATAGATGAATAATACTACTATAAATATGCACAAATTAGGTGAAAACTTGCCATAAGGTTCAATACTGAGCTAAAACTGAATATGGTAGGGCAATACAAAAACTGAAACATCTGACTAAAAAATACTCTTGTCTGAAAAGCCTAAAAACTATTTAAAATATGGAGTTGATGGGACAAGACCCCACCTAACTCCAACTCCTGAAACTGTACTACTAAACTGATGAAAATAATTATGTACTCGAACTATGAGGACTCACAATTATCTCTGACTACTGAAAATATGAACTGCTAAGGGTACTCAGAAGCCCATATGTTTGAACCTATGATATAAAATATCATATCTCAAGATAAAAGTATGTGTAAATACTTTGAACGTACAGGTATACAAAGTGAGGTAGGCTAAAATGTGTGGGTTCATATAAATAACAATATTGGATGAATGACATGAATACAACTAAATGAGAGTACATGCATGAATACGTATACTGTAACTGAGATCATGACAGCACTCGATACGGAATCTAAATATTTATTAACTGATATCTGAGTTTACTGAATACTGTACTACTAATAACTAAATGACTATATTTGATACTCCTAATTCTATGGAGCTATACTGAGTTCTATACTGAGCTGAGTGACTTTGTCTGATAATCCTAAATCTATAGAACTGAACTGAGTTTTGTATTGAAACTTAATCAAAAATTGATTCTGTAGGAGGTAATTATTTAACCGATATGCCCCTTTCAGAATAGATTAGGGTCCAGCCTATAACCCCAGTTGGAAGGGTGTCAATACCATGCTATGGAAAAAGACAAACTGTGAGTTAACCCTATTTGATCGGAAGTTCTTTTGTCAACCCTCATAATATCTGGCATGAAGATATCTCAACCTACATTGTTCTGTAAAGCAGGGATTGCTACTAAGGGTGAAACCTTCTACTGGAAGGAATACCTGCATCCCTAGGTTCGTTCAATGCTGAATTCTACTAAAAAATTATTTGATATTGAACTTATTTCCTATTTCATAGTAGGCCTGACTAAACTATCACTAAGTTTGTTGTGTTTCGATTAACTGAAGGAATACTACTAAATTCTGTTAGGTCATTAAGTTTACTGAGGTTTGAACTGAATAATGAACAAGAACAGTCTAATACTAAGTCTACTGTGTTTTCCTGATTCATGTAAATGACTAAGAGTACTAATGATCATGACATAACTGAGACTATTCTTCAATTGACACTTTTTCTAGAGAAATAGCTAAATTTTCGAATATTAAATATCCTCAGGACTCGTTTGCATGAAAATAAAGCATCACATGACCTTGCTTTGTATAAAAATGCCCACTTGATTCATAATGCATCTATAGAGGCATTTTATTAAACACTCGAATGGCATGAACAAGTATACATGCTAACATGATATAATCTCACTAGTACATTCACATTAACAACTCATCAAACCCCTTGGATGGCACTATATATGCATATAGTACTAATCATCACATGTGCATCATAATTTCAACACCAAGATCACAATTTCAAGACTTCAATATGAATCCACATGATACTAGATACATAATAACTATTTTACACATAAATCTTCCAGTTAGTCATGGATTAGAAACCCAATGAACATTATAATCATTGATACACTTGAATCCAACCATGGAAATCATGAAATCACATTACTCAAGGTTTTAAAAGAGTTTCTTGGACTCCAAAGGTGAAAGGAATCCTTTTATGAACAATTCACATACCTTGGTTTCTAAATTCCTGAAGAAAATTGTGAAAATCTTGAGTCTTGGCCTTGAAATTAAATCACCTAGGGTTCTTGTTCTGAAGATATTTGAGAGAAATTAAGTATATTTTGCTAAATATAGGCTAAATCTCGTGTTTTAGCGCTGAATAGGGATGGGAAAAAGACCCTAATAACCTTGAGGATGCGTAGACCAATGCGTAGACCGATGTACTATATCATTTCCATCAACGTAATGTCCAATGTACCGCGTTGATTCCATGTTGGTTCACTAAAAATTGCCATTGGGAGCAAAATAAAATATTGATCGATATGATGGCCACCACGGTGCACCGAGATCACATCGATACACTATTTTGGATTTGCAAATGTAGTTCAAATAAGGTCCGAGAAATGCAAAACTCATTCGGGAACACCTGTTAACATTCCTCCTCATTAATCAATCTAAAGATAGAGATTTTAAGGTCACAAGAGTCGTGAAATAGAGTTTCCAACTTATGAAGGCCAAAATAATTCTACGTCTGAATACTTAGCTACAATTTTATAAGTCTATGACCCTTAGCAAACTTAAAAGACTAAGTTAAGCTTAGGATTTTGTGGGGTCTTACATAGTATGATTCCACGAGTACTAATAATGGTTGTTTAAATCCACTAAGCTGCTGAAAAATTAGAATGTCATGCCTAAACTAACAAGTGAAACCTAAATGGAGTTAAGCCCAATCTGACAGGTGACCCCTTAGTTGTAGTCAAGCCTAAACTAAAGGGTGAATTCTCATAACCCATGTTGGCTACATAGTTCTAAAATATAGGGACTGACACTAACGAGTCTACCAAACTGATGGGGAAGCCTCCATCCTACTTTTGCTCGGTGCTATATTCTACACCTAACTTAATGAAACTTATTTTAGGGTAGATCTAATCTTAATTAGCTATGATAACTGACTAAACCATTACTATTTATGGTTTATCTACAAACCATTCTGAAAATACTATAACTGACTATGTAAACAACTATGTTTTTTGGTATTCATAACCCCAGGACTCGATGGTAATATCAATAATAACACATGAGATCATTTAAAACCATAATAGGTAAGCATTACCCCAAAATCATTACTTAGGTATTTTATCAAACACTTGAGGCTCATGATTTAAAGCATGAGGATACTTTAAAATATATGTCACTTACATAGTTATAATACTAAAAGATAAACTAGGGATTTAAAATAAAAACATCATCAATCCAACGAGAAAAGTTTAATTCCAACAACAACTCCTTGTAAACAACATATATAATCGTAAACTATAAAGATTTATGGAGATAGTTTTATTGTAAGCATGTAAATTCATGATTCAAAACATAAAAAAAAGGTTCTTAAAGTCCATGGTGAAAGGAAACAATGGATGAACATCACACATACATTAATTGAAGAATTCTTGGTATATTTCTTAAGAATTGATTTTGAAAGTTGAAGGGGCTAGGGTTTGTTCTTCAGAGGGAATGTTTTCAATTGAGTCAAAATATGAACTAAGAGGCAAATAATGCTTTTTTGAGACCCTAATCCCATGTTATGGATAATATAAAGTGATGGAAAAAGATAGAAATACCATCGTAGACCCATAAATCATTAAAACAAACAAGGCGCCTGACGTCATAACCGATGTAGCAAGTCGGTCTTGTGATACAAAATGCAATGCATCACGTTGGACCCTTCTGATTTGATTCCTAGTGTGATGCAACTATATCGCGTTGTTCTTCTATTTATACCAACCATACATGGCTCAAACACCTAATGAAAAATCCAAAACTCAACTGAGACATCCTATAAACTATCTCGATCATGAGTCAACTTAAAAATCGATGTTCTAATATTAGAAAGATAGAAATTAAAATCATTGATGTTTAAGGGGAGTTGAAAATGACTAAGTCTTAACCCTTAGTGAAATTTTTAAGTCTTGGATCCCTTTAGAATGGAAGAGTAAGCTGAAACATGATAAGATCTTATGGGATTTTACAATATCTCCCTCTTGAGAACATTAATCCTCATATAAGAATGGTTAAGCTGAGTATTACTGAGGTACTTAGAATACATGAATATGCAAAAATGAAACATGATTACATAACTGAGTCTAAACATAGTGACTAACTGAGCCAATTCGTGAATGCATGCAAAGACATGAATATGATCATATGACTGGAACTGAGAATGGAAAAAAGATAATCTATGAAAAAATTGTTACCTTTAACTGAATCTGAGTTTGTGGAGAAAAGGTGAGGGTACTTAGTTCCCATATCTTCTTTTTCTTCCCAAGTATCTCCCTCTACGGATGTATTCCGCAAATAAACTTTGACCAAAGTATTTTCTTTGTTCCTTAGTCTACACATCTGACGATCTAGGATTTCAACTAGGATTTCTTTGTAAGAAAGGTCGTTCTAAACATCTAAGTTACATAAAGGGACAGTGAAATTTGGGTCAAAAGTACACTTCTTTAACAAGGACACATGGAACACTGGATGAACTAATGCCAAATCTGTAGGTAGCTCAAGCTTGTAAGCTACCTTGTTATTACGACTCATGATACTAAAAGGGAAAACATATTGGGACTGAGCTTCCCCATCTTGCCAAAACTCTTCACTCCCTTCATGGGACAAATATTAAAATAGACTAAATCCCCAACTGCAAACTCGAGATCTTTCCTATGCACACTATGTAGGATTTCTGATGGCTTTGGGCTGTCTTAATATAATACCCTGAAAAATCCAAACCACTATTAGAGACATGTACCAAGCTCATGCATAGTACATCATGATTATTTTATAGTTTTATGACAAGGTTTGATGTATACTAATGCTTCAAATAACTCCCAGCTATCAGACGAATCAAAATATTCCTTACCGATTGAATTCTTGAGAAGGATATTGGTATAGTCAACTTCAAACAAGTATATATCTCATTACACTTGGAATTTTTGACCTCATGATCTATAAATAGATATATAATAGTATTATGTTTCCAATGATACCAATTTATCCTAAATTCAAGATCGGAGCAAAGAGTTATTCCTATTTTACTCTAGCATGTCAGGCTGGAAATAGTGTGATGACATTCATGGTAGCTAACAATATTTGTGATGCCTTATCATGAAGGTCATCAGCCTTAGGCAGAAACCATCTCCTAAGTGATGACATTCCTAGTAGCTTACCACACTTGTGACGCCCTATCACGAAGGTCATCAGCCTTAGGCAGAAACAAAATCCTATGTGACAAAATTCATGGTAGCTTAACACACTTCTGATGCCCTATCACGAAGGTTGTCAGCCTTAGGCAGAACCCATCTTCTAAGTAATGACATCCGTGGTAGCTTACCATACTTATGATCCCTTACCATGAAGGTCTTCAGCCTTAGGCAGAAAGCAGCTCCAAAGTAACGACATTTTGTGGTAGCTTACCACACTTGTGACGCCCTATCACAAAGGTTGTCAGGCTAAGGAAGAAACCATCAATTCCAGCTCCTATGTGACGACATTTTTGATGGGTTTTCACATTTTTTTGACGTCATGTCACAAATGTCGTCAGCTATGATTTTCAGCAATTGGGAATTTATTTCCTAAGGGTATTTTGGTCTTTTCCTTCACCTTCCATGACTTATAACCCTAAAGAGGCATAATTTTTCCCATTTTTCTTTAGTTAAGAATCCTAAAAACCCTATCTTATACTCTCAACCATAAGATTAGGGTTTCCATCAAACTCATCTCTCAAAATAAAGATTCAAACCTTTATCTAAGATAATTGAGAATTAAGTTTCCCAAATCCAAGAACACTCCAGAAAATCATCAAGGTTTCCTTTCTATGGTATGCATAGTGTTTATCTATGGATCCAATCTATTCGTAGAGCTTAAGAACTATAGTTTAAATATCATTTTGTAAAATTTTATGGTGATATGAGTATGTACATGTTGACGATTGCTATTTAAGATTGAAGGTGATGTCTAAAGGTGTTTTCATGGAATATATATGTTTGTCAATTAAAAACCATGAACTTTAGGTGGTTTACTATGGTGCAAGTATGAAACTCCCCTATGCCTTAAAGAATGCATGCAAGGTGTGTGATAAAATGCTTAGGATGCTAGAAATTCATGTTTGTATAGTACTATGATGTCTACATAACAACTCCATGTTAGCTATATACTTCAATATGAATCCCATGCTTTTCATGTGTTGCTATTGTGGTGGTATGAAACATGTAAGATAATGGAGATATACAATATGTACACAAAACATATTTATGGATTACCTACAATGTTTAAGATGTTGAATAACTATATGAAATATGATATCCCCTACTTATGATATTATGAATTGTGGACTCAAATCTTGTGATCAAGCTATGTCATGTGTGTCAGTTTCCTTGTATCGAGTCCTAGGGGTATTCGTACCTGAAAACTATAGATGTGTTCCTAGAGGCATGTTATGTTTCACGATATATAAAATCAAGCCATGCTTCAGTAGAATTCGGACAGTCATGTGACTCAGGAAACCTCATAGTCTCAGTTGGTTATCAAATATCAGTAGTATTCTATCAGTCAATAGAGTTCAGTAAGTTCCACTTACGTATAGTCAGTTAAATCATGTTCAGTCTCTTCAGATGGGAGTAGGATTTAGCACCGGGTTAACCCAAGGATGGGAACTCACCTGTATATGAGGGTGTGATTTTTAGTAGTCATCTTTGCATTCCAAAACTACATATCCAGCATAGGTTGAGACATCGTAGCCTATTATATAAGGGTTCCCACCATTCTCACTAGAGTTACGTGTTGTATGAGGGTTGCTCACATGTTGTCCTTACCATAGGTGAGGTATTGACGCCCTTCTAGTTAGGACAGAGATTGGACCCCATCATAGCCATAATGGTATACATGGGGCATGTTGGTTAAATAATTACCTCCCACAGTTTCAGAATCAATCTTAGTAAAAGAACTAAGATTAGTCTTCAGATATCAGTATTCTAGGACAGTCAGATACAGCTAAATTAAGTTATATTCTGGAATTCAGTTAGTTCCATTAGATTTAAGACTGTCAGATGCAGTCACCCATGTTATTAGAACGACAATTTTAGCTATGTCAGTTATTAGTAAACCATGTATTAGCATATAGATCTAGCTATCCCTTACCTACAAGCTTAGTTAATATGCATGTATGTTTACACTTTCACATTCATATCAGCCAGTCAATTAGCATTGTTCATACATGTAAACCCTTTTGTATTAGCATGCCTCACTTGTATACTCTATATTCCAGTTGTACTAATGCATTTGCGATATGGTGATTTCTTTCATGTTACACCATAGGTTTAGAGAGACGAGCTGCAGATCAGTAGTAGCATCTATCCATAGAGTTTCAGTGAGTCCTCATTCATTTAAGGGTGATATTATTTTATTTCATTAATTATTTCAGCTTAGTTTCGCTAGACGGAGTTAGTTGGAGACATGCTCCTTCAACTCCTTATTCAGACAGTACTTAGAGGCTTTTAGATTTAGTATTCAGACTTATGTTTAGATTTGATTCAGTCTTCATCTATTTTGGGTATCTTTCACCCATATAGATATTATGTTTTGATAAATTATTTATTCAGTTGAACCTTATGGCCTACATATTTTCTATATTATTACGCTATATATGCAGTGTACAGGTACAAATATCAGTCATGAGTTAGGTTGTGGTCTCTCCGGGTCATAAGCACCGTGTAGCATTTCGATTCAAAAAATTAGGGTGTTACAAATTTGGTATTAGAGCCTAAGGTTCAATAGAGTCCTAGGAAGTTTGAAAGCCGCATCTAGTAGAGTCTTGTACATAGGTGTGTTGCGCCCCATATTTATGTACAGGAAGATATGAAATATTTTAGGAATAGTTCCCTTTCTTTAGTATTCATGTCATGCTGGTAAGAATAATTTCAAGTTAGTCTCTCAGTCTAATCCGCTCTTCTATTATTTCTGAAACATGCCTCCAAAGAGAAGAAATCAGCCAACTTCTCAGCCCGAAGATCCTTTGGGTGAACATGTTGATCATGCTGAGTTCAGGACCGCATTTACCGCTTTTGCTCAGTCTATAGCTGCCAGAATGAATGACCAGCAGTCGTTCCGACCAACCCAGTGGCTAATTCAGCAGCAGTTAGGATTCGGGACTTCACTAAATAAACCCTCTATCTTTTTTTGGGTCTAAGCCAGACGAGGATCCTCAGGAATTTATTGACCAAGTTTAGAAGTTCATTGATATCATGGGAGTCAATTCCTCTCAGAGTATTAATTTAGCTGCATACCAATTAGAAGATGTTGCTCACACTTGGTACAAGCAGTGGTTAGTAGAAAGGTTAGAGGATGCAAGTCCCGTTGAGTGGGAAGAATTTGTCACGGCTTTCTTAGACAGATTCTTTCCCCAAGAGATGAGAGAGGCCAAAGTTCTTGAGTTCATCAATCTCACGCAGGGTAATATAACAGTTAGAGAGTATTCACATAGATTTACTTAGCTATCAAGATATGGCTCTTATGTGGTTACAGAAAACAGGGCTAACATGAGCAAGTTCATGTCAGGGGTGAATGATACCGTGGTCAATGAGTGTATGTCTGCGATGATTAACAATGATATGACTTTAGCCAAGTTCATGACCCACGCTCAATAGATAAAGGAGCAGAAGGTTATAACTAGGAAAAGGGAGAATAAGAGAGCAAGAGCAGGCAGTTTTAGTTTTGCTCAGCCAAAATCAGAGTGAGGAAATCATTCATTATTTCATCCTAAGTCAGCAGTTCTAGCCCCTTCCTGAACTAGTGCCCCAGTATCAATGTTTAGGGACCGCAATAGAGACAGGGTACTAGGCTCTAAATCTCAGAGCGGTGTTAGCAATGCCCGTACTTATACTTAGTGTCGGACTTGTGGTAAGCACCATCATGGCGTGTGTATAACGGGTCAAGGAATTTGTTTTAGTTGTGGCAAGCCAAGCCACAGAGTTAGGGACTTCCCTCGGCTAGGTCCTCAGGGTCAGAAGAATCGTTCCACAGCTCTGTTTGGTCGCTCAAACTTGTAGGGTGCCACTTTTAGTGCTACTAGTGGGAAACACCCAAACAAACTTTATGGTCTTTAGACCCGACAAGATTAGGAATATTCTTGTGATGTCGTTACTGGTATGTTATAAATTTTCTATTTTCATGTTTATTCTTTTCTAGACCCACATTTATCCTTATCTTTTATCACTCCATACATAGCAGGAGATTTCAAAATCAATACTAAAATTTTAGATGAGCCTTTTTCAGTCTCTACCCTAGTGGGTAAAACCATTATAGCTCGATGAGTATACAAGAATTGCCCAGTTATGATATTTCAGAAATCCACATCAGCAGATTTAGTCGAGTTAGAGGTAACTAATTTTGATCTCATTCTCGGCATAGATTGGATTCATTCCTACTATGCCATAGTCGACCGCAGAAATAGGATAGTTCAGTGTTAGTTCCCGAATGAGCCTGTCCTAGAGTGGAAGGGTAGCACTTTGTCTTTCAGGGGTCAGCTTGTTTCCTACCTTCGAGCAAGGAAAATAATTTCTAAGGGGTGTGTGTATCATCTCTTGTAAGTTAAGGATTCCAGTTTTGAATCTCCCAATCTCGAATCAGTCCCAGAGGTTAATGAATTTTGAAACATCTTTCCCAAAGATCTTCCAGGAATTCCTCCCAAAAAGGAAATAGACTTTGGCATAGACCTTCTCCCAGATACTCAACCTATTTCTATTCCACCATACAGAATGACACCAGTAGAACACAAGGAACTGAAAGATCAGTTGAAGGATCTCTTAGATAAAGGATTCATCAGGCCTAGTGTATCCCTATGGGGTGGGCCAGTCTTATTCGTGTGCAAGAAAGACAGTCTCTCAGAATTTGTATTGATTACAATCAACTCAACAAAGTCACAGTCAAGAATAGGTATCCGCTGCCTAGGTTAGACGACTTATTTGACCAACTTTAGGGTGCCAGTTATTTCTCTAATATAAACCTCAGATCAGGCTATCATCAGTTCAGAGTTAGAGAGTGTGACATTCTGAAGACAGCTTTGCGTACTCGGAATGGTCACTTTGAATTTCTAGTCATATCCTTTGATCTTACCAATACCCCTGCAGCTTTCATAGACATGATGAACCGAGAGTTCAAGCAGTACTTAGACACATTCATCATTGTCTTTATAGATGATATTCTGGTCTATTCTTGCGTAGAGCGTGATCATTCAGACCATCTCACAATTGTTCTTCAAATTCTTAGGGATAACCAGTTGTTCACCAAATTCAGTAAGTGCGAATTTTAGCTAAGATCAGTACCATTCTTTGTCCATATTATTTCAGGTGATAGCATTAGAGCAGATCCTCAGAAAACCGAAGCGGTAAGAAACTGGGCTCGCCATGTCTCTCTATTATGTACTCAAGCAACATGGTAGAGTCATAGCCTACGCCTCCAGACAGTTAAAGCCCCATGAGAAGAATTATCCTACTCGTGACCTTCAGTTAGTAGCATTTGTCTTTGTCTTAAAGATTTAGAGGCATTATCTATATGGTGTTCATGTAGACGTCTTCACAGATTATAAGATCCTTCAGTATGTCTTTTCCCAAAAATATCTCAATCTTCGTCAGAGAAGGTGGCTAGAGCTCTTGAAGGATTTTTACATAAGTGTCCTTTATCATCCTGATAAGGCCAATGTAGTGGCCGACGCACTTAGTAGACTGTCCATGGGTAGTGTTTCCCATGTAAGGGATAGTTAGAAGAAATTAGCTTAGGATATTCGTCAGGTTACCAAACTAGGCGTTCGCTTAGTCGACTCTTCAGAGGGTGGTGTATGTGTTTAGAGTATTTCAAAGTCATCTCTAGTTTCTGAGGTCAAAGAGAATCAAGATAGGGATCCTAGCCTTTTTAAGCTAAAAGTGTCAGTTCACAGTCAGGAAGTAGGGGTTTTCACCCTAGGTGAAGATGGTGTTCTTCGATGTCAGGGTCGTCTGTGTCTTCCCGGTGTAGATGACTTGAGGAAGAAAATTCTTGAAGAAGCACATGGTGCATGATACTCTATTCATCCAGGGGCCACTAAGATTTACCTCGACTTATGGGAGATATATTGGTGGAGTGGGATGAAGAGGGACATTACAGAGTTTGTGGCTAAGTGCTCTACATATCAGCAGGTTAAGATAGAGCATCAGAAACCTAGTGGTTCCACGCAGGAGTTCACCATTCCTACTTGGATGTTGGAAGAAGTGAATATGGACTTCGTGATGGTATTGCCTAGAACACATCATCAGCATGATTCATTTCCTTCCAGTTCGTACCTCTTACTCAGCTGATGATTATACCAAATTCTATATTAGGGAGTTGGTCATATTACATGGTGTTCCACTATCTATCATCTTAGACAGAGGTTCCCAGTTCACCTCTCACTTCTAGAAAGCATTCCAAAAGGGTTTTGGTACCAAAGTTCATCTCAGTACAATGTTTCAACCTCAGACAGATGGTCAAGTAGAAAGAAGCATTCAGACTCTAGAAGATATGCTAAGGGTGTGGTCAATTGATTTTAAGTGAAGTTGGGATGACTACTTGCCTTTGATTGAGTTTGTATACAACAAAAGATATCACTCTAGTATTCATATGGCTTCATTCGAAGCTCTCTATGGTAGGAGATATAGGTCTCCGATCGGTTGGTTTGATTCCTTAGAGAAAGTTTAGTTGATCAGAGAAAGACTCTGGGCTGTTTAGAGCCAACAGAAGTCTTATGCATATGTTCGTAGAAAGGATCTCAAATTAGAGGTCGATCACTATGTCTATCTCAAGATTTCTCCCATGAAAGGTACGAAGAGATTCGACAATAAGGGAAAGTTTAGTCCCCATTATGTTAGTCCCTTCAGGATTCTCAATCTCTTCAGCAAGGTAGCCTATCAGCTCGAATTGCCTTCAGATCTAACCTCATTTCATGCAGTCTTCCATGTATCTTTGCTCAAGAAGTGCATAGGTGACCCAGCAATTGTAGTCCCTATTCAAAGCATTGACATTCAGAATAGCCTCTCTTATGAAGAGATTCCAGTCAAAATCCTCGACTATCAGACTCATAGGCTGAGGAACATTGAAGTTCCTCTAGTTACGGTTCTTTGGCGGAATCATTCCACGTAAAGAGCTACTTGGGAAGCGGAAGAAGACATGCGAACCAAGTACCCTAATTTAGACTTAGCTTGAGGTAACCATTTTCCTTAAGCTTATTCAGTTACATGTTCAAAATTCTAGTATAAAATTGGTATCAAGTAGCAGTGCATAGCTTATCATGTATTCATGAGTTCATCTTATCAGTTATGCATCAAATATACATGATTAGTTGGGCCATATTCAGTTTAAAATTCAATTCAGTCCTAAAATTATGTGCCAGTTGAGCATGATCAGTGTATGCGTCATTTTATCGTTTCTCTCCTCTCAAGTTATCATCATTTGAGGATGAAAGTTTCCAAGGGGGAGATATTGTAATACCCTAAAAAATAAAAACCAATATGAAAGTCATGTACCAGGATCATACATAGTGCATCATGGTCATTTTATAGTTTTATGAGTAGGTTTGATGTATATTAAGGCTTCAAATAACTCCCAGCTATCAGACAAAATAAAACATTCCTTACCGATTGAATTCTTGAGAAGGATATTGGTATAGTCAACTTCAAACGAGCATATATCCATTATACATGGAATTTTTTATCTCATGACCAATCAACAGATAGATAATTGAATTACCTTTCCAACTATACCAATTTAACCAAAATCCAATATCGGAGGAATGAGTTATTCCTATTTTACTTCAGCATGTCAGGCTGGAAACAGTGTGACGACATTCATGGTAGCTTATCACATTCGAGATGCCCTATCACGAAGGTCTTCATCCTTAGGACAAAACTAGCTCCTAAGTGATGAAATTCGTGGTAGCTTACCACACTTGTGATGCCCTATCACAAAGGTCATCACCCTTAGGCAGAAACCAGCTAATAAATGATGACATTCGTGATAGATTACCACACTTGTGATGCCCTATCATGAAGGTCGTCATCCTTAGGCAGAAACTAGCTCCTAAGTGATGAAATTCTTGATAGCTTACAAAACTTGTGATTCCTACCATGAAGGTCGTCATCCTTAGGCAAAAACCAGCTCCTAAGTGACGACATTCATGGTACCTTACCGTACTTGTGATGCCCTATCACGAAGGTCGTCAGTCTTAGGCAGAAACCATAAATTCCAGCTTCTGTGTGACAAAATTTTTTATGTCTTGTCACATTTTTTTGATGCCTTATCACAAATGTCGTCTGCTATGATTTTCAGCAACTAGGAATTTATTTCATAAGGGTATTTTGGTCTTTTCCTTCACCTTCCACGACTTACAACCCTAAAGAGGCATAATTTTGTCCCATTCTTTCTTTAGTTAAGCATCCTAAAAACCCTCTCTTACACTCTCAACCACAATATTAGGGTTTTCATCAAACTCATCTCTCAAAAACAAGATTCAAGCCTTTTTCCAAGATAATTTAGAATTAAGTTTCCTAAATCCATGAACTCTCCAGTAAATCATCAAGGTTTCCTTTGTAAGGTATGCGTAGTGTTCATCTATGGATTCAATCCATTCATGAGGTTCAAGAACCATTTTTTAAATATTATTTTGTAAATTTTTATGGTGATATGAGTATGTACATATTGATGATTGTTGTTTAAGTTTCAATGTGATGTCTAAAGGTGTTTTCATGGAATATATATGTTTGTTAATTCAAAACAATGAACTTTAGGTGGTTTAATATAGTGCAAGTATGAAAATCAAATGTACCTTAAAGAATTTATGCAAGGTGATTGATAAAATGCTTAGGATGCTAGAAATTCATGTTTGTATGGTTCTATGATGTCTAAATGATAAGTCCATGTTAGCAATATACTTCTATATGAATCCCATGCTTTTCTTGTGTTTCTATTGTGGTGGTATGAAGCATGTAAGAGAATGGAGATATACAATATGTACACAAAATATATCCATGCATTTCCTACAATGTTTAAGATGTTGAATAACTATATGAAATATGATATCCCCTACTTATGATATTATGAATTATGGACTCAAATCTTGTGATAAAGTCATGTCATGTCTGTTAGTTTCCTTCTATTGAGTCCTGGGGGTATTCGTACCCGAAAAATGTAATTGTGTGCCTAGAGTTATGTAATGTTTCATGATATACAAAATCAAGCCAGTCATGTGACTCAGGAAACCTCATGGTCTCAGTCAGTTATCAGATATAAGTAGTATTCTATCAGTCAATGGAATTTAGTAAGTTCCACTTATGTAAAGTCAGTAAAATCATGTTTAGTCTCTTAAGATGGAAGTAAGAGTTAGCACCGAGTGAACCTAAGAATGGGAACTCACTTGTATATGAGGGTGTGATTCTTAGTAGTCATCCTTATGTTCCAGAACTATGTATCCAACATAAGTTGAGACATCGCAGCCTTTTATATGAGGGTAAATGAGGTGTCTTAACCTTGTATATGAGGGTTCCCACCATTCTCACTAGAGTTACCTGTTATATGAGGGTTGCTCACATGTTGTCCTTACCAGTGACGTGGTATTGACACCCTTCCAGTCAGGGTAGAGATTGGACCCTATCTTAGCCATAATGGCACACATGGGCATGTCAGTTAACCAACTACCTCACTTAGTTTTAGACTCAATCTTAGTAAAAGAACTTAGATAGGTCTTCAGATATTAGTATACCAGGACTGTCAGATAGAGTCAAATTGAGTTATAGTGCAAAACTCAGATAGTTCTATCAAATTTAAGACTATCAGATAGAGTCGCACATGTTGTAAGAACTACAGTTTCAGCCATGTCAGTTATCACTAAACCATGTATTATCATATATATCTAGCTATCACGTACCCATGATCTTAGTTACTATGTATGTATGTTTACACTCTTACGTTCATATCAGTGAGTCAGTTAGCATTGTTCATGCATGTAAACCCTTTTGTGTTAGCCTGCCTCACTCGTATACTCAGTACTTCAGTTGTACTGATGCATTTTCCCTATGGTGCTTTCTTTCATGTTACACCATAGGTTCAAAGACACGAGCTTCAGATCAGCAGTAGCATCCATCCACAGAGTTGCAGTAAGTTCTCATCCATTCGAGGGCGATATTATTTATTTTATTTATTATTTTAGCTTAGTTTTGTTAGAAGGATTTAGTTGGAGACATGTTCCTTCAACTCCTTATTCAGACAGTACTTAGAGTCTTTCAGATTTAGTATTCAGACTTATGTTCAAATTTGATTCAGTCTTCAGCTATTTTAGGTATCTTTCACCCATATGGATATTATGTTTTGACAAATTCTTTATTCAGTTGAACCTTATGGCCTACATGTTCATGTTTTCTGCATTATTATATTATATATGCAGTGTATAGGAACTATATTAGTCATGGGTTAGCTTGTGGTCCATGGGGGTCATGAGCACCATATAGCATTTTGATTCAGAAAATTGGGGCGTTACACTTAAAACTCTCCCTAATCAACTAAACTTTATCCATAGAATCAAACACTAAACCTAGACCTATCAATGAGTCTCACTACCATAAGCCAACCAATAGGAGATCTATATCTTCTCTCATAATAATCCTCAAATAGAGCTATCTAAATACCAAAATGATAACTATTTTTGTAAGCAAACCTAATTAGTGGCAAGTGTTCATCCCAACTACCTTTAAAGTCAATAACAAAAGGTCTCAACATTTTCTCTAAGGTATACATGGTCCTTTCTGCCTGACCATCTATCTGAGGGTTAAAGGTTGTACTAAGACAAACTTGGGTACCAAGACCCTTCTGAAAAGCCTTAAAAAATGAGAGATAAACTAACTACCTCTATTTAAAATTATGGATAATGGGACTCCATGAAATCTATCTAACTCTCTAATATAAAGCTTGGCATAATCCTCAACTGAATATAAAGTATGTATTAGCAAGAAATGAGCTTGTTTGGTCATCCTATCTACTATAACCCAAATCGAGTCATGCTGATGACGCGTACAAGGCAATCCTATCACAAAGTCCATGTTAAACTCTTCCCACTTCCAAGTGGGAATTTTGAACTCCTACATCATACCACTAGGCCTTTGGTGCTGAACCTTAACTTATTGATAATTAGAATATTTAGCTACAAACTCCAATATCTCTCTTTATTCTAGTCCACTAGCGGATTTCCCATATATCATGGTACATCTTAGTGGCTCCTGGGTGAATAGATTAACGCGCACCATGTACTTCTGTAATAATTCACTTCCTCAAACCATCTACCCATAGCATACATAGTATACCCTGGAAATGCAACACACCATCTCTCTGTTCGGAGAAAGCCTCTAGTTTTTAATCTATAACTGACTCATTCAACTTTACTAGGTTGGGATCCCTATCTTGCTTTTCTTTTACTTCAGCAACTAAAGAGGATTCGGAACTATTCTAAACCCAAACACTACCCTTAACCGAGTCAACTAAACAAATGCCTAACCTAGCCAACTGATGAACCTCCTGAACCAACTTCTTCTTATCATTCTCTACATGATCTACACTACCCATAGACAATCTACTAAGGGCATCTTCCACTACATTACCCTTGCTTGGATGATAGAAAACACTCATACCATAGTCCTTCACTAATTTTAACTGCCTTCTCTAGCGAAGATTTAACTCTCTCTATGAAAATACATACTTTAAGCTTTTGTGACCTGTGAACACAACAACATGCACCCTATAATGATAATGCCTCCAAATTTTAAAGGAAAAAATAATTGCTACTAACTCAAGGTCATGGGTAGGATAATTCCTTTCATGCGGCTTAAGTTAACTAGAGGCATATGCTATTACTATACATCAAAACACAACCCAAACCAACTCTGGAAACATCACTTTAAAAAAAAAACTCATCTAAAGCATCTAGCAAGGTCAAAATTAGGGTTGATGTGAGTTAAGTCTTCAACTCCTAAAAACTCTTCTCATAAGAATTTGACAACAGAAACTTGACTTTCTTTTAAGTCAATCTGGACCTAGGGGATAAAATAAATGAAAATCCTTCAACAAATGATCTGTGATAGCTGGCCAAACCCTCTAAAATCCTGATATCTGATGTAGAAATGGTTCTGGGATAGTTTCTCACTTCTTCAATCTTTTGAGCGTCAACTATAATGCCAACGCCGGAAATAATATGTCCAAGAAAAGCTACTGATCTTATCCAGAACTCACACTTACTAAATTAGGTGACTAACTGATGGGATCTAAGAGTCTACAATGCTATTTTGAGGTGGTCTGCATGATCAGTTTCATTACAATAATATACAAGAATGTCATTTATGAAGACTATAATGAACATGTCCAAGTAGTTCTTGAACACTCTGTTCTTCAAGTCCATGAAAGTTGCTGGGGAGTTCGTTAGTCCAAAGGATATGACTAGAAATTTAATGTGACCATAGCGAGCTATAAAAGTTATTTTTGGAATGTCACATTCGTTGGCTCTGAGTTGATAAGAGTCTGATATAACATCTACATTAGATAAGTAACTAAAACGCTGAATTTGATTGAACAAGTTATCAATCTTAAGGAGTGGATACTTATTTTTTATTGTGACTTTTTTCAACTGATGATAATTGATGAACATTCTAAGAAAACTATCTTTCTTACACACAAAAAGGATTGGAGCGCCTATAATATTTGTTACCTTTTTAACCATGTCAAGGAACTCCTGCGTATCTTCATCAGACTTGAATCCCAAAATCTGAGGGGGATTCATTTGGGTGAAGTCTTAAATCCTAGCTGTGGTAGTATTACCCACTAGGTTAGTTATAATAGAAGATGGTTAATTATTTTGAGCTGCTACTAAGTGGGCTAGAGTGGTGAATGCGGCTCTGAACTTGATATGAGAAACACGCTCATTTAGAAAATCTTCCTGAATAGGTGAAGCTGCAAGCTAGTTCCCATTTCTTATTCTGTATTTCTTTCTCGGAGGCATGTTCTATAAACTGAAGAAAGATTGAATTAGAAAGAGAGTTTAAGTTGAGATCATGCTCACTTATATGACATGAATACTGAAAGAAGGGAAAACTTTCCTAAAATATCTTGTCGCCTTTTGTCAATAAGTGTGGCGTGCTTCATACCCATGCATAAGACTCTACTCAACATAGCTTTCAGACTCCCTAAAACACTTTAAAAGCTTAGGCTTTGATACTAATTATGTAACAACCTAGAAATACACCCTGGTTATCACGTGGTGCTTACAGCCCCAAAAGAACATAAGCTAACCCATGAGCTAGTACCTGCTGTAAGCGCTGAACATTATACATAAAAATAAAAAACATGTACAAAAGTAATCTAAAGATGCCATGATGTTCAAGAAAACTAAATATTGATAAAAATACTAAATCATAGTTCTAAATGTACGGGGAATTCGACATAACCCCCAGGACTCGATAGAAATATCAATAATAACACATGAGATCATTTAAAACCATAATAGGTAAGAATTACCCCAAAATCATTAGTTAGTAATTTTATCAAACACTTGAGGGTTATCATTTTAAGCATAATGATAGTTCAAAAAATATGATCATTCACATTGCTATAATACTAAACCATAAACTAGGGATTTAACATGAAAACATCATCAATCCAATGTACAAAGTTTAATTATAACAACTCCTTGTTAACATCATGTATAATCGAAAATCATAAAGATGTATGGAGATAGTTTTATTATAAGCATCTAAATTCATGATTCAAAAAATAGTTTTATTATAAGCATGTAAATTCATGATTCAAAAAATAAAAATAGGTTCTTGAACTCCATGGTGAAAGGAAACCATGTATGAACATCACACATACATTAATTGAATTCTTAGAAGGTTTTTGTTGATTTCTTAAGAATTGATCTCAAAATTTGAAAAGGATAGGGTTTGTTCTTGAGAGAGAATAATTTCAATTATATCAAAATATGAAATAAAAGGAAAATAATGCTCTTTTAAGACCCTAGTAAAGTGTTATGGCTGATATAAAGTAAAGGAACAATACTAAAATACTCTCCTAGATAAAAAAATCATTAAAACAAACTGGGCACCCGATGCAATATCTTGTGCGGTGTATCGGTCTTACGACACGAAATGTGACACATCACATTGGACCCTTCCAATTTGATTCCTTAAGCAAAGTGACTATATTGCATTGCTTTTCTATTTTGACCATCCAAACATGACTCAAACGATGATCGAAAATTCCAAAACTCACCCGAGAAATGCTATAGACCACCCCACTCTTGAATCAACTTAGAAATTAGCATTTTAAGAATGGGAAGGTTAGAATTAAAATCATCAAGGTTTAAGAGGCTTTGGAAATGACTATGTATTAATACTTAGAGAAATTTTCTAAATCTTGGACCCCTTTAGCATGCAAGAGTGAGCTGAAATGAGCTAAGATCTTATAGGTTCTTATAATTTATCATGACCAGATAGTTGTAGTTTCCAGCCTGCAGGTGATGGGTTTTCCTATTTGGGGTACTTCAATTAGATGTTTTTGATGTACTTTAGTTTATTACTCATATGTATTTATTAGTGGTAGTTGGAATCATATCCCAGCTATCTACAATCAGTATAGTAAAGGATTCATAGATGTCAGTAAAAACTATCATGTAATTTCAGCTCTCTTATTAGCTTTATTAGATTATAAGTTGTATCAGTATTATATTTTCCCAGATTTTGTCATGATTATATTTATGCACAGTAGAATTAGTTATTTAATATATTTTAAATCAATAGCTTAATAGTATGCCGGTTCATGGGTTAGCTTAGGATGAATTATGGTTTGAAGCATCGTGTTATGACTAGGGGTAGTCTTGGGTCTTGATAAAATTGGTATTAGAGCACAAAGTTTAAGTATCCTAGGATTTCTATGAATTTGAGTATTGTAGAGACTTATGGAAAAGTATGAAGATATTTGTACATTTCGTCGAGAGGCTACAGGGCATTTAGAAAATGTTTTCCTTTTTTCATGTCTCAAATTGTGCAGTAAAAGTGTTCTATTAGAAATATATATAGATCTCTATCTTTCTCCATTTGTGCCAACTCTGCCTTATTTTTGACACAACTTAAATCCTTATAGACAGAGTTTTCTTAGACAGTCCCTATAGATAGTTATGGGATTGCATACGGGGTTAAAAGAATTCGATCAGTGCCCTTGTATTCAGATTTTTTAAAGTTTGAAATATTTCATTCATTTTTCACAAAAATCATTCTTTGATCAAAATTCAAATATACTTTCTGATCCCTTCTCAGAATCCTATGATAGCAAATAACTGAGAGTTAGAAAAATGAACTCAAAAGTTTAGCAACATTAAAGTGGGGATAGTGTTATCTAAATTTATTATATTTTGTACCCATGAAGCTAGTTGTATGAAAGGTGAATCAGTAGGCTTTAAATGGTGTACGCCATAATTTATGTTTATTGATTTGAAATTATATTTTGTTGATGTTGGATATGTTGGTGTAATGGTAATCTTCATGGATAGGGAAAAATATAAGTTTAGAGATGTGATATTAGTAAAGTATGATGGAAATTAGTTTGGTTCATTAAAGGTTTTGTGATATTCATGTTAGGTGTTAGAATCTAATTTTGAATCTTTGAAGATTGAGCTAATAGAAAGAAAAGAGAGTGATGCTCCTAAAGATTTTAAGTTTGTAATTATTTATGATATGGTATTATGACTATTGTGGCTATAGAAAATTAAGAGTTTTATATCAGAAGGAAATACTAATAGTAGGTTTTCCACTCTTAAGTGTAATCTTTTAGGGTGTGTTTTGTATTTATGTTCATTGTTATATCTCAGGCTCTATGATAAAGTGGTTACAGTTTAGTTAGAGTTTATTATGTGGTCCTACAGACTTAGAATAACGTTTTAAAGATAAGGGGGATATGATATAACAACCAAGTCAGACTCTCAGATTCTAGTAGTGATGCCAGTGTATTATAGAAAATAAGTAGTAATGTAGGGTGATTCCAAACCCATTCTCATCTCAATGCAAAGTTTTTTCAATCATATCTACTAATGTCATACATGTGATTTCCATGATCAAATTTTATGTTCATGCATATAGTAGAGAATTATGTACTCTCCAAGTTCCTAGTATAAGGAGTTCCAGTTCATTCAGATGTACGAATCATATCCCACGAAATATATGAACACTAAACTTAGGTCATGTAGTTTATAACTCATGTACTCCTGCTTTACAGTATGTTCCATGCTAGGTACTCATGCTATACTCCTAATGATTAGAAAAATCTAGAGCATGTCATGTATATCCTCAGTTTATATCTATTTGATGAATCCATGATATTGATACTCTATTCCTTAGGCCTTAGTTATTTGTCAAAGTTATCCTTTCATACTTTAGGTCCTCATGTTCTAACCTTTTAGTGACCTTTTCTTACGTCAAGATTGTGATGATGGAAAACTGTTTAGATGGAAGAGAGTAAGTGTTTCTTGTTTTCATTATTTCGACTAGTATAATAGTGTTGTGTGTGCACTTGGTAGATTTGAGTAGGCTTGAACATAGTGAGACAATTCAGTTCATCTCAGAATTTAGTTAATATAGTAATCAGTGCCTATGTAAATATTTTAAGTAGCCTCCAGTAAAGTGTATTTTTGACGTGGAACGTATTGTTGAGTATAAGCTTTTTGAATAATTCAGTTTGTTTTGCATGTAGTTTGGTTTAATATTCAGATAGGCAAGTTCCTATGGTTTTTCATCTTCCAATCTAGTCTTACTAAGTTTCATGAATATGGCCATTCCAAGAGATAGTTTGTTCGTATTGATAAAAATTGTGAATCCAGTTTAGTTCATCCATTAGTTTTAGATTCCAGATATTCAGTCATTATTTAGCTTGTAAGCCTCCCCTGCATTATCTCAGTTTTTTTGTAGTATTTAAGCCAAGTCACTATCATTCAGGGGATGAACGATCTCAAAGGTGAGGTGTTGCAATACCCAGAGTTTTCATGTTCTAAACCTCTCATCTTTTCTTCACGAAATCAGATCCAGCCTATAGAAATACTAACTTACAAGTTGACACTCTTGTTTTTACCTCAGCCTTATAACCACTCTCATTCAATTACATGCATTCAAGAAATCATTTCAATTTGTGATACTTAATTGAATTATTATGTCTTAACTCAGATAAGCGATCATGTTTCAAGTTATTCATGTTTAGTATATGATCTCAGTTTCCTCAGTATTCTCACCTTAATCCATCTCATTCGAGGATGAATATTCCCAAGGGGGAGATATTGTTACACCCCATACTTTTGTTAGTTCTATTCAGCTCATAGTGCATGCATAAGAGTCTTAGAACCTGAAAATTTCACTAAGTGTTGGGGACTGTCTTATTTTTGGAGTCATAATTTTGAGGATTTTTAAACTGGACTTCCCAATCCCAAGACAAAGGTTCTTGAGTTAGTACATGTTCAGGGGTGTCAGGAGCATGTCTCAGGAAAGTTTCAAAAGTTTTAGACGAGGATTGGGTAGTGTTTTGATTTCAATTCTAGAACCTCACCGCGATAGTGGCGCATCGTGGTGGTTATAGTGGTGAGGCCTTCATTGCATCATAGTGAAGGTATTTTCGACCAGTTCTTGATTTATAATTGAATGCATGCTTCTTGATCCTTATTATAGTGTGTGAAATGCTTATGAGGTAAGGAATGTTTATAGAAATCACTTACAACAAAGTTTAGCTAAGAGCATTTGATTCGTCCAAGGTTTGATATTCGATTCTACAAGGGTCAACTTTGACCGTGTATAACTTTTGATATACATTGAAATTTTTATCTAAAGACCCACCAAATTTTAGATAATTGAATTGTCTTTCCAATGACACAAATTTTGCCATAATATGATATCCGAGCAAAAAGTTATGAGCATTTTCTTTAGAACAAGTAAGCCACCACGATAAGGCTATGTCATGATGAGCCTTCAATCGGCATTCCAGTTACTAATTTTTGATTTACATGATTGAGGGGAAATTGGGTCTTTTTCCACCTCAACCCAATTCATAAATCCAATACTTAAACCTTCTGTTAGGGCATTATTTTCCCAAATTCGTAGATCTCCTCTCAAAGAAACCCTAACCCTTTCCCAAGTTTATTAAATTCAATTACATTCCCTTTAAGCAAACCAAGAACTCAAGATTCCAAATTCAAGGACCTTCAAGAAACCTTCAAGAGTAGTGTTTCTTTCCACAAGTTAAGAAGTCTATGGTATGTGGGAGTTCATCCATGCGTCCCCTTTCCTTCATGGAGCCTAAAAATCCTTTTTCTTTCAATTAAATAATGAATCTTCTATGATTATGGTATTTTGTACATACAAGAAAGATTGAATTTCATGTTTCCATGGTAATTTAAATGTGATTTCAGACCATGTATGATTCAATGCAAGATTTTATTTCCTCATGCTATGAATTTGAATTTTTGAAGTCCTAGTTCAAGTGACTTCCATGTGAAGTCACCAATTTATGATTTTAGTCATGTAATCATGCTATTTCCTCATGAATTTGGTGGATTGTTCATGTTTTGGATCTTTGAACCATGATTCCCATACTACAGTTTTAACTGTTGAAATCATGCCTTATAGTTATTTAGTGCTGGTAGGTTATGAATACCCAATACTTATGTGATTTATAAAAATTTAGATTTTCCTGTATTCAGACAATTAATCCATGAATCTTATCCGTATACTCAGATATTCATATTCATGATTAGAATTATCAGTCTATATAAATCCAAAATTTATAATTTTTGTATTACAATTATGCTATTCCCATATGTTTAACTCATTTCAATTCTTAGGTATATGAATTTTAAGTGTTTGATGAAATTTTTAAATAATTGAATTTTGAAAAATGATTCTCTAATATGGTTTTATAGCTTTCATGTGTTCCTATTGTTATTCCATTGAGTCTTGGAAGGTTTTGAACACCCGCTACTTAGTTGTTCACATAGTTTTCAGAATCATCAGAATGGTTTCAGAAAAATAATAAGTTTTGTCATTCAGTTAGTATTGTGTTTAGTTGTTGGCTCAGTTAAGCTCAGTTAGTTCAGTAATCAATGTTAGCTTAGTTGGGAGTAGAATTTAGTGCCAAGTGAATATAGGATAGCAGCTTTCCCGTTAGCTAGGCAAAGTGATTAGTAGCAGTTCGTGCATTCTAGAACTACGTAGCCAGCGTGGGATGAGCTATCACCTTTCCATTTAGGACTGACTACCTTTTGGGGTCACCCATCAGATTATGCTTTACTTCTCACAGGGGTCATCCATTAGTTTAGGCTTGACACCCTAGTTCTTGTAGCATCAGTTAGTAGATCCATACAATTATTGTTAGTGCCTGTGGCACGATACTGACACCCTTCTAAATGGGGTTATAGGTTGGACCCCAATCAGGTTTGAATGGGGCATGTCAATCAGATGATACCTCCCACAGTCTCAGTTTAGTATTCAGTAAAAAATTCAGTTTAAGTTTGCATTGACCATAGAATACTATTTAGTTGTTATTCAGTTATCAAATTTCAGTATTTCATTCCTCATATTATTTCAGAAATATGTATATTCTTTGTGTTGTATTCTCATATATCATAGTTTTCATGAACTCATGCTCAATATATTATATATTTAGTTCCTTGAGTTATGTCGTTTTCCACCCCATAATTTCAGACCTAGTATTCCAGTACCTATGTTTTACTATCTTCCAGCTTTAGTTCTAGTTATATTATAAAAGTAGAGTTTTAAGAAATGAAGTGTAGTGATTCACCACCTTATCAGATTCTATTTGTTACTCGTGTTTTTAAGATATTTCTGGTTTTAGTCTATTTTAGTAGCTTGGTGAGTCTACTTAAACATAGCATGCATGCTTTAAGATTTCATATATAATTAGTTTTACTTATTGAATTCACCTCCTCTTACTTATTACATTTCAAAAGTAGTGATTCATATATATGTCTATGTTGCTACATTGTTTAATAATATAGGTACCAGTTATAGTCCACCCATCATGACCAGACAGTTGTAGTTTCTAGCTAATAGGTGATAGGTTCTCCTATTTTAGGGACTTTAGTTCATGTACTTTACTTTATCACTCATATGTATTGATTAGTTGTAGCTAGAGGCGTGTCCTAGCTATCTATAGTCAGTATAGTAGAGGCTTCATAGATGTTAGTTAGTGTCTGTTAGGTAATTTCAATTTTCTCTTCAGCTTTATCAGATTGTAAGTTATATCAGCATAATGTTTTACTAGATTTTGTAAAGATTATATATCCGCACAGCAAAATTAGTTGTTTAACAGTATGCAAGTTCATGGGTTAGCTTGGGATTACTTATAGTTCCACGCACCATGTTATGACTACGGGCTAGTCTCGGGTCATAACAGTTATTATGATCAGTTGTTGGTTGGGTTAAGATTTGTTTAGTACAGTAATCACAGTCTTTTAGTTAGGATTGAAATATAGAACCGAGTGAACATAAGGATGGCATCTCCACCGTTAGTTAGGCATGAGGCATTTGTCTCCCCCATTAGTAAGCATGAAATGTTAGTAGTAGTCCCTAAGTTCTATACCTACTATAATGACCCGAGACTACCCCTTAGTCGTCACATAGTGCTTAGGGATACAAGTGATCCCAAGCTAACCCTTGTACTAGCATACTGTTAAGCAACTCATCTAAAAATGTTTAAAATAACTAATTTTACTACGCGGAAATTTAATCATGATGAAATCATGGAAAAATACAGTACTGATATAATTTTACATTCTAATAAAATTGAAGAATAGAACTAAAATTACATGACTGATACTAACTGACATCTGTGAAGCCTCTACTATGCTAATTATCGATAGCTTGGGCGCCACTCCAACTACAATTAATTAATACATATGAGTAAGAAATTAAAGTACATAAATAATATCTAACTGGAATCCCCAATGTAAAAGGATACATCATCTGCTGGCTGGAATCTACAATAGTCTGATTGTGGTACATAGACTACAACTGAATTGTTACCTACATTATTAAATAATATAGCACATAGACATTTATATAGATTAGTACTTTTGGAATGCACTGAGCATATGGGGTGATTTCATAAGTAAAACCATATTTCAATATTCGTATAAACTTCTAAAATAATGCATGCTAAGTATAAATGACTCACATTGGATGGAGTAACTGAAAGCTGAAAATAATGAATCGTGAATGATAAAACATACTATATAAATTTGTGTGTCATGTGTCATAACACTTAGTTCTAAAAGTTGTACTTTTACTCTTTCTACTAGTGGAATAAGTAGAACTGATGTTAAGTTTGTTTTCAAATCATACAAGCTAAGTGCAAAGGACTCACCTTTGTATCTGTAAACTACAAGCTAAAATCTTATGGCTAATGACTTATGTAAACAATATGTGAATAAAATCTTGAACCTTTACACTTATTTCAAAATGTTGTTCTGTTATTTTTTTTGTTAGGATTACACTTTTCTTGTAGGGAGGTTCTTCTAACAGACATACAGTATGTGACCTATCATAGTGTCCAACGTCTAGTTCCTTTATGGAAAAACCTCACATTGGGGAGACATATCATGCTCTTTCAAAAAATTATAACCTTAGCTTAGTGATCACATCTGTAACTATCATCCATAAAGAAATTAGACTAATTTGAATCTATACCTACGCTTGCTTGTAGTTCTAGGGATGTAGGATGCACTAAACCACACTTCCCGCTCAGTACTAAATACTACTCCCTTAATATGTATGCTCCTTTTGTAGGAAATTCACTTTTTAAACTAGCATAAGGGCTTTTAATGAAAACAGCAATGCATCTGTCTGTTTTAAATTGTAATCAAAACTAATCTATTTTGTGTAAACTTCGATGAAATTAGAAAGTGAATTCCATATTTTAACTGAGGATCAAAAGATCAAATCTTTTCTAAAAAATTTGAATATAAGGTAGTCATAGGGTGCTCAAAAGCAACATCTTTATTGAAACATCAATATTCAAACTAGGCCTAAATAACCATGCTTTAATCATGTCTAATCATTATAAAATTCATGCTAAATAATAATAATCTTAATAATTCAATTCTAAATCTAAAAATTAATTTCATATGCATAAAAATATAAAAGTAGACATGTAATTCAACATCTAAATCACTAGTAATCTCAAAATTTTTAAATAGTTCTGAGTGGGTATAAACCCTAAACATAAATTCATAAAATACCATGTAAAAATCAACTTTAAAACTAATTTTAGGAACATGGATGAAAGAATTATCCTTTTTGAAAACCCCACATACCACAATTGATGAATAAATGAAGAATTTTGAACTTTGATTTCCTATTTGTGCTCTTGAAGATTGTTTCTTGAAGATATTGAATTGTAAATCTTGAATTTTTAGTTATCTTGGAAAAAGAATGGTGAAATTTGGATTTCTTGAGGATTAAGATTTGAAGTTCTATGGTTACTTGGAGAGTAATTTCATGAAAAGTATGCGTAATGTTCTTAGGATAGGTTAAATTCCTTGTTTCTCATGATTTGGGGCTTGGGAAAAATACTTGATTTCCCTACGTAAAAATTACTCTGACCTGGAAAAATCCCAATTCAGCACACCAGCGCGACGCGCCGCTATTGCGGTGGCTCACTGGAAAAGGGACAATTATCATTTTGGGCTCTAGCACAATGCGGCATAATCACATTGCGTCACAAGAAAAAGATGAGTGTCATTTTACACTCCACCGCGATACGGTATCTATCCGATTGGGAATTTTAACGTGATATAGGCAAATCACATGAGCTAATGGAAAGGGACGAATGGAAACTAGAACTTCTCTGAGACGCAGGCTAATTACAATGCTCCACTGGAAATCAGAACATTGCTAATTTGTCCTTCACTGTGATACGGTGCTTATTGCGTTGTCCTACTGCTTTCACTAAAATCGTTATAACTTCTTAATCGAGTATAGAATTTAGGGAAAATTGGTATCATTGGAAAGCTGATTCAGTTATATATGCATTGGTGTGTCTAGAGATGGAAAATCCTATATGCATCAAGAGTTACATGCTTTTAAAGTTACCCTTAACACACTAGGAGATAAATAGGACTAAGAAAAGTATGAGGTATTACACCTACTGTGCCACCGTAGACTTTGAAGGATCCCCTGTCAGTTAGGCATGACAGCTTAGTCGTTCAAGACATCAAATTAGTGGATCCACACATCTAGGTTAGTTCCTGTGTCATGATACTAACATTTTTCCAACAAGTTTTACAGGTTGAACCCCAAAAAACGATTTGGGGAATATCGGTTATAGCTAGCTCCCACAGTCATATTTCAGTATTCAGTAGAGAATTCCATTTACATTTTTTGAACCATAGCATACAGTTTATCAGTCATTCAGTTACTAGTATTTGAGTATTTTAGTTTACAAACTACGTTAGTATCAAATTATATGCTAGCTCATGCATTCTTATATTTTATAGTTTTCCAATAAGTTATGTATCAATCATTATCCCATGTTACTCAGCCACTCATTAGTTTATGCATATTCAGTAATCTCAAGCTTTTTTTTTAGTCAGTATTTCATGTACATGAACCTATACATTTCACCCTAACCTCATCTCATATACCAGTACATTCAAAGTACTAACTGCATACTTTCTTTGAGCTATGATATTTTTTATCATAGGTTCAGATACACAGTTTCCTAACTATGCTTAGATAAATTTATTACTTTAGTAGCAGCATAGTGGTAAGTTCTCATCTCTTGAGAAAATTTTTATCTTTATTTAATATTTTAGTGTTTCTTTATTGGGGGGTTTTCCCATCAACACCCCAGTCAGTCAGTTAGAGGCTTTTAAGATATTCAAACAATTAGTTAGTTTATTAGTTATTTTATCAATCATTTCAGTGTGTTTTCAAACACTCAGATTAATAATTTATCATTATTTTTGGTATTTTTAAATCTTATAGCTCTACTCAGTTGGTTCTGCATATGTTGTTCATTATTATTTTACCCAGTGCTCATAGTAGGTACCAACTCATGGGTTAGCTTATAGTTACTTGTGACTATAAGCACCATTGTCATGACTAGGGGGTAGCCTAGGTCACGATAAAATATGATATCAGAGCCTAAGGTTTTATAGTGTCCTATAGAGTCTAAAAGCCACATTGAGTAGAGTCTTTACATGGGTGTGAAGTACGCCACACTTATGGACACGAGGATATAAGACATTTTAGGAAAAATTTCCCTTCTTTTAGTATTTATGTCGTACGACTAAGCATGATCTCTATTCAAACTATTTTTCTAATCCATCCTTTATTCTATTACATAAAATGCCTCCCATAAAGAATAATGAAAGTATAAATAAAAATCAGCCTACACCTTTGCCTGTTCAAGAAAATCCCCTAAACAAGCATGTCTCTCATGCTTAATTTAGATATGCATTCACTACTCTACCTCAATTTGTAATAGCTCAGAATAATCAGTAGGCTGCTGCCCCAGACAATCTAGTCTCCAACACAGCTGCAGCTAGGATCCTCGACTTTACCCAAATGAACCCTTGTTTGTTTTTGGGATCCAAGTCTGAGAAGAATCCGCAGTAATTTCATGATATGGTTCAAAAGGTGACTGATATCATAGGTGTCACTTTAAGTAAGAGTGAAGGTTTGGATACTTACCAATTGCATGATATAGCTCACACCAGCTATAATCAGTGGAAGAGTGATAGAGGTGCTGAGGAAGGGCCCTTAGACTTGGAGGAGTTTGCCACAACTTTTCTAGATTGGTCTTTCCCGTTAAAGATAAGTAAATCTAAGGTGTTGGAGTGTGTTAATTTAAAGAAGGGTAATATGTTTGTGAAGGAATACTGGCTTAAGTTTACTCAGTTGGTGAGTTATGCTCCTTTGATGGTAGCTGATAATAGATCTAGAATCAGTAGGTTTGTTTTTTCTATAGCTAATAGTGTGGTCAAAGAGTGTAGGACCACTATTCTGATTAAGGAGACGAACATATCTTGGCTTATGCTCCATGCTCAATATATCGAGGAATATAAGCTTAAGGAGAGAGAGAAAAAAATAATAGGGCAAGAACGAGTTGAGTTAACTTCTCTTATCCGAGGTCAGAGGGTGGTCACCATTCTCAGTTCCATCAAAAATCTTCATCCCTAGGTTAATCTTTAGCTATTGTGCCAGTTCAAAAATTAAAAAATGAAAGTAGGGATAGGGTTTTAAACTTCAAATCCCTAGGTTGTGTGGATAGTAGTCATACTAATTCTCTTTGCCAAAAATATGGTAGAAATCATTAGAGTGTCTGCAAATCTAGTAGCGATATGTGTTTTGGGTACGGTAAGCTAGGCCATGGGATGAGGAAGTGCCTTATAGGCATGTGGAATGGTAGGAATGATCGCCAGCAAGATCAGGCTAACACTTCAGCAGCTCTAGCTGGTCGTCCGACTAAGCATGGCACTACTTCCAGTACCACCAGTGGACACTGTCAGAATAGGCTTTATGCACATCTGTCCTGACAAGTTTAGGAAAGTTCTCCTGATGTGGTTACTAATAGATTGCATGTCTTTCACCTTCATGCTTATTCTTTGTTGGACCTAGGAGCTTAGCTCTTTTTTGTAACGTCCTATATAGCGATTAATTTTGGTGTCAGTGCTGAATCTCTAGCAGAACCATTTTCAATGTCTACCCCAATAGGTTTCTCTATTGTATCCAGGCAGGTATACAAGAACTAAGTAGGCATAATATCTCAAAAAGTCACCTTAGTTGATTTTGTGGAGTAAGAGATGACAAATTTTGATGTCATTCTCATAATGGATTGACTTCACTCTTGCTATGCCTCAGTCGGCTGTAGAAATAAAGTTATTAAGTTTAAGTTTTCTAATGAACCAGTTATTGAATGGAGGGGAAGTACTTCAGTGCATAGGGGTCAGATTGTTTCATACCTTAAGGAAAGAAAAATGATTTCTTCGAGTTATGTTTACCGTCTTGTTTGAGTCAAAGACTCTAGTTTAGAGACCCCAATTCTCGAGTTAGTTTTAGTGGTAAGGGATTTTCTAGACGGTTTTCCTGAAGATCTTCCAAGAGTTCCACCCGAACGAGAAATTGACTTTAAAATAGATCTCTTTCTAGATACCCAACCTATCTATATTCTGCCCTACATAATGGCTCCAGCTGAGCTTAGGTAGCTAAAGGAAGAGTTGAGTGATCTCATAGATAAGGGATTCATCATGCCTAGTATTTTCCCATTGAGTGCTCCAGTCCTTTTCATGTATAAGAAAGGCGGTTCTCTCAGAATGAACATTGATCACCGTCAGCTGAACAACGTTATAGTAAAAAATAAGTACCTACTCCTTAAGATTGATGACTTGTTTTACCAACTTTAGGGTGCCAATTATTTTTCTAAGATAGAACTCTGTTCCAGCCATTATCAGCTCAGAATTAGAGAATGTGACATTTTTAAAATAGCTTTCGAAACTTGGTATGGACTTAATGCCCCAACTACTTTCATAACTTTGATGAATAGAATGTTCAAGCGGTACTTGGACATGTTCATCAAAGTCTTTATTGATGACATTCTTGTCTACTCCCGTAGGGAAAATTCTTAGATAGACTATCATAGAATTGTATTACAGACTCTTAGATCCCCTTAGTTATTAGAAAAATTCGGTAAGTGTGAGTTTTGGCTAAGATAAGTAGATTTTCTTGGCCATATTATTTTCGGTGATGGCTAGAGCTTACTCTCAAAAGACCAAAGTAGTGAGAAACTGGCCCATACCTCTCTCCATCATATATTACGAGTTTCTTGGGTTTGCTAGCTATTACAGGTAGTTAGTTGAAGGGTTTTCATCTATTGCATCCCCATATCTCGATTGACTTGGAACAAAGTTAAATTTTAGTGGTAAGATTATGAAAAGAGTTTTTAGGAGATGAACACTCGACTTACCTAAGCACCAATCTAGTTTTTAGGAGATGAACAATCAACTTACCTAAGCACTAGTCTTGACTCTGCTAGATGGTTATGATGGGTTTTTTGCTTACTATAATGATTTTAGAGTTGGTCCTAGTTATGTATAAATACAGAGAGGTAAGGTCATACACTATTCCTCTAGACAACTTAAACCTCATAAAAAGAATTACCCTACCCATGATCTTGAGTTGGCAGCTGTTGTTTTTGCCTTGAAAATTTGGAGGCATTATTTCTACGGGGTTCATGTTGATGTGTTCAAGAATGACAAAAGCTTGAAATATGTATTTTTGAAAAAAATAAATTATATCTTCATCAAGGAAGGTGGTTAAAGTTATTAATAGATTATGATATAAGTGTTTTGTATCACCCGGGTAAGGCCAATGTAGTGGTAGATGCCCTTGATTAATTGACCATTGGTAGTGTTTCTCATGTTGAGGTTGATAAGAAGAGGTTAATTTAAGAGGTTCATTAGGTTGCTAGATTAGTTGTTTGGTTGGTTTATTCAGTTGAAAGTAGTGCATGGACTCAGGATAGTTCGAAATCATCTTTGGTTGCCGAAGTAAATCAGAAGAAAGATAGGGATCCCAATTTAGTTAAGTTAAAAAAAATAGTTAGAGATTAGAAAGTAGAGGTTTTCTCCCAAGGGGGAGAGGGTCTGTTGCTATGTTATACTAGGTTGTGTCTAATGTGTGTTAATGGGTTGAGACAGTGATCTTTGTAGAAGAGCATGGTACGCATTATTCTTTTCATCTAGGAGCCACTAAGATGTACTGTGATTTGCAGGAAATATATTGGTGAAGTGGTATGAAATGGGATATTGCTGAGTTTGTAGCTAAGTCTTCTAACTATCAGTAGGTTAAGGTTGAACACCATAGGACTAGTGGTATAGTGTAAGAGTTTAGCATTCCTACTTAAAAGTTAGAAGAGGTGAACATGTATTTCATGATGGGTTTGCCTTGTACGCGTCGTCACCATAATTTGATATAGGTTATTATTGACAAAATAACCAAAATCATCTGATTTTTTCCAGTTCATACTTCTTATTCACCGGAACAATACGCCAATCTCTATGTTAGAGAGTTGGTTAGGCTGCATGGGGTCTCGTTGTCTACCATTTCAGATAAGGTGCTCAGTTTACCTCTTACTTTTGGAAAGCCTTTTAGAAGGGTCTTGGTACCCAAGTTCACCTTAGTACAACTTTTTATCCTCAGACACATGGTCTAGTAGAAAGAACCATTAGACCTTAGAGGACATGTTAAGAGCTGGTGTTATTGACTTTAAGGGTAGTTGGGATGGTCACTTGCCAATCATTAAGTTTGCCTACAATAATAGTTATCACTCCAGTATTCAAATTTCTCTATTTGAGGCCCTATATGGGAGGAGATGTAGATCTCCTATTAGTTGGTTTGAGGTAGGTGAGATTTCTTTGATAAGCCTAGATTTAGAGTTTGATACAACAGAGAAAGTTCAGTTAATTAAGGAGAGGCTTAAGACATCCCAAATCCAACAAAAATCCTATGCAGATGTGACTAGAAAAGATCTTTAATTTGAGGTTGGTGACTGGGTGTATTTGAAAATCTCTCCCTTGAAGGGAGTGAAGAGATTTGGTAAGAAGGGGAAGCTTAGTCCTCTTTATGTTAGCCCTTACAGGATCTGGAGTCGTTATGGACAGGTAACGCATGATCTTAAGTTGCCTGATGATATGGCATCAATACATCTAGTTTTCCATGCTTCCTTGTTAATGAAGTGTATCAGTGATCAAGCTGTAGTAGTCCCTTTAGAACATATAGATGTTCAGGATAGCCTTTCATATGAGTAAATCCAAGTTAAGATCCTTGATCGTCAGGTTCTGCAGACTGAGGAACAAAGAAGTTCCCATGGACAAAGTTCTTTGGCGGAATCATTCTTTTGAGAGAGCCACTTGGGATACAGAAGTACATATGCATACAGAGTACCCTCATCTTTCCTCCATAAACTCAAACTCAGTTTAAGTAACAATTTTTCTTAGATTGACTCTTTCCTATTCCCAGTTCCTGCTATATCATCATTCTCATGTCATTGCATGCATTCACCAATCAGTTCTGTCATGCATCTTGTTTTAGACTCAGTCGTGTAATCATGTTTTTGGTTATGCATGCTCAGTATGTAATCTCAGTTCCTTAGTGTTCTCAGCTTAATTTGTCTCATTCGAGGATGAATGTCCCCAATGGCGAGATATTATAATATCTTACACTTTTCCTAGTTTAGTTCAGCTTAGGACCTCATAAATATAACTAAGTGTTGGGGACTTAGTCTTATTTTTGGCCTCTTAGATTCAAGGATTTTTAAAATGGCCTTCCCTACCCAGAGACATAAGCTTTTAAGTTTATTCATGTTAAAGGGTGTGAGAGGCAGGTCTTAGGGATATTTTGGATTTTTCTGATGAGGGTTGAGGTACATTGGATATCGATTGTAGAGCCTCATGGCAATTGCGGCTCATCGCAGTGGTATAGCAATGAGGCTCTTGGTGCATCATGGTGGTATAACGATGAGGCTCTTGGCGCATTGTAGTGGCCCTCTAATAGGAATTCTAGTTACGAATTTAAATTCCTGAGGGTCAGTCTTGTCTATTCACATTGCCCCAATTAGTAAAAACATAGGATTTAGCTTCAGTTAGGGTATGATATGCCCAAATTCAACAATTTTACTCTTAGAAACAAACCTTGATCATTACTCCAAGTTCAACAATTCCCTTCCTTTAACTTCAAGAAAACTCAAGAATTCAAGCTTCACCATCTAAGAACTTTTAAGAAAGTTGTTCTCTTTTAAGATTAAGATGAAAATGAGCTGATTTAGATCTTAAAAGGACAAGCTAAACCGCCTTTTTTTATTTAACCATTTTTAGCCACATTTTTTCAAGAAGGTGACACACCCATTTGGCCATTTTAAGCTAGTCAAATGTAAAAAGTGGTGATGCACGTACTTGACCATAAATTATGTATCTTTATTAGAGTTGACCTTATTGCTCATAGGAGCAGATTTTGGAGTGATGGGCTGCCTATTCACTTTTTCCATTGTTCTTCACTTAGTTTAGGCCAAAATTCTCAAGTAGGTGATAGGTGTACTTGGGCCGATAGGAGTACTTTGGCCTGCTCAGAGCTGAAAGAAGTCATATGCCAATGTTCGTAGAAAGGATCTCAAGTTCGAGGTCAATACTATGTCTATCTCAAGATCTCGCCTATGAAGGAAGTAAAAAGGTTCGGCAAGAAAGGGAAACTCAGTCCCTGATATGTGGGTCCCTTTAAGTTTCTCAGTAACTTTGGCAAAGTAGCTTATAAGATCAAATTGCCCTGAGATTTAGCCTCAGTTCATACAGTCTTCCATGTGTCTTTGCTCAAAAAGTGCATAGGTGACCCAGTAGTTGTAGTCCCTATTAAGACCATTGACATTCAGAATAGCCTCTCTTATGAAGATATTCCAGTCAAAATCTTAGTCTATTAGACTCGTATTTTAAAAAAAGTCCCTCTAGTTGAAGTTCTTTGGAGAAATCAGTCCGTTGAGGGAGCTACTGGAAAGCAGAAGTGGATATGCATACCAAGTATACTCACCTCTTCTCCACCAATTAAGATTAAGATGAATGTAATAGTTCTACTTAAGCTTATTCAGTTTCATTTTCATGTTCCCCTTTTATGAACTTGGTATCTAATACAGTTGCATACTCAGTCATGCCTTCATGTATCAGTTATCCATGCATTAGCTATGCATGAGTTCAAAAAAATTAGCATGTCATTCATGAATTCATGTCTCAGTCATTCATGTCCTCTCAGTTGATTCTCATTCAAGGATGAATGTTTCTAAGGGGGAGATATTGTAATACCCCGTACAATCCTAAGTACCAAATTCAGCTTATTTGGCTTTACAAGCCTCAAGACTTTGAAAATTTTGATAAGTGTTCAACACTTTACACCTTCTCATCAGTCTGAAGATGTTTTACATATTTTCCTATTTGCTTTTAAATCATAACCTTCCACTCCTTTAAAATAGGCAACACATTATTCTTTTTCTTGAGGAAGAACACCCAAACTTTACTGGAATACTCATCAATAATAGTCAATATGTAATTTGTACCTTCTCTACAAGGTACTCTAGAAGGACCCTAGAGATCAAAATGAATAGAATGAAAGGTACCTTTCTTTGAGTTGATGCCTTTAGGAAATCTGACTCTATTCTCCTTCCCTAAACTGTAGTGCTCACAAAAGTCCAATTTGGTAATACTTTGGCCATCAAGAACTTCACTCCTAAATAGTTTAGCTATCGCGTTTTAGCTCATACATATCAGCCACATATGCCAAATCCTCTTCTTCTTCTTGAAGTAATTACAAGATTTGTTTTTGTTTCTTGACTTGGATCTATTCCTATCATCACCTCCAGAGTTCCTTTCATGCGTCCTTCCTTGAATAATAAGACCATTTCTTTGAGTCACCAACCCATTTAGATGAACTCCTTACAGAACAATACATCATATATTTCATCTAGGATCAGGGTATCACAACTATATAAAATTGTATCCCTAAAGTTCGGATATGATGCAGGCATCGAACACAATAAAATCAACCATAAATCTTCCAAATCGTACTTAAACTCTAGAGTCTCTAAATAAGAGATGATTTCTTTAAATATAGTTAGGTGATCCTCCAAAGATGCTCCCTAAGACATGCAATGGGAACAAATTCATTGTTTGAGATTCAACTTACTACATAGGCTCTTTGTCATAAATAACAATTCCAGTTTCAACCACAATGCAGTGGCAATTATCTCCTTAAAATATATTATAGAATCTAATTAGAAAAATAAAAGGTGGATCTGGAATAGAGACTTTTGATCCTTATGCCATTTATCCTCTTTTTTCCATGATGAGGGCATCTTATCAAATTCACATAAAGAATCATACAAATTCATCTGTATAATCACAACCTGTCATAACAAAAATCTAGTTTTGCGATCCATTAATAGATATCATACTTCATGGTTGCCATCCACAAGAAAACAACTGTGCTCTAAAATACCAATTTGTTAACAAACTGACAAGAATAAGAAATACTATAAAGTGAAATAGAAAAAGAAGAAGACACACAAATTTATGTGGAAACCCTTGACAGGAAAAAACTAATGGTAGAGACCCTTCAAAAGATCTCATACATGAGTCACACAGTGAATTTTTCAGTGTCGGGTCAACAAAATTTGGGTCACAAACACTAACGTTAGGTTTTAACAAGACAATGTCTATTAAAAAACATTCAAGGAGTAGTTTTATAATTATTTCATATTTTTAATGACGACATAAATACACAGTGTACTAGATAAGTTTTTAATGGATTATGTTTTCAAGGGGATAAGCTTGTGATTATTGGATAAATTTATAATTGAAAAATAATAGATGGTTTTAGTGCGTCATTAATAATCTGAGCAATCTAATATTGGAGGTAGTAGAGAATAGAGTTCATGAAGTTAATCAAGTGTCGGAGGAACTAGAGAATAGAGTTCATGAAGTTTAAGAAGCCTTGGAACATATCGATCAATTGCCCAAGTCAATTCTCATATGAATTCTCTCTATTTTCCTCACAAAATAGGTTGTTGCAACGTGTCATCAATAAAAAAAAAGGTAGCAGTATCATTGAACTTCAGTTGTTAATTTCCTTTTCTATACAAGTGATTACACGGAAGTAATAAAGTTCATATCTTTTGTGGATCACATTTTAACTCATTGCACATGTTCTAAAATAGAAAAATTCAACCTCCATTTAGATTAAATCCACATTAATCGAAGGAATTTTTACTTGGAAAAAAAATATGCTTTAGTTTTTCTACGGAAAGCAGGGGAGCCTCAAGGATATTTATGGCCTAAAGCGAAACTTCAACAAGAGGCCTTTATGTTTTTCTTTAAAGAAAAAAGTATTATATTCTTACTTTTGAAAAATTTATTTCAATTGAGGCAAATATTGTAGGTATTTTTATCATTATTCTAGGAGTAATATAAGCATTTGAAAATGAATCAAGTATTTTTACATGATTCAACATATCGATTAACATGTCATCTCTTATTCGTACAATTTGTCTTAGAACTTTTGATATTAAAAATATATTTGATTGATATTTTAAAATTATAAAAAAATAAAATAAATTGACGATAGACATACCTGAACAATCTAACCTAGTTCGACAAGTAGAAAACTTGATATATTTTTCACAACTTGAGTACACTCGATGAAACAACACTAGAACATAGCGAAATTTTTTTAAAAAAATATGTAACTGAATTTTTTTTAATGAAGAATTGGTAAAGGACTAAGTGAAATATAAAGACATTATAATAAAATTAAGTTATAAGTAGGATGACAAAATTAAAAGATAAAATAAAAGTGGCTTGTAAATTATAACAATGATTAATTTGTATAAATAAGGGACAAATGACCTATTTACACATAAATGATGGGAGAGATTCCCAAAGTTATTATTTCACCTTCCAATTTATCTCAAAGATCTCATTAGTCCTTTTTCTTTAAAATGAAATTATAATTTTTAATTTTTTTCTGTTACATGTATCTCCTAGAAAATCTAGGCCCCCCATAATGGTGATACCTAAAGTAATTTCTTGGACTGCTTCACTTCTGGGTCGGCTTTGAAGGAAACAAAAGTGTAAGAGTGGCCATGATGATAATCTCACTTACGAGTTGTCTTTATCTATGAGTTCATCATTGATTACATTGGATTTAACCCAGTGGGTATTATAAAAAGCAATTTTCATATCTTGGAACTCTTTAAAGATCCTAAAACTCTACTCAAGAACATTAAACGATGATGATATTTTGAACTTAGTATTGGCACTTCATCCTACTTTGGTAACTTTTGACTAATCACGGTTCAGGGTATAAGTTATCCTGATATTACTTCTTAAAAATTAATGTGTAAATACCAGAGTGCTTAGTCACTTAAATAGAGATAAATATGGGACTATATGACCCCTAGATTTAGTATAAATTACCTTGGGATGGGTTGGGAAGTGTTGGGGGAAATTTTAGATGCAAAAATGGGTCATGCGATACAAGGGGGACTTTGTGCGCTAGCGTCACACTGTATGGGTTGCTTTAGGAGACAATTCCTTTACCCATGCAATGGAAGAATATGACTATGGTCCCAGCCCATCGAGGGAGAGCCTACGCTCCCAGGCAAGCGACACCCCCACTTCCGTTTTAATCGACGAGACATCGTTTTAACTTGTTTTATGGGTGCTTAAAACTTTTTACAATATTAAAATGTCCCCTTTCACCCTACAACGTTCTTATGTCACTAAGTATGACTTCTAATGTAACACCCCGATTTTTTGAATCGTAATGCTACATGGTGCTTATGACCCTGAAGGACCACAAGCTAACCCATGACCATTATGTGTACCTGATTACAACAATATATGATGTAATAATGCAGAAAACATTAACAGCATGCCATAAGGTTAAACTAAATAAAATATCTAACAAATCATAACATGCAAATGAGGTAACAAATACCCAAAACAACTTAAGTCTGAATCAAATCAGAAAAAAATGTAAAAGCCTCTGAATATTGTCTGAACAAGGAGTTGAAGGAACATGTCTCCAACTAACTTCGTCTAGAAAAACTGAACTAAAATAATTAATGTAATAAAATAATATTGTCCTAAAATGGATGAGGATTCACTGCAACTCTGAAACTAGAATGCTACTACTAATTTTAAATTCATGTCTGTGAACATACGATGTAATAGAAAAGAAAGCACCATAGCGCAAATGCGTTAGTACAACTAGGAGTACTGAGTATATGAGTGGGGTAGGCTAAATGAAAAAAGGGGTTTACATACTTAACTGACTGATTGATATAAATGTGAGAGTGCAAACATGAATTCATAGTAACTGAGATCATGATAATATGATAACTGATAACATGAGCGACCATGTCTAACAGTCCTAATTCCGATAGAACTATCTGAGTTTTGTATTGTTACTCTATTAACTGTGTCTGACAATCCTTGTTCACTAAAATCTGAACAACTATCTATGTTCATTTACCGAGACTGAGGTTGAAACTATGGGAGATAGCCATATAATTGACATGCCCCAATAATGTATATAGCTAAGTTGGGGTCCAATCTCTGCCCAATTGGAGGGGTGTCAATACTGCGACACGGGTAAGGTCAGCTGTGAGTGACCCTTATCTGGCAGGCACTTAAAATGAAAATGGTAGAAACCTTAAACTAACAAGACAAGCCACCTCATCAACCCTAATCTGGCAGTTTAAGATGTCTCGACCTACGGTGGCTACGTAGTTCTGTAATGGAAGGATGACTAAGAATCACACCCTAAACTCACAGATGAGTTCCCATCCTTTGGTTCGCTCGGTGATAATTACTACTCCTATCTGAATGAACACTGATCATGGTAAAACTGGACTCAATTAAACTAAATTAACCGGGTTCCCCTGACTGACGGGATAGTAATAGGATTACTGAGTTATGGAGCTTTCCTGAGTCACTTGACTGACTGAGCTCTATGGATCATGGCTTGACAATCGATATCATGAAAACAATCCTCGACTCTAGGAACACAACTATATTTTTTGGGTATAAATACCCCCAGTACTCGATGGAAGTAAACTGACATAGCATAACTTACATGATTATAAGAACAGAGTTCACAATCCACAATATCCTAACTAGGGGATTTCATACTAGCATAATTCTCAATATATTCTATATGGAAGGGAAATTCATACATGTATACACTTTCATAGCTTCAATATCATGCTCAATCCATATCACAACAAAAACACATAACAACAACGTGGAATTCATGTGGAATCATAAAGCATAAAGCATAGACTTGTCACTTAAGCACTATAATCATGGGACATGAATCCTATCATCCTAGGCATTTTTTCGAACACTTTTCATGAATTCTTTTATCTTAGATGTAATCATGAGTCTCACCATATTAAACCACCTAAATTTTATGGTTTTCTACTAACAAACACATATACTTCATGAAAACACCTTTAGATATCATCTTAAAACTTAAACAACGATCATCAACATGTACATGGTCCTATCACAACAAGACAATTACAAAATAATATTTAAAACATGGTTCTTGAGTCTATGAACAAAATGGATCCATAGATGAACACTAAGCATACCTTAGAATAAGAATTCGTGAAGTTAGCGGTGAAATTGGCTTGAATCTTAGATCCCTCAATTGAACCCTAGACTTGTTCTTGATGGCACTTGAGAGAATTTCAAAATAACTAGTATATTCTAGTATTTTAGAGGCTAAATCCTGTGTTTTTAAGCTTATATAGGGTGAGGAAATTTCCCATTTTACCTTTAAAAATGTGGAGCTGGAAGCTTAAATTTTTGACAGCGTGCGATGGATCATATGTCACATGCTATATTCCACCGCACTAGAGCATGCTTCGCATTCTATATCATATTCTAGGACCATGAGATTCAGCATGCATCGCATGCTATTCGCATGATACTTCTATTTTGAAATTTAAAAACGTTCTAAATGGATTCCAAAAATTTTGAAACTCACCAGGGATGTAATACGACCTTTCCCCATCGCAACTCAACTTGAAAATCCAAAAACAAAGGTAAAGAATGTTTTCAAATAAATCCCCAAAGTTTGGAGGTCTAAAATGAGACTAAGTATTGAACACTTATAAAAATTTTCTAAGTCTTGAGGCTTATACAGCTAAATGAGCTGAATTTTGTACTTAGGATTGTATGGGGTATTACAATATCTCCCCCTTGGGAACATTCATCCTCGAATGAGAAACAACTGAGAGGGGATAAAGACAAACTGAATATGAACTGAACATGAATGACTTAGACATAAATTCATGACTGACATGCTAAATTTTCTGAACTCACGCATAAGTAATGTATGGATAACTGATACATGAATGCATGATTGAGTATGCAACTATAATAGATACCAAGTTCATAAAAAGGGAACATGAACATGAAACTGAAAAAGCTTAAGGAGAACTATTACCTTGAGCTTGATCTGAATTGGCGGAGAAGAGGTGAGGATACTTGGTATGCATATCTGCTTCTGCTTCTCAGTAGCTCCCTCAACGGACTTATTTCACCAAAGAACTTTAAATAGTGGGACTTTTTTGTTCCTCAATCTACGAGTATGACAGTCTAAGATTTCAACTGGAATCTCTTCATAAGAGAGGCTGTTCTAAATGTCAATGCTCTGAATAAGGACTACAACTACTGGGTCACCTATGCACATTCTGTGCAAGGATACATGGAAGACTTGATGAACTAAGGCTAAATCTGACGAAAATTCTAGCTCATAAGCTACCTTGCCAAACCTATTCACTTCTTTCATGGGATAGATCTTGAGATAGACATAGTCATTGACCTCAAACTCGAGATCCTTTCTATGAACATCTACATAAGACTTCTGTTATCTCTGAGTAGCCTAAACTCTCTCTTTGATCAACTAAACTTTATCTATGGCGTTGAATACCAAGTTAGGACCTATGAGTGAGGCCTCACTAACTTCAAGCCAAGTGATTAGAGATTTATAAATCCTACCATAAAGATATTTGAATGGAGCCATTTTAATGCTAGAATGATAGCTATTATTGTATACAAACTCAATCAAAGGCAAGTGGTCGTCCCAACTTCCCCTGAAAATCAACTTCACATGCCATTAGCATATCTTTAAAAGTCTGAATAGTCCTTTCTGCTTGACCATCTGTCTAAGGATGAAAGGTTGTACTAAGATGGACTTGGGTACCCAAACCCTTTTAAAATGCTTTCCAGAAATGAGAGGTGAACTGGGTACCTCTGTCTAAGATGATAGATAATGGAACACTGCATAATCTGACTAAATCCTTGATACAGAGTTTGGCATAATCCTCAGCTGAATAAGAGGTATGAACTGTAAGGAAATGAGCGGACTGGTTTGTTCTATCTATAATGACCCAAACTAAATCATGTTGATGACGAGTTTGAGGTAAAACCATCACGAAATCCATGTTCACTTCTTCCTACTTTCAAGAAAGAATGGTGATCTCCTTAATGGAACCTCTAGGTGTCTGATGCTCTATCTTAACTTACTGACATGTAGAGCACTTAGCCAAAAACTCAGCAATATCCCTCTTTATCCCACTCCACCTATAGATCTCCCATAAGTTGCGGTAGATCTTAGTGGCCCCTGGATAAATAGAGTATTGTGCACCATGCACATCTGCGAGAATTCACCACCTGAAGTCATTTACACCTGGAACACACAGACGACCCTGACAGCAAATGACACTATCTAAAGTACTACGAACATATAAACCACCCTCTGAAGATTCAACTAAGAGAACACCTAGTCTGGCAAGCTGATGGATTTCCTGAGCTATCTTTTCTTGCTATCCTCAATGTGAGAAATACTACCCATGGAGAGTCTACTGAGCACATCGTCCACATTGTTGGCCCTGCTCGGATGGTAAAGGACACTTATCTCATAATCTTTCAAAAGCTCTAACCACCTTCTCTGACGAAGATTGAGATCTTTTTGAGAAAAGACATACTGGAGACTCTTCTGATCTGTGAAGACATCTACATGAACTCCATAGAGATAATGCTTCCAAATTTTTAAGGAAAATAATATGACTGCTCTAGATTATGAGTAGGATAATTCTTTCACGGGGCTTTAACTATCTACAGGGATAGGATTTGAACTTACCATGCTGCATGAGGACATAACCTAAACCCACTCTGGATACATCATAATATGCCACGAACCCATCTAAACCATCTGGAAGAGCTAGGACTGGAGCTAAAGTGAGTCGAGTGTTCAACTCTTGAAAACTCTTCTCGTAAGGATCTGACCACTAAAAGTTGACCTTCTTCTGAGTCAATCTAGACATAGGAGATGCAACAGAAGAAAATCCCTTGATAAACCATCTGTAATAGCCATCAAAACCCAAGAAACCCATGATATCTGATGGAGATATGGGGCGAGGCCAGTTTCTTACCGCTTTGGTCTTCTGAGGATCTAATCTAATGCCCTTATCGAAAATAATATAGATAAGGAATGCTACTGATATTAGCAAAAATTCGCACTTACTAAACCTGGCAAACAACTAATGATCTGTGAGACTCTTAAAAACAATTCTGAGATAGTCTGAATGATCACGCTCAGTGTGGAAATAGACCAAAATATCATCTATGAAGACTATAAGGAACATGTCCAAGTATAGCTTGAACACCCAGTTCATCAACTCCATAAAAGTTGTAGGGGAATTGGTAAGACCACAAGACATGACTAGGAAGTCAAAGTGACCATACTGAATATGGAAAGCTGTCTTTGGGATGTCCAATTCTTTAACTCTGAACAGATGGTATCCTGATCTGAGGTCTATCTTAGAGAAATAACTGGCACCCTAATTTTGGTCAAACAAGTCATCTATTCTAGAAAATAGATACCTATTCTTGACTGTAACTTTATTGAGATGATGGTAATCGATACACCTCCTGAGAGAACCATCTTTCTTGTGCAAAAATAAGACTAGTGCACCCCATGGGGATACACTAGGCCTAATTAATCCCTTATCTAAGAGATCCTTCAACTGATATTTTAGTTTTTTGAGTTCTACAGGTACCATTCTGTATGGAAGAATAGAAATAGGTTGAGTATCTGGAAGAAGGTCAATGCCGAAGTCTATTTCCCTTTCGAGGAAATGCCTAGATGATCTTTGAGAAAGACATCTGAATATTCATTAATGACTACGACTGATTCAAATCTAGGAGATTCGAAACTGGATTCTTTAACATGCATGAGATAATACACACACCCCTTAGAAATCAATTTCTTTGCCCAAAGGTAGGAAATGAGCTTACCCCTAAGAGATGAAGTACTACCCTTCTACTCATGGATGGGATCATTTGGGAATTAAAATTGAACTATTTTGATTCTACGGTAGACTATGGCATACCAGGAATAAAGCTAATCCATGTCAATAATGACATCAAAATCAGTCATCTCTAACTTCACTAAATCTGCTGATGTGGTTTTCTAAAATATCATAATCGGTAAGTTCCTACATACCCGCCGAGCTATGATCGTTTTACCCACTAGGGTAGATACTGAAAAGGGCTTTGCCAAAACTTCAGGGCTGATTCCAAAATCTCCTGCTATAAAGGGTGTAACAAAAATCAAGGATGCACATGGATCTAGCTAAGCATAAACATGAACATGGCAAATCTGTAACATACTAGTAATGATATCAGGAGAATTTTCCTGATCCTGTTATGTATGAAAAACATATAGTCTATTTGGGCGTTGCCCACTAGTAGAACTGGAAGCGGCACCCTACTGATTTGGGTAACCGGACTGGGCTGTGGAATGATCCTGCTGACCCTGTAGACCTGATTGTGTACACTCTCTAATCCTATTGCTTGGCTTGCCACAACTAAAATAGACATCACTACCGGATCTTCAAATACCCTTATGGTTCATACTACAGGTCTGGCAAAGGGGATTAGTGTGGGCACTACCAATATTGCCCTGAGACTAAGAGCCTGGGACTATCTATTAACTTAGAAGCTGGAGCACTGGCTGAAGAATGAATAGGATCTGATGACTTGGGACAAAACTATGAATGGTTTACTTCTTCTGATTTGGGTTAAGCAAAATTAAAACTGTCTGACCTTGCTCTCTTGCCCTGCCTCTCCCTAGTCCTAATCTTCTGCTCCTCTATTTTCTGAGGATGGGTCATGAGCCTGGCTAAACTCATTTCACTATTCATCATCACAGACCTACACTCATTTACCATGCTAACATTCACCCCTGACACGAACTTGCTCATCCTAGCCATATTGTCTGCAATAACATGAGGGGCATATCTGGCTAATTTAATAAATCTGAGAGAATACTCTTTAACCATCATATTTCTCTACCTGAGGTTGATGAACTCTAATAATTTTTCCTCCCTCAGCTCTTGGGGAAAGAATTTTTCTAAGAAAGTCGTGACAAACTATTCCCACTCAACGGGACCTGCATCCTCTACCCTTTCAGATTTCCAGTACTTGTACCAATGATAAGCCACATCCTACAAATGGTATGGATCTAACTCATTACTCTCAACCAAAGTAACTCGCATGATATCTATGACCTTTTGGACTTGGTCAATGAATCCTTGAGGGTCTTCATCAGACTTAGACCTGAAGAAAGATGGGGGGCTCATTTGGGTGAAGTCCTAAATCCTAGCTGTGCCAAGTTGACCACTGTATTGCTAGCATAATATGTGGCCATTTATTTTAGGTAGCAACAGACTGAGAAAGTGTGGTGAATACGGCTCTAAACTCTGCATGAGAAACATGTTCACCCAAAGGATCATTGGGATGAGGAGCTAGTAGTTTCTTCTCTTTGGAGGTATGTTTTGATAACAAGAGGAGAAATGGATTAGACTGAGAGATTAACTTGTGATTATGCTCATAGGAACGACATGAATACTAAAAGTACGAAAATTGTTTCTTAAAGCATCTTATAGCCTCTTGCACATAAATGTGGCACACAACACACCCATGTACAAGACTCTACTAGATGTGGCTTTCAGAATTCCTAGGACTCTATTGAACCTGATGCTCTAATACCAAGTTTGTAACATCCCAATTTTCTGAACTGTAATGCCACACGGTGGTTATGACCCTGAAGGACCACAAGCTAAGCCATGAATTATATTTGTACCTAATTATAGCAATATATGATGTAATAATTCAGAAAACATGAACAATATGCCATAAGGTTCAACTAAATAAAATATTTGACAAATTATAACATCTATATGGGGTAACAAATTCCTAAAAAAACTGAAGTCCAAATCAAATCTGAACTAAATTTGAAAGCCTCTAAATACTGTCTGAATAAGAAGTTGAAGGAACATGTCTTCAACTAACTTTGTCCAGCAAAATTGAACTAAAATAATGAATGTAATAAAATAATATCATCCTGAAATGAATAAGGACTCAATACAACTCTGCGACTGGAATGCTACTGCTAATTTGGAACTCATGTCTAGGAAACTATGATGTAATATAAAAAAAAAAAACACAGCATAAATACGTCAGTACAACTGGGAGTACTGAGTATACAAGTGGGGTAGGCTAAATGCAAAAAGGGGTTTACATGAATGAACAATGTAAACTGACTGACTGATATGAACGTAAGAGTGCAAACATGTATACGTAGTAAATGAGATCATGATAACACGATTACTGATAACATGAGCGGCCATGTCTAACAGTCCTAATTATGATAGAACTATCTAAGTTCCGTACTGTAACTATATTGATTATATCTGACAGTCCTAGTACGCTAAAATCTAAAGAACTTCTAAGTTCCTTTACTGAGATTGAGGCTTAAACTGTGGGAGGTAGCCATATAACCAACAAGCACTAATAATGCATATAGCTAAGTAGGGGTCCAATCTCTTGCCCAACTGGAGAGGTGCCAAAACCACGCCACTAGTAATGACTATTGTGAGTGACCCTTATCTGGCAGGTACTAAAAATAAGAGTAATAGGAACCCTAAAATAATAGGTTAAGCCACCTCATCAACCCTAATCTGACAAGTTAAGATTTATCAACCTACGTTGGCTAAGTAGTTCTTGAATGCAAGGATGACTACTAAGAATCATACCCTAAACTGACAGGTGAGTTCCCATCTTGGATTTTCTTGAGTTCCCATCTTGGGTTTTCTCGGTTCTAATTACTACTCCCATCTGAATAGACACTGATCATGGTAAAATTTGACTAAATTAAATTGAATTAACTGGGTGCCACTGACTGATGGGATAGTACTAGGATTACTAAGTTACAGAGTTTTCTTGAGTCACTTGACTGACAGAGTTCTATGGATCATAGCTTGACTATGGATATCATAAAAAAATAACTTGGATCTAGGCACACAACTATATTTTTTAGGTATGAATACCCCCAGGACTTGATGGAAGGAAACTTACAGAACATGATTTACATGATTATAAGAACAGAGTTCACAATCAATAAAATCATAAGTAGGGAATTTCATACTAGTATTATTCTCAACATCTTCTATATGGAATGGAAAACATATATACACTTGCATAGCTTCATTATCATGCTCAATCCATATCACAACAACAACACATAACAACAACGTGAAATTCATATGGAATCATAAAGCATCGAGCATGGACTTGTTAATTAAGCACTATTAAATCATGGGACATGAATCCTCTCACCTAAGCATTTTTTCAGACACTTTGCATGCATTCGTTTAGCTTAGGGGTATTCATGAGTCTCACCATATTAAACCACCTAAAGTTTATGGGTTTTAACTAACAAACACAAGTACTTCATGAAAACACCTTTAGATATCATCATGAAACTTAAACAACAATCATCAATATGTACATGGTCCTATAACAACAATACAATCACAAAATAATATTTAAAACATATTTCTTGATCGCTATGAATGAAATGGATGCATAGATGAACACTATGCATACCTTGGATTAAGAATTTGTGAAGTTAGCAATGCAATTGGCTTGAATCTTAGAACCCCCAATTTGACCATAGACAGTGTGCGATGGAGCATGCATCCCATGCTATATTCCACTTCACTAGAGCATACATCGCATGCTATATCGCATGCTAGGACCATGCGATTGAAAATGTGTCACATGCTAATCGCATGATGCTACTATTTCAAAATTCTACAATGCTCTAAATGGATTCTAAAAATTCTAAAACTCACTCGGAATGTACTACGACCTTGACCCATCGCAACGCAACTTGAAAATAAAAAAACTAAGATCGGAAAGGTTATCAAATAAATTTCCAAAGTTTGGAGGTCTAAAATGAGACTAAGTGTTGAACACTTATCAAGATTTTCTAAGTCTTGAGGATTGTAAAGCCAAATGAGCTGAATTTCATGCTTAGGATTGTTTGGGGTATTACATCTAATTATTAAAAATCATGAATTATGAACCCTTTTTATGACACGAATTAAGCATTTTAAGGTATATTGTAGACTATTTGGTAAATGATAAGAAGATTAAGTTTTGAATGTTTCCTTTAACCAATTGGGTATTTTTCACTTATACGAATTTTAAGAGTATGTCTTGTATCCAAAATGCTCTTATTTTTTGTGAATGAGAATCATATGAATTATGAAAGGAAACGTGGAGAAGTATTAATAGAAAGATGTTTTTCTTGGACTTCTATAATATTTTTGAAAGATCATGGCTATTTTATATTGGAAATTTTTTATGGTGGTCAATGTTGTATGTATGAAAGAGATAGATGTAGAATGTATGATATGGCTTATGTGACTTTCAAGTCATGATATGATGATACCAATAGAGATATCACCATGTAGACTTAGAAAAAGTTTATAAATAATGCATGTTCTAAAGAAACTAAAATAGGGATCTAATGGAGGTATATGGTTACCCGAGAAGGCATGATTTGAAAAGATTATATCCTAAAACCGTGTTTTGCTGATGTAGGGTTGATTTTGTCCAGAAATATGGATAATAAACTTATACTTGCTTTATGATATGGTATACTAGACTGTAATACCCCATAATTTTCTTAGCACAATTCCGCGCATAGTACATGTACAAGAGGCTTAGAACTTAAAAATTAAGCTGAGTGTTGGAGACTTTGTTTTATTTTTCGCCTCTAAAATTTGATGATTTTAAAATGACCTTTCCGACCTCTAGACGTAAGTTTTTAATTTGATTCATATTTAGAGATGTAAGTAGAATGTCTCAGGTAAGTTTTAGATTTTTTGGACGAGGTTTGGACCACATTTGGATTTCCAGTGACAAATTTTAATTTTCCAGGGGTAGTCTATTCTTTTCCCATGGACCCAATCCATATAAACATAGGATTTATTATCAGTTACGGCATTATATGCCCTATTTCCACAATTTCTCTTTAACGTAAACCCTAGCAATCTCCAAAATTCATTTAGTTCAACATGGTTCCTTCAAGAAAATTGAAGAATTCAAGCTTCAACACCCATGAACGATCAAGAACGTCAATTTTCTTGTAAGATCAAAGCCTTAAGGTATGTTAAATGTTCATCCTTGGGACCTTTTCACCCATGTAGTCCAAGAACGTATTTTTATGCTTTAAACTATGAATTTATATGTTTACAATGAGTTATTCTAATGAAGTTTTTCTTGGAACTTTCAATTATGCATGATGATTACAATTGTTTTAGCCAGAAAGTAGCCGTTGCACGTTTAAGCATGAAATTCCATGTCAAATCCCCAAAGTATCGTTTTAGTATTATGATTTTGTTATTCCCATATGTTTCAACCATTTCCAAGCCTAATTTCTTGAATTTAAAGTGTTTGATGAAATGACTAAGAGATGAATTTTGAGTAATGACCACTGATTATGCATTTGAAAACATTGATATGCTCCTACTCTTAATGTTATCGAGTCTTGGGGATTATGAACACCCGAAATTTAGCTATTTACTTAGTCCTGGTACTCCAGAATGGTTTTTTGGCATATATGGGTATTATCCGTTTAGTTAGTTATCCTATCAGTCAAGTTTAGCTTAGTTTAGTAATCTTAGTCAGTTCAGTTTCGAGTAGGATTTAGCACCGAGCAAACCTAAGGATGAGGAATCACCTTATAGTTTAGGGTTGACCTTTAGTAGCAATCCCTGCATTCTAGAACTGCGTAGCAAGCATAGGTTAGAGATGTTAACCTTCCATTTTAAGGTTTACACATATCTCACTAAAGCACCTACCGGTAAAGGGCGACTCTTTACCCCTTTGGGACTTTGTTTCAGTGGATCTATGCAGCCAGTGTTTGTACCTATGGAACGATACTGGCACACTTCACACTAGGGTCACAGGTTGGATCCTAATTAACTCTTAATTGTTGTATGTCAGTTAGATTATATCTCCTACAATCTCAATACAGTATTTAGTTCGGAGTTTAGTTTTAGGTTTTCTTGACCACAACGTATAATTATTAGTTTTTTAGTATTAGTATCACAGTATTTCAGTTTACAGACCATTCTAGTATCATGTCATATGCTTGGTCATGCATTATTAGATTTTACAGTTGTCACACATACTATTAATCAGTTATTTCATGACATTAATTTAGTTAGTTATTATTCATGCTTATAAGCCTAACCTCATTTATCATACCAGTACATTCAAAGTACTGAACACCTACCTATTTCTTGGGCCATGATATCTCATATTATATGTACGAACACTTAGGTTCACGACCGCACCTAGATATCCTAGAGCACATTAGCAACAACAGTGGTGAGTCCTCATATTTTGAGGAAAGATTATGTTATTTTAGTATTTCAGTCGAATAGTCTATCAAAGTATGTCAGGGACTTGTCCCATCAACTCTATAGTCATTCAGTTTGAGGCTATTGAACACTATCAGACAGTATGTTAGTTATCAAATATTATTGGTAGTCTTTATAGTATTGTTTTCAAACTTGTTATTTTTGATATATTTTAAATGTTTAAACCTTATGGCATATCCAACTTCATTTTTCATACAGGTGTATCATTTATTATTAGTTTGTTCAATGCTCACAGTAGGTACATGCTCATAGGTTAGCTTGTGGTCACTTGTGATTGTAAGAGTTGTGTGGTATCCAGGGTGTTCAGTCATGAAGTTACAAATTTATTATTAAATCCTAAGGTTATAAAGTGTCCAAAGGAGTCTGAAAGCCCGCCACACTTATAGACAAGAGGCTACAAGATATTTAAGGAATAGTTTTCCTTCTTTCAGTATTCAAGTCGTGCATATGAGCATGAGCTCAATTTAAACACTCTTTTTAACTCAATATTTATTTAATTTGCAGACCATGCCTCCTAGAAATAATAACGAAAGGAGAAATGGGAATTAGCCCGCACCTCTACCTGTTCAAGAAAATCCCCTGAATGAGCATGTATCTCATGCTAAATTTGGAGCTGTATTCACTATCTTAGCTTCTTTAGCAGTAGCCTAAAATAATCAGTAAGCTATTGTCCCTGTTGTTTCAATATCTAATACTTTTGTAGCTAAGATTCAAGACTTTACCCGAATGAACCCTCCTCTATTTTTGATATCTAAGTCTGATGAGAATGCACAGGAATTCCTTGACATAGTTATAAAGGTAACTGGTATTATGGGTGTGACTTCTAGTGAGAGTGCAGATTTAAGGTCTAACCAGTTTAAGGATATTGGTCACAAGTGGTATATGTAGTAGAAGGCAGGTAGTGGGGCTGATGAAGGGCCTATTGAATGGAAGAAGTTTGTTATAGACTTTTTAGATAGGCTCATCTCATTAGATTTAAGGGTAGCTAAAGTGCAGGAGTTTATTCATTTAAAGAAACAGAACATGAGTGTGAAGGAGCATTCTCTTAAGTTTACTCGGCTAGCCAGGCATACTCCTAATATGGTGTCTAATGATAGGTCTAGGATGAGTAAGTTTGTCTCTGGTATGGCTGATAACATTGTCAAGATTTGTAGGACCGTGATGATGATTAAGAAGATGAACTTTTCTAGGTTAATTGTCCATGCCCAACATACTGAGGAGTAGAAGTTTAAGGAAAGAGAGAGGAAGAATAAGAGATCAAAAATATGTAGCTTTAGTTTTTCTCAGCCGAGGTTAGAGGGGGGTAACCATTCTTGATTATATCAAAAATCTTCAGCTAGTGAGCCAGCACTAAAGTTCAAAAATGATAATCGAGATAAGGTGCCAGGCCTTAAGACCCAAGGTAGTGTGAACAGTGGTCGCACAAATCAACCTTGCATGAAATATGGTAGGAACCACTAGGGTATGTGTAGAGAGGGCAGTGATATATGCTTTGGGTGTGGCGAGCCAGGCCACAGGGTTATGGATTGCCTATAGAGTGGTCAGTAAGGTTATTTTGGTTATCCCCCAGTTCCAATATGTCACCCAACTCAGCAGGGTGTCTCTTCCAGCACAACCATTGGTCAGTGCCAAAACAGATTTTATGCACTTTAGTCTCAACAAGATAACAAAAATTCTCCTCATATGGTTACTGGAATGTTGTAGGTATTTTATTTATATGTTTATGCTTTGTTATACCCTGGATCTTTTCTTTCTTGGGTAACCTCCTATATAGCTGTGAATTTTTGTATCAGTCTTGAGACTTTGGCAAAACCCTTTTAGTGTCTACCCTAGTAGGTGTCTCTATTATAGCCAAGCAAGTATACAGGAATTGTCCGGTCTCAATATCCCAGAAAGTTACTTTAGTTGATCTTGTGCAGTTAGAAATGACTAATTTTGATGTCATTCTAAGCATGGATTGGCTCAACTTATCTTATGCTTCCATTGATTGTTGAAACAAAGTTGTTCATTTTTAGTTTCTAAATGATACAGTCCTAGAATGGAGGGGTAGTACTTTTGCACTTAGTGCTCAACTTGTTTCATACCTTAGAGCAAGAAAAATAATATCTAAGGGGTGTGTCTACCATCTTGTTTGAGTCAAAGATTCTAGTATGGAGAATCCCATTCTCGAGTCATTTTCAAAAGTCAGGGAATTTCTAGATGTATTCCTCGAAGATCTTCCTGGAGTTCCTCCCAAAGGGGAAATAAACTTAGGAATAGATCCTTTCTAGATACCCAGCCTATCTCGATTCCACCTGACATAATAAATACAATAGAGCTTAGGGAGTTAAAAGAACAGTTGAAAAATCTCTTTGATAAGGGATTCATTAGGCCCAGTGTTTCCACATGGGGTGCTCCAATCCTTTTCGTGCAAAATAAAGATTGTTCTCTCAGAATGTGCATCGATTACTGTCAGCTGAAAAAGGTCACCATCAAGAATAATTACCAACTCCCAAGAATCGATAACTTATTCAACCAACTTTAGGGTGCTAATTATTTCGTTAAGATAGACCTCAAATTCGGCCATCATCAACTCAGAGTTAAAAAATGTGACATTCTAAGAACTGCTTTCAGAACTCAGTATGGTCACTTCAAATTCCTAGTTATGTACTTTGGTCTAACAAATTCCCCAGCTTTTTTCATGGACTTGATGGACTGAGTGTTCAAGAAGTACTTGGACATGTTCGTCATAGTCTTCATTGATGATATTATTGTCTATTCCCTTAATGAAAATGATCATGAAGACCACCTAAAAGCATTATTGCAAACTCTTAGAGCCTATCAGTTATTCGCCAAATTTAGTAAGTGTGAGTTTTGGATAAGATTGGTAGTTATCCTTCTCCAAATTATTTCTGGTGATGGTATTAGATTTGACCATCAAAAGACCAAAGAAGTTGGAAACTGGCTCAAACTTATTTCTCCATCTGATTTCAGGAGTTTCTTGGGTTTGGCTAGCTATTACAGATGGTTTATTGAAGGGTTTTTGTCTATTGCATCCCCTATGTATAGATTGACTCAAAAGAAAGTCATATTTCAGTTGTTATACTCTTGTTAGAAAAGTTTTTAGGAGTGGAAGACTCGACTTAACTTAGCCCTAATTTTGACCTTGTCAGATGGTTTAGATGGAATTATTGTTTACCGTGATGCTTCCATAGTTCATTTAGGTTGCGTTCTGATGCAGAGAGGTAAGGTCATAGCCTATGCCTCTATATAACTTATGCCCCATGAGTTGAATTATCCTACCCATGATCTTGAATTAGCAGCTATTTTGTTTGCCTTGAAAATTTGGAGACATTATATGTCTAGGGTGATTGTGTAAGAACCCGCAAAATTCTAAGGTTAACTCAGTCTTTCGACCTAGCTAAGGGGTACCAAACTTAGAAATTTTTAGCTAAGTAATCAAACATAGTGTAATTTTGGCCTTCGTAAGTTGGAAACTCTGTTACACGACCTCTATGACCTTAAAATGTCAATCTTTAGGTTAATTCATAATCAGGAATGTCAGTAGGTGTTCCCGGAGGAGTTTCATATTTTTCAAACATCGTTTGAACCACATTTTGGAATCCAAAACAATGTATGGATTGGATTTTGGTGTGGCGCGGCGGCCATCGCATCGATCAACACGGCGCTTTGGCTATCACATCAATGCCAATAATGCGGTACGTCGATCTGCACATCGGTGGTTTAATTTTCAATCATTAAAAAGTCGCATCTTTGGGGGTAATTCGGGGTTTTTCCCAGGTCAATCAGCCCCATAACATGAGATTTAGCCCTCAATTAGAAAATTATATTCATTCTTTCTCAAAATACTCAAGAACAAAAACCCTAGGAGATTAAATTTCAAATTCACGACTCAAGATTCCACCATTAATCTTAACGAATTTATCAACCAAGATATGTCAAGTGTACATCAAAGGGTTCCTTCCACCGTTGGAGTCCAAGAAACACTTTTAAATTTGAAGCAGCTTCATTTCATGCTTTCCATGATTTGGATTCAAATGTAATCATGATTATAAGGTTGGTTGGATTTCTATTCCATGATTAAGTGCAAGATTTATGTAAAAACAACTATTTATGCATTATCATGTGAAATCATGTTAAAGCTTTGAAATTGTAGTGCTCATGTGCTGATTAGTACTATGTACATATACAATGCCTTCCAAGTGTTTAATGTGTTCTTCATGAGAAGTAAATAATGAAATTATATCATGTTAGCATGTATTCAAGTTCATGTCTTCCAAGTGTTTGCTAGAATGTCCCAATGAATGAATGATCATCAATTAGTTATTTATCATGTTTCAATATTGGTCCATATCTTATAATTTATGCTATCGAGTCCCCGTGGTATTTAATACCACTCAATTTAGCTGATTTCCTAGAGCCATGGTCAGTCTCAAGATAGTGCCAGTTATGTTACGATCAGTAGATTGAGTATTAGTCCAGTCTAGGTCAGTATTCAGTTCAGACCTCAGTAAATTTAGTTAGTATACAGAATTCAGTAGTTTTTCGTCTGTCAACGAAACTCAATGAAATCACTTATATTCAGTTGAACAGTATGATAAGTAGCAGTTTAGTACAACTTAGAACAATTTACAAATCATTCTAGTCTCTATTTCGTTGGGAGAAGGATTCATCACTGAGTGAACCCAAGGAGATGGACTCCCCTTCTAGTAGAGGGTATGAGCCTTAGAGGCAGTCCTTATGTTCTAGAACTATGTAGCCAGTGTAGGTTGAGATATCAATATGCCAGAAGAGGATTGATAAGCCGATCTTTCTACCCGTTGAGGGTACCACCAATCTCATTCAAAGCACTTGGCAGATGAGGGTGACTCAGATTGTCTTTACCCATGGCACGGTACTAACACCCTTCTAACTGGGGTTATATTTAGGACCCTAATCTATTCAGAAAGAAGCATGTTGGTTAGATAATTACCTCCTACAGTCTTAGTTTTAGATTTAGTCTCAATATAGAACTCAGTTTAGTTCTACAAATTCACGACTGCTAGACACAGTCGCTCAGCTCAGTACCAAATTTAGTATAGTTCCACAGAATAAGGATTATTAGAGACAATCATTCAATTATCAGTAATTCAGTATCAGTATACTCAGATATCAGTTAATAAATATTCAGACTTAGTATTCAGTGTTATCACGATCTCAGTTACAGTTTATGTATCCATGCATGTACTCTCACTCAGTTATATTCATGTCATTCAGTAAGTATTGTTCATGCATATGGACCCATGCATTTCAGCCTACCTCGCTTAGCATACCAATATATTCAAAGTAGTGACACATACTATTTCTTTACACTATGATGTATTATAGCATAGGTTCAGACGCACGGGTTCCCGATCACCCTTAGCAGTTCAGATCCTCTGCAGTCAAAGTTAGTGGTGAGTTCTCATAGTTTGAGGACATGATTATTATTTTAGCATTTCAGTTTATTTTAGTAGTGGGAGTAAGTTGGGGAATTTTCCCATCAACTTCACATTTCAGACAATTTAGAGGCTTTTCAGACTAGAGAATTTTCAGACAGATATTTCAGTTTTGGTATTTCTATACTGTATTAAGTTTTGTTTCATTATTAAACCTTCTGAAAAGTTTCCGCCTAATTTCTGCATAATTATAGTATTATTATTCAGCTATTGTAGTAGGCATCAGTCATGGGTTAGCTTGTGGTCCTTCGGGATTATGATATCATGTAGCATTTGGGGTATAGAGTCGGGGCATTACATACTTGGTATCAAAGCCTAATGTTCAACAGAGACCCACGAAGTCTGAAAGCTGCATCTACTAGAATCTTGTACATGGATGTATAACATGTCATACTTATGAACAAGAAGCTGTGAGGTGTTTTAGAAAAAGGTTCCCTTCTTTCAGTATTCATATCGTGGGAGTAAGCATGACCTCCAATTAAACTCCCTGCCTAATCTAAGTTTCACTTCCATTTACATAGTATGCCTCCAAAGAGGACTATGGGAAGTGGAACGATAGACCAGCCAGAACTCCAGCACCTCCAGCCAGATCCTTTGGACGAACACGTCTCCCACGTTGAGTTCAGAGATGCTTCTACCACCCTAGATCATTCTGTGCAAGCATAGAATAAATGTCGAACTATTGTTCCTACCAACCCAGTGGACAACACTGCTACTGCCAGGATTTGGGATATCACTCGAATGAACCCTCCATCTTTTATAGGGTCTAAGTCAGAGAAGGACCCTTAAGAGTTTCTTGATCAGGTGCAAAAATTTACAGATATTGTGGGGGTGACTACTATTGAGAGCGCTAAATTAGCCGTATTTCAATTATAGAATGTGGCCCACTCATGGTTTGAATAGTGGAAAGCAGAAAGGGCCGCAAATGCAAGGCCCATAAAATGGGAGGAGTTTGCCACTACTTTTATTGATAGGTTCTTCCCATTGGAGTTGAGGGAAGCAAAGGTTTTGGAGTTTATAAATCTAAAGTGGGGAAACATGTCAGTGAAAAATTATTCTCTCAAGTTTACCTAATTAGCTAGATATGCTCCTTATGTGGTGGAAGATAAAAGATCTAGGACGAGTAAGTATGTGTCAGGAATGGCTAATAGTGTGGTCAACGAGTGTAGGACTACAATGTGATTAAGGAGTTGGACATATTTGGGCTCAGTAGATAAAGGAGGCTAATAATAGATAGAAGTAGAGGGAGAACAAGAGAGCGAGAATGGGTAGTTTCCACTTCGCTCAGCCTAAGTAAGAGGGTGGGAATCTTTCTCAGTTCAACCCTAAATCTTCAGTTCCAGCTCCGTTCTCAACCAGTGCTCCTGTTCTAAAATTCAGAGATGACAACAAAGATAGGGTGTCATGCCCTAAACACTAGGGTAGTGACAGCAGTTCCCAAACCAATACCTTTTGTTAGAAATATAGTAGAAATCACCAGGGTATCTGCAAAGCGAGCAACGATATTTGTTTCAGGTGTGGTAAGGCAGACCATAAAGTGATAGACTATCCCTACTCAGGTTTTTAGGGTCACTATTACTATTCCTCAGCTTAGTCCAATCGCCCGAATCAACAGGGTGCTATTTCCAATGCCACCAATGGGCAGCGCCCAAATAGACTCTATGCTCTTCAGTCCCGATAAGATCAGAAAAGTTCTCCTGATGTGGTCACTAGTAAGTTATAAGCTTTCCATTTACTTATTTATGATTTGCTAGATCAAGGCGCTCCGTTTCCCTTTATTACTCTATATATAGCCATTGATTTTGGAGTTACTCTCAAAACTCTAGTAGAGCCTTTTTTGGTCTCTACCCTAGTGGGTAAATCTATGATTGCTCGATGGGTATACAGGAACTTTCCAGTTATGATATCTCAGAAAGTCAGTTCATCATTATTAGTCAAATTATAGATGACTTATTTTGATGTCATTCTAGGCATGGATTGGCTTCATTACTTCTATGTCTCAATCGACTGCAGAAACAGAATTGTCTAGTTTAAGTTTTTGAATGAACACATCCTTACCTTCAGGCGAGAAAAATAATATCTAAGGGATTCGTCTACCATCCCGTTTGAGTCTATGACTTTAGTTTAGAAACTCCTACTCTTAAATCAGTGTCAGTAGCATATCAATTCCCAGATGTGTTTCTCGAAGATCTTCCCAAAGTTCCTACCGGAAGGGAAATCAACTTCGAAATAGACCTTCTTCCATATACTTAACCCATATCTATTCCTCCATATAGAATAAACCCAGAAGAACTGAGAAAGTTAAAAGAACAATTGAAGGATCTATTAGATAAGGGAGTTATTAGATATAGTGTATCCTCGTAGGGTCCACCAGTTTTATTCATGCAAAAAAAGACGGTTCTCTCAAAATGACTATTGATTACCATCAGCTAAATAAAGTCGAGATCAATAAAAAGTACCCTCTTCCTAGAATCAATGACTTGTTTGACCAACTTCAGGGTGCTAGTTACTTTTCTAAGATAGACCTCAGATCGGGCAATCATCAGCTTATAGTCAGAGAATGCGACATCCCAAAAATAGCCTTAAGAACATGGTATGGCCACATCGAGTTCTTAGTCTTTTCCTTTGGACTTACCAATGCCCAGCAGCCTTTATGGACTTGATGAACCATGTGTTCAAGCAGTACTTGGACATATTTGTCATAGTCTTCATAGATGACATTCTTTTCTACTCCCGTAGTGAGCATGATCATGCAGACTATCTTAGAATAGTGTTGTAGACTCTCAAAAATGATCAGTTATTTGCCAAATACAATAAGTGAGAATTTTGATTAAGGTCTTCACCGGTCCTTTGCCATATCATTTTTGATAATGCATTAAAGTTGATCCCTAAAAGACAAAAGCCGTGAGCAACTAGCCTAGACCCATCTCACCATCAGATATTAGGTGTTTCTTATTCTTGGATGGCTATTACAAATGGTTTGTTAGGTATTTTTATCTATTGCATCCTCTATGTCCAGATTGACTCAAAAGAAAGTCAAATTGCAGTGGTCAGATTCTTGTGAGAAGAGTTTTTAGGAGTTGAAGACTCTACTCACTACAGATGTAGTTTTTACCCTACCAGATTGTTCAGATGGGTTTGTGGTATATTGTGATTCTTCCAGAGTCGGTTTGGGGTGTGTTTTGATGTAGAGAGGAAAGGTCATAGCCTACTCCTCTAGATATCATAATCCCCATGAAAAGAACTATCCTACTCATGATCTTGAGTTAGTAGTAGTAGTGTTTTCCTTAAAGATTTGGAGGAACTATTTATATAGTGTGAATTTTGATATGGTCATAGACCATAAGAACCAGCAATTGTATTCTCTTAGAAAGATTTAAACCTCCGTCACAGAAGGTGGTTGGAGTTGTTGAAATACTACGACATGAGTGTCCTGTATTATCCGGGTAAAACCAATGTAGTGGCCGATTCTCTCAGTAGGATTTCTATAGGTAGTGTTGCTTATGTGGAGGATGGTAAGAAGAACATTGCTCAGGAAGTTCATCAGCCTACCCAACTAGGTGCTCGCTTAGTCGATTCAGCAGAAGGTAGTGAATGGGTATAGAGTAGTTTAGAAAAATCCCTAGTTTCTGATGTTAAGGAAAAATACAATAGGGATCCCAGTCTAGTCAAGTTAAAGGAATCAATCAGAGATTAGAAAGTAGATATTTTCTCCCAAGGGGGAGATAGGGTGTTGTGCTGCCAGGGTTGGCTTTATGTGCTAGGTGTAGATGACTTGAGGCACAAAATTCTTAAAGAAGTGCATGGTACACTCTACTCTATTCATCCAGGGGCCACTAAGATGTATTATTTGTGGTAAATCAATTGGTGGAGTGGGATGAAGAGAGATATTCTAGAGTATGTGGCCTAGTACTCAATATATCAGTAAGTTAAAATCGAGCATCAAAAGCCAAGTGGTTCTATGCAGGAGTTCAGTAGTCCCACTAGGAGTGGGAAGAAGTGACTATGTACTTTGTGATGGGTTTTTCTTGTACTCATCGCCAACATGATTCCATTTGGGTCATTGTAGACAGGATAGCTAAATCAGCTCATTTCTTACCTGTCCATACGTCTTATTCAGCTGAGAATTATGCCCAAATCTATACCAAGGATTTGATTAGATTGCATGGTGTTTGATTGTCCATTATCTGAATTAGATGTACCAGTTCACCTCTCATTTTAGGATGGCATTCCCAAAGGGTCTTCGTACCCGAGTTCACCTCACTACAACCTTTAATCCTCGGATAGATAGTAAAATAGAAAGGACTATTTAGACTTTAGAAGATATGTTGCGAGCATCTATGATAGAATTTAAAAGTAGTTAGAATGACCACTTGCCTTTGATTGAATTTTAATATAACAATAATTATCAGTCTAGGATTCAAGTGGATCCATTTGAGGTGCTTTATAGGAGGAGGTATAAATCTCCCATTTTTTGGTTTGAAGTGGGTGAGGCCGCAGTGCTAGGGCCTGACATGGATTTTAATACCTTAGAGAAAGTTCAATTGATTAGGGAAAGGCATAAGATAGCTCAAAGTCGATAGAAATCATATGCAGATGTACGCAAAAAGAATCTCAATTTCGAGATTAGTGATTTTTTTATTTGAAATTCTCTCCTATAAAGGAGTGAAGAGATTTTGTAACAAGGGAAAACTTCATCCCTGATATGTCGATCCATGCTAAATTCTCAAACGTTTTGGAAGGAAGCTTAGGAGCTTTAGTTGCCTTCAGACTTAGCTTTTGTGCACCCAGTGTTCCATCTCTCCTTGCTTAAGAAATGCATAGGTGACCCAGCAGTCCTAGTCCCTATGAAGAGATAACAGTTAAAATCGTAGATTATCAGATTAATAGACTGAGGAATAAGAAATTTTGTCTAGTCAAAGTTCTTTAGAAGAATCAGTCTGTTAAGGGAGGTACTTGAGAAGCAGAAGCAGACATGCGGACCAAATATCCTCACCTCTTCTCCACAAACTCAGACTCAGCCCAAGTTAATAGATTTCCATTGAATTTACTCAGTCTCATATTCATATATAGCTACAAACTTGCTATTAATTAATGTTACATACTCAATAATGTATTCACAAATTAGTTCAGTCATGTACTCATGCATCAGACATGCATGTCCAGTATGTATGCTTTGTTTATCAGCAAATCTTAGTTATTCATTCTTGAATCATGTTCAACTATGTACACATGCATCAGATATGCATATTCAGTATGATAATTCAGTATATCAGTAATCTCAATCATGAAATCATGCTTCAGTTGTGTATGTCCAGTGTCTAAACCAAGGTATGTCAAGTGTTCATCCAAGGGATCTTTCCATCCTTGTAGTCCAAGAAACTCTTTTAAATATCAAATAGCTTGATTTAATGCTTTCCATGAATTGCATTTAAATGTATTCATGATTATAATGTTGATTGGATATCTACTCCATGATTAAAGGAAAGATTTATGTAAAAACAACTGTTATGTATGTATTATGATGTGAAATCATGTTAAAGCCTTGAAATTGTAGTGCTCATGTGTGGATTAGTACTATGTGCATATACAATGCCTTCTAAGTGTTTGATGAAATTTTTATGAGAAGTAAATAATGAAATTCTATCATGTTAGCATGTATTCAAGTTCATGTCATACAAGTGTTTGCTAGAATGTCCTAATGAATGAATGGTGATCAAATAGTTATTTATCATATTTCAAGATTATACCATGTCTTATAATTTATGCTATCGAGTCCTGGCGGTATTTAATATCCGTTAATTTAGCTGATTACATAGAGCCATGGTCAGTCTAAGGATAGTGTCATTCATGTCACGATCAGTATACTCAGAATTAGCCTAGTCCAGTTCAGTATTCGATTAAGACCTTAGTAAATTAAGTTAGTTAAAGGAATTCTATTGTATTTTGTCAGTCAACGGAACTAAGTCAACTCAGTTCAGTTTAGTTGAATAGTATGATCTGTAGCAGTTTGTCTAGCTTAGTACAGTTTAGAAATTAGTCCAGTATCTATTTAGTTAGGAGTAGGATTCAGCACCGAGTGAACCCAAGGATGGGGACTCTCCTGCCAGTAGAGGGTGTGAGCCTTAGAAGGAGCCCTTGTGTTCCAGTACTATGTAGCCAGCGTAGGTTAAGATATCAACCTACCAGTTGAGGGTTGATGAGGTGATCTACCTGATAGTTGAGGGTACCACCTCATTCAGAGAACATGCTAGATGAGGGTAACTCAGCTTGTCTTTACCCATTAAATAGTACTGATATCCTTCCAACTGGGGTTATAGTTTTGACCCCAATCTATCAAAAAGTGGTATGTCTGTAAGATAATTTTCTCCTATAGTCTCAGTTTTAGATTTAGTCTCAGTACAGAACTCAGTTTAGTTTTAAAGATTTAGGACTGTCAGACACAGTCACTCAGCTCAGTATGGAACTCAGTATAGTTCCACAGAATCAATATTGTCGATACAGTCATTCAGTTATCAGTAATTTAGTGTCAATATACTCAAATATCAGTTAATCAGTATTCAAACTCGTTTTTCAGTGTTAGCATGATCCAAGTTATAGTTTACGTATCCATATATGTACTCTCACTCACATACATTTATGTTATTCAAAGTATCAATGTATACTTTTTTCTTGCGCTATGATATTTTATATTATAGGTTTAGACGCATGAGCTCCCGAGTACCCTTAGAAGTTTAGATCTTCAGTATTCAAAGTTAGTGGTGAGTCCTCATAGTTCGAGGACATGATTATTATTCTAGCATTTCCATTTATTTCAGTAGTCAAATTAGTTGGGGACTTGTCCCGTCAACTACACATTTCATACAGTTTAGAGGCTTTTCAGACTAGAATATTTTCAAAGAGATGTTTCAGTTTTTGTATTCCTATACCGTATTCAGTTTTATTTCAGTATTGAACCTTATGGAAAGTCTCTGCCTAATTTTCGTATATTTTTAGTATTATCATTCAGCTATTGCAGTAGGTACCTGTCATGGGTTAGTTTCTGGTCTTTCAGGATTATGAGCACGCATTACAGCTTATTGATATATTCATAGAACATATGAGTTTGTAGTATATGTTTTCATATAGGGAGTAAAATCTTCATCAGAGAAGGTGGTTAGAATTGTTAAAGAATTATGATATGAGTTTTTTGTATCATCCGGGCAAGGCCAATATAATGGCAGATGACCTTAATGGATTTTCTATGGGTAGAGTGGCTTATGTTCAGAATGAAAAGAAGAAGTTGGTTTAGTAGGTTCATTAGTTGGCTAGATTAGACGTTCGTTTAGTTGACTCATCGGTGGGTAGTGTATGGGTTTAGAGTTGTTTGAAATCTTCTTATTCAACCAAGGATTATGCCAAGATCTATATTAAAGAGTTTGTTAAATTGCATGGAGTCTCATTGTCCATCATTTCATATAGAGGTACTAAGTTTACCTCTTATTTTTTGAAGGCTTTACAGAAGAGGCTTGGTACCCAAGTTCGTATTAGTACAACCTTTCATCGCCAGAGATATGGTTAGGCGGTGAGGACCATTCAGACCTTAAAGGATATATTGAGAGCCTTTGTTCTTGGCTCTAATGGTAGTTGGGATGATCACTTGCCATTGATCGAGTTTTCTACAATAATAGTTACCATTCCAGTATTCAGATGGCTCTATTTGAGTCTCTTTATGGTAGGAGATGTAGATCTCTTATTTTTTGGTTTGAGGTATGTAAGACCCCATTGATAGGGACAAATTCAGCATTTGATACATTGGAATAAGTTTAGAAAATTAAAGAAAGGCTTAAGACAGCCTAAAGACGATAGAAATCCTATGCAAATGTAAGAAGGAGAGATCTTTAGTTTGAGGTTGGTGACTTAGCTTATTTGAGAATCTCTCCCATGAAGGGAGTGAAGAGGTTTGGAAAGAAGGGGAAGCTCAGTTCCCGATATGTTGGCCATTATAGAATCTTGAGCCATTTTGGAAAGGTAGCTTATGAGCTTGAGTTTCTTGCTGATTTAGCTTCAGTGCACAAAGTGTTCCTATTTCTTTATTAAAGAAGTGTACTGGAAATCCAATTTTCCTTGTTCCCTTAGAGAGCTTATATGTATAGAACAACCTTTCCTATGAAGAACTCGCAATTGTAATCCTTGATTGTCTGATTCATAGATGGAGGAACAAAGAAGTTTCTTTGGTCAAACTTGATTGGCGGAATCAGTCCATAGCGAAGTATTCTCACCTTTTCTCAGCAAATTCAGACTAAGCTCAAACTAATAATTTCCCTTAGAACTCAAGTGAAACCAGGTACAACTATAAGGCATAAAGTAACCATGTGTAAAATAAGAACTCAAGTGAAACTAGGTGCATAAGTATGAATAATTATAGAAGACCACCTTTGATCATACTTGTAGAATCATGTACATTACATTCTTTACTTTTCTTTACTTTTCTTTGCTTTACTAACTTTTCAGGATAATACAAAAAATTAGCTGATTAGTGCTAAAAGAGGATGACCTATTCTAAGCATTTTAGCCGTTGGGATATGGTCCTCATAAATATACAAATCGGGATCGACCCATGCTAGGTTTTCCTTTCAACCTTTGGATACCACCCATAATATCAAGCTTAACCCATTCTAGATATTTCTTCAACCCCTAGGATATCATCCATCAATACATCGATTGGGATCGGCCCATGCTAGGTGTTATAACCCCTGAGCTGCCACCTATAAATGCCTAAATTCAATTAACATGTTTTCATTAATTTTTTAGATTGTTCTTTGGTGGTCATAACACTATTGAGCTTTAGAGTTATGGACCAATACAAGAAGACATATGAATGAGACAAGAACAATGATATAGGAAACAAGAGTAACATCAATGTTGTAATACATTGGAACTTATATGACACCATGAACCTTACTGGCATAAACGCATTCTCTAATGAGCTAATAAAACATATGACAGGTGAGGAGATGAAAACTTGCAACATATAAGCTAGTAACATGTATAACTAGTGGAAAATGACATTACATATAATATATGACTTGTGGCAAATTTCAGTGGTCTTACATACCATATAGCAATTGTGGTAGATTCAAGTGTAGAAATTTAGATGTTTCACATGGGGGAATATGTGCATACAAAGTGAAGACATGTAACTCCTTAACTTAAGGGGTTTGGACTGTATGATAAATACTTATGAAGTAATAACAATTAGAAGGGTACGTGAGAATGCGTACAATTGATGCACATGGGCAGATTCTAATTGAAAAGAATAGGTATCCCACATAAAGACATATAAACTATATATCGAATAAGTAAGGACTCTAAAAGGTCATCTTTCACCCAAACTTGATGGGAATGATATTAAGAATAAAGAACATGTGCAGCCAAAATATACAGCATGCAACACTCTTAACTTGTCTAATCTTCGATCTTATTGACTCATATAAGAGAAACATATGACACTTCGACACACTTTTTGACCATGGTAAGTAAATAAGAAGTTGATTAACAATCGTGGGGATTGTACACCATTACAATGTATCATTTACCATGAAGTATCATCTACAAAGCTCAATTTATTAGTACACGAGTATAAGATATCATGCCAAAGAATATGAACTAGAATAGCCTTTCATGCCTTGTTACGCAACTTAACTATTACAATGAATTAACCTTCTTTCCTTTAATGAGTTAATATACTATATAAGTATATAATGGAAATAATATTAGTAGCTAATGATTATTTAACCCTTGCAAAATAGTAAGTAAATACTATGACAGGCAGTAAGAACGTCCAGCCCCCAAATACTTGGCTTATCATCACACCCTTCATTTCCATTTTAATCCAACTCCATTGAATCCAAAGATGTCACCAAACTTAGTTGAAAAAAATAATACCTAAAATAACCCCAAAACAGTTCATATATCTTATTATACAGTAGGATAACTTTAATTCACGGCTTCTAATCACCATCCCGTGAGTTCATAACAACAGAATATCTAAACTCTCTTATTCACAATCATGACTAGGGAGAGATATAAAAGAGTAGTAACCTTACCTTTGTTACATGAAGATTATTATACTATCACTCTCTATTCCATCAACAACACACGTTTTTTTTCAACTTGAACCAAACAGGAGAAGAAATCTAATAGAATTAAATAAGATGGAACTGCCAAGCTTTAAGAGGATTGTCCTACACTTTAAACATAAGAAAAATAATTTCATAACCTTCCATAGAACAATAAACTAAAACAATAAACAAATTGACTTGCCTTGAACTTGGAAATAGTGGGAATCCTAAGAACCATAATAAGAATTTTGGGAATGTTATATGAAGGTTTGAGAGAAAGAGAGAAAAAATAAGAGAAATCTATTTTTTGGATTGGGAATACAGGAAAATGAGCTGGCTTTTGACCTAAAAAGATCCAGCTGAACTTCCTCTTTTTCTTTGCCCATTTTTAGCCATATTTTGGTCAAGCAAGTGATACAGCTACATAGCCATTTTAAGTTGGTCAAGTATAAAAAATGGTGATGCACCTAGTTGACCTTAAATTATGTATCTTTATAGGTTTTGACCTATTGGTCTTATTACCAGATTTTGGACTGCTGGGTTGCCTATTCTCTTTTTACCATTTTACTTCACATAGTTTGGGAAAAAAATTCTCAAGTAGATGATGGGCATACTTGGGCTATATAGTGGTCAAAATAGTCTTAGTACGTGATATACCTACATAGTTCTTAGGTTGGCCAATAAGTCAAAGTAGGTGAGCACCTACTTGTTACCTACTAGCTTAATTTAAGTAAAAAAGCATCTCACTTATTTTGGAACATATTTTCCATCTTAACTCATGTACTTCAACTTCACACTTATATATATTTGGCCACTTTACTTACGGTAGCATACCACCTTACTATCTCACGTTTAAATACTTCTGTCGAGTTAACTTTGTCAAACACATGCTATAATGTATGGGACATTATAGTAACCTCCAAATCTAGTTAAACAACTACTGGTCACAAAAGAAGCTTAGTACCTAGCCTATATAACACGGTTACATCACATGCCATATGTCTAGAAATAGTATGTGCATATTACAGGTGTTACATTACTATCTCGAGTTTAAACAATTTTTGTCAATTTTTCGTAGTTGTATGCGGTTGAAAGGTATGGGGTGTTACACAATGTTCCTTCATTATTTTTAAATACCCACTTGCAACAGACAACTTTCTTATCTTTTGGATTTCTCACCAAATCCCATGTACCATTCTTATGAAGTGATTCTATCTACTCCAACATAGCAATCATCGATTAGCTAGAATTATCACAACTAACTGCCTTTGAGCAAGAAGAAGGTTCGTTACCGGAATCAATAACTTCTGCTTCATTTAATGCTTAAGCAACCAATTCAGCTTTACCATACTTTTGAGAAAGTCTAATATGTCTCGTTGTCTTTAGCAATAGAATATTGTGGTGCCATTAGTAGTGAAGAAGAAATAGTATCACTTTGTATCTCCGGGATAGACTGAGAGTAAGATCTAGTGTGGACTCTACTCCAATCTACTATTCAACGTGCTTGCTTAACTTTTTTGGATTCATGTCACAAGAATCATCTGGGGGTGAAGCAATAGATTCTTTAAACGATAAAGCACGAAGAATGGCATTTTCATCGAACATACACATATATAAGCACTTGACTAATCTACGTTCTAACTTTCCATTATCAATATTACCATAATATCTTCAAATTAGAGTAACTAGCTTGAGTACTGCACCATACCTCTTTTGGAGTCTTTTTGTCAATCGTGACTAAAGGAGAGAGGTTAATAAGAAGACAAGATGTAGAAGTATCTTTGGCCCAAAAATACCTGGATAAACTAGCATTACAGAAAAAACATTGCACCTTCTCCATTATAGTCTTATTCATTCGTTCGATGAAAACATTCAAATGCGGAGTATGATAAACTGTTAAGTGCCTCACAATTCCTTTTGACTCTTATATAACATGAAATTACTTAGAACAAAACTCTAAACCATTTTCAGTCTGAAGACGTTTTACATATCTTCCTATTTGCTTTTTAATCGTAGTCTTCCACTCTTTTAAAATAGGCAACACATCATTCTTTTGCTTAGGAAGAACACCCAAACATTAATTGAATAGTCATCAATAATAGTCAACATGTAATTTTCACCCCCTATAGAAGGTATTCTTCAAGGACCCCAAAGATTAGAATAATTGTAATCAAGGGTGCCTTTAGTTGAGTTGATGCATTTAGGGAATCTGAATCTCTTCTGCTTCCCAAAACTGCAGTGCTCACAGAACTCAAATTTGGTAATACTTTGGCCACCAAGAAATCCTCTCCTACTTAATTTAACCATCTTCTTTTCGCTAATATTTCTTAGGCACATATGACAAAGTTTAGATACATCACTATCCGATAGAGAAGAAGTAGAATCAACTGCATCACCAATAACCATAGATCCTTGCAAGACATTCAAATTAGCAGTCTTTCTCTATCCCTTAATCACAACAAGAGCACCTTTACAAACCATTAGGATACCACATTTGTCAGTGTACTTATATCTATTTGAATAAAGGATGCTAAACGAAACAAGATTTCTCTTTAGGTCTGGGACATACTGCACATCAATAAGTGTCCTCACAACCTTATCAAATATCTTGATCATATTATTTCAGTCCCAGCTATCTTACATAGTATATTATTTTCCATCAACACAACACCTTTAAAGACTATTACATATGTTGTAAACCCATATTGATTGCGACACATATAAAATGTGCAAGATAAATCAATAATTAAATCCTTACAGGGTTTGGAGTTACCATCAGAAACTACCACGAGTTCTCCATCACTACCACAATCTTTAACAAAACTGGCTTCACCAGACTTCTCTGGTTGGTTTTCTATCTACTTTTTTGCTTCTCTTTTATTTCTATTCTGTAACTTATAGAACTCAGATTTGATATAGACCTTCTTCTTTCAATAATTATAGGTTCTTTTTTGTTTCTATATTTTGATCTATTCCTTTCATCACCTACAGAGTTCCACTTATGAGTTCTTCTTGGAACAATGAGACTATCTCTTAGAGTCACCAACCCATTTACAAGATGCTTCATATTCTCCATAGAGAACATTACATCATAGACTTTATCTAGGGTTAGGGTATCATGACTATATAAAATCATATCCCTAAAGGTCGAATATGATGCTAGTAGCGAACACAACAAAATTAATAATAGATCTTCTTCATCAAACTTAAACTCTCGAGTCCCTAAATAAAAGATGATTTCTTTAAATAAAGTTAGGTGATCCTCAAAGACGCACCCTCAGACATGTGATAGGAATAAAGTCATTGTTTCAGAGGCAACTTACTATCTAGGCTTTTTGTCATACATAAAAATCCTAGTTTTAACCACAACACAGTGGTAGTGGTCTCTTTAAAACATCCTAGAGAATCTAATTGGATAAATGATGGTAGATTTAGGATAGAGCCTTGTAATATTCCGAGATTTTTCCAAGCTTGAATTCTTCCCTAGAATGTTAACGGGTGGCTTTCAAAAATGAATACTATTTATTTCATGTGTAATTCTTCAAATTTAGACTTTTCATTATATAGGAAATAAAATAAACTTTTTATGGATACAAAATTTGCTAAAATCCAACATTTGGTGAAGGAGTTATGGCTATTTTAAGTTCCAATCATAAAACACCATTGATGTGTGCGCAATTGCGAACACATTTAAGGCCTTTAACCTAGAATAATTGCGAGCCTTAAGCATCTTTTATCATTTTTTGATGCGTTTATATAAATTTTACAAATTAAGCTAATGTGATAGTGAACTAACAAGAATGGAGGCAAAGAAGTTGACATCTGGAGAAATCTAAAGAAAGGTGTGGCTGACGATATTTGTGACAAGACGTCAGCCCCATGATAGGTTATCACAATTGCCGTCAAACATAACCATGGAGTTGGCATAAAGTAAATGTTATGATGATATCTTCTAATAAGATGTCAAAAGTGTGACAAGCCATCAGAATCATCATCAACCTTAGGCAAAAATTATCAAAATGGAGGAGGAGCTAACGACATCTATAACACGCTGTCAAACTCCAGATAGGCTATCATGATCATCATTAGCCTAAGACAACAAAAGCCAATATTAAAAAGAATATAATGACGTCTATGATAGGCCATCACAGGCGCCGTCGTCTATTCCAAGGAAAATCTAAAATAGAGGAGGAGCTGAAGACATCCATAATGCCCCATTAAACTCCTAATAGACCATCATGATCATCGTCAGCCTGAGTCAGCAAAAGACAACATTAAAGAGAGTTTGACGACATACGTGATAGGCTGTCAAGCCCATAATAGGCCATCATGGGCGCTGTCGTCTATTCTAAAGAGAATGTAAAACTTTTCATTTTATTTCCTTATTTAGGATTAATTATTTAAGGCTTTGTTTTAGGGATTTTAAAAAACATTCATTGAGGAATCTATCTTACGATATACTACTTTTCTTTTTGTCTATCTCAAGAATAATATTTTAGAGTATTGCCTTGTGATTCAAATACAAGTTCACTTTTGATTTCATTCATCATTGTAAGCTAATCCTTTCAATTATGAATTAAACTTGTGTACTTATCTATTGCATCATGACTGGCTAAACATCTTTAACCTGGATTGTGGGATCTGGGGTTAGGTCATGATAAGATGCTAATTAATTACTCAAGGTCTAATAGGTTTTAGGATTTATCGGTAATTCTGATATTATAACTTATGTCTGTTTGTTGCAAAGAATAGGTATACCTACTTTGGTTTTCTTGAGAAAGAAATCATAAACAGTAGGAAGTGAATTATCAACAGGGACTCGGAAAGTCTTAGTTTAATAATCAGTGTTGTAACAAGGTTGATTAACCTGAGGTAAAATCTAGTCAGTGAGTTCTGATTCCCTAAGTCTGAGAGGATTAGAAAACTATATGCTTGAATAGGTTGAGAGAAATTTGAGCATACCATCGATAAAGATAGCTTGTCATCCTAACCACCATTAGAACCTTGAGTTATTTGTAGCATCTGTTATGTACCATAAACCCTAGTGAATATAATCCCAGTTATTTCATAGAATATTGGTTACAAACATTAATTTCAAAGTGACTAACAATTGTCTAAGAAATGCAAACCCCCATTTCAGGAAACTGTAACTACCAATGAATTATTTCTTAAACAATTCCCTATGGGATTCGACCCCAACCTAGTTGAGTTTTTTATTGACAACAATCACGTACACTATTCCAGAGTATAGTTTGAGCGTTATCAAAAATGGCGCCATTGTTGGGGAATATGGTTGTAAACTAAAAGTTGTGTGTGCTAATTTGTTGTTAGTTAAGTTTTCTAGATTTATGTTTGGTTGTTATTTTTGTTCATTTATAGGATCTTTATAGGTTATGCCAAACACCCCTAAATTTAAAACTCCACCGTATTAGCAGAATGGCAGAACATCCGCTGCAGTATGAGTTTAATGATGACAATGTAGATAGAGCAAGTGCAACGGGTGCAATCATTCCTTCTCCGTTAGCACCTGGAGAAAAGTTCAATATTACAAGAACGATGATTTAACTCCTGAATCTGAAGGGGTTGTTTGGAGGCCTTCCTAGGGATGACCCCAACCTACATCTAATTAATTTTGTAACCATTTTCACATCTTTTGATAACCCAGGAGTGATCCAGAATACTATCCAGTTGAGGTTGTTCCCTTTGTCTCTTTCTGGGAAGGCAAGATTATGGCTAAACGGGCTGACGCTCAATTTTATAATAAACTGGAGGCAGTTGAAAGGTGCTTTCCTAGAAAGGTTCTTTCTGTCTTCCAGGAGGGTACATTTGATGGATGAGATCAATAATTTTAGACAGCTCCCAACTGAGGCCCTGCATAAAACTTGGGAGAGGTTCAAGAAGAAGCTAACATAGTGTCCGAACTACAACATGACGGACATATATTTGATGGAGACTTTTTATAGGCTCTCAACTCTGTAATGAAGCCATTTGTAGATAATGCCGCCGGTGGTTCATTTGTTGATCTCTCCTCTTAAGATGTTGTAGATATGCTGAATAGGATGGACAAACATAGTTGAGCCTTGTACACCAGGGATTTTGTGGTGACAAGCTTTACTATTCCTACAGAAATAACTGTTGAGCAACATAATAGAGATAAGGAGAGAGATTAAGATATGGCCCATCTAAAGACTCAGGTGGACCTGCTTACTAAGCACTTATTGTTATGAAAGATAGAGAATGTAAAAGATTTGATTTCTCATAACCGTGTTGATGTGGAGCCTGAAGAAGAGGATAATTATGTTAATAATCAGTGGGATTATTTAGGCATTATTTATGGAAATCAAGGTCATAACATTTATGCCAAGCCTAGTTATAATGATAGGAAATAGGGAAACTGGAGAAGCAGCAATGACAGGAGTGGGCTGTATATTCTTCCTAAAAACTAGAAGGTTGCGGTAACTAGCTCGGGGAAGATATCTATGGAGGATTTGATGGAAAAACTATTAAAGGGAGTTGATGCTACCAACTCAGGAGTACTTACCATGAAGAGTGAATTTTCTACTCTGAATTAGTTGGTTAGTTCACACTCAAATTTTATCAATCAGTTGGAGCAACAGATGAACCAACTTTTTGCAACACTAATCCAGGAAATAAGTGGTAGCCTACCTAGTGAAATGGTTCAGAGTTAGTAGTTTGATGGCTCATTTTTGGCGATTACCACTAGGAGTAGTAAGATAGTATCTGGCCCTTCTGTGGGCAAGTTTGTGAATAGTAAGGTAGTTGCGGATGAACTAAAAGAAAACAACCCAGTGGAGTCTAAGAAGTCAGATATCTTTATTGATGCATTGGAGAAGGTGATATAGAAGGAAGAGCAACTGGTATTGAAAACCATACTAATATCACCACCTTATTTTTCTCAATGATTGAGGAAGAAGGTCGATGATGCCAAATTCAGCAAGTTCATGGCAATGCTAAAGCAATTGACAATAAATATGCCTTTGATTGAGGCACTTGAGAAAATGCGAGGATATGCAAAATTCTTGAAGGACCTTGTTACCAAGAAACAAGCAGTGAGTTGCAAATTAGAGGTAGACCTCCACCTCCGCAGCACTATTTATACAAGGACCTTAATGCCAAAGAAACTGGATCTAGGTGCAGTCACTATTCCCTACACAATTGGAACTATGGAGTCCACTAAAACACTGTGTGATCTGGGAGAAAGTGTTAATTCGATTCCATTGACTATTTATTAAAAGTTTGATCTGGGGAATCCCACGTCCACCAATATGATACTGGTGATGGCAGACAGGTCAGTAAAGGGGCCTGTTGGCATTCTGTATGATGTGTTGGTAAAGGTTTCAAATTTTATATTCCCTGCAGACTTTGTCATTTTGGACTACGAGGTGGACTTCGAGGTGCCCATAATCTTGGGTCGACCTTTCCTCGTAATCGAAAGTGTGTTGATTGATTTAAGAGTAAATAAGCTCTTATTCAGGGTGAATAATCAAGTGGTATGGTTTGATGCAGGTAAATCAATGAAGCAACATAAGGAAATGAGTGTGTTTTCAGTAGTTGATGTGTATTTTGTGGACAAAAAGGATGTGCCCAGAACTGAACAACTTATTATCAAACCTTTTGCTATGGTCATTACAAACTATGATAGTGAAGGCATTGAGGAGCATGAAGAGAAAGTTTGTTCCTTGACTGGCATGGAGTTATATCTTTATTCTCCTAAAAAGATGGACCTTGACCTTGCTAATCGACCAACGCCACCAGCCAAGCCATCTATTGAAGAACCTCTAGTGTTGGAGTTGAAAGATCTACCTGGACATTAAGGATATGTGTTTCTGGGTAAAGGGAACATGCTACCTGTTATTGTTCCAGCTGATTTGAAAGAACAATAGGTAAAGGCACTTATTTCAGTACTGCAGATTGTATTCCAACCATAAATATCAGCACCATATTAACCCACAAATGCAAGAGGTGGTTAAGAAAGAGATTATAAAGTGGTTGGATGTTGGAGTGGTTTACCCTATTTATGACAGCAAATTGGTGAGTCTAGTTTAATGCATGCCCCAAAAAGGGGGTATGACGATGGTTTCTAATGAAAAGAATGAGTTGATTCCACTCAGGCCAGTAACTGGGTGGAGATTTTGCATGGACTACCGCAAGTTAAACTCTTGGACTCTGAAGGACCATTTCCCAATGGCTTTTATGGACCAAATGCTTGATTGATTAGTCGGTAGGGGGTGGTATTACTTCTTGGATGGTTATTCTGATTATAACCAAATCTGCATTGCTCCCAAAGATCAGGAGAAGATGATATTCACATGACCATATGGCACCTTTGCATTTAAAAGGATACCATTTGGGCTATGCAATGCACCAGTCACTTTTTAATGGTGCATCATGTCTATCTTGTCTGACATGGTGGAAGACACCCTAGAGGTTTTCATGGATTATTTCTCTGTGGTGGGTGATTCATTTGAAATGTGTTTGGAGAATCTCAATGTGGTCTTGCAAAGATATGTTGAATTTAACCTAGTGCTTAGTTAGGAAAAATGCGATTACATGGTAAAGGAAGGTATCGTTCTTGGACAAAAAAATTTTGAAAAAAGGATTGAAGTTGATTGAGCAAAGGTTGAAGTTATCGAGAAATTACAGCCTCTATTTCAGTGAAGGGAGCACGTAGTTTTCTTGGACGTGCAGGCTTTTATCAGAGATTCATAAAAGACTTCTCAAAAAATGCAATTCCACTTTACAACCTTTTGGAGACGAAAGTGAAATTTTTCTTTGATGACAAGCGCTTGAAGGCATTTGAGTGCCTAAAAAAGAAGTTGATTTAGACTCCTATTGTTATTGCACCTAACTGGACAAAACCATTTGAAATAATGTGTAATAGAAGCGGTGTTGCCCTAGGAGCTATATTGGGAAAAGAGAGAGATAAGTTGTTTCATCTGATATATTACACCAACAAAGCACTGAATGGAGTGCAAAAGAATTATGCAGTCATGAAATAGGAACTGCTAGCTGTGGTGTATGATTTTGAGAAATTCAGAGCTTATCGTATTGGAACCAAAGTGGTGGTCCACACTGACCATGCTTCCTTAAGGTTTTTGATGGCTAAGAAGGATGCAAAACCAAGGCTTATTAGATGGGTATTGCTGCTGTAAGAATTTGATTTCAAGATTAAAGATAGAAAAGATTGTGAAAACAAGGTTGCGGATCATCTTTCTAGAATAGAAGGTGAACAGAAAGCTAGTGATGAAAGTAAGATAAATGATACATTTCCTAATGAAGAAATCCTGGCAACTGTTGTGGAAACAATGCCCTGGTATGCGGATTATGGAAAGTACGTTTTGAGTGAGGTCATAACAAAAAATCTTTGTTTCCACCAAAGGAAGAAATTCCTGCATGATGTAAAACACTATATATGGATAAGCCTTATCGTTTTTGGATGTTCAGACAATATCATATGGAGATGCATACTGAAAATAAATGTATTGTGCATACTGGAAGCATGTCATGCTTCCCTAGTTGGGGGTCACCATACGGGTGACCGAACGGCCAGGAAGGTGTTTCAGAGTGGATATTATTGGCATACATTGTTTAAGGATGCCCATGAGTTTATGCAGAAATGTGAACAATGTCAGAGGAAGGGGACAATCTCTAAAATACATGATATGCCCTTGACTAAGATGCTTGAAGTGGAATTATTTGATGTCTGGGGCATTGACTTTATGGGTCCATTTGTAAGCTCGTATGAGATGAAGTATATTCTAGTTGTTGTTGACTATGTCTCTAAGTGGGTCAAAGTTGTGTCTTTGGCTGACAATGAAATAAAGAGGGTTGTTACTTTTCTCAAAAACAACATCTTCTCTCGCTTTGGAGTACCACGTGCTATCATAAGGGATGGAGGATCTCACTTTTGCAGCAAATTATTTTGAGCAGCTTCGGCAAAATATGGAGTGAAAAAACACAGAGTGGCTACTCCATACCACCCATAAACTAGTTTGCAAGTGGATGTGTCGAATCATGAATTTAAAGCTATCCTAGACAAATGGTGAATGCTAGCAGAAAAGACTGGTGTCAAAAGCTTGATGACGCCTTGTGGGCATACCGGACTGCATTCAATACACCCATTGGCATGTCACAATTTTAGCTGGTCTTGGGAAAATCTTGCCACCTACCAATAAAGCTGGAAAACAAGGCTGTATGGGCGCTTAAAAGGTTGAATTTAAATTGTAAGGAAGCAGCAGAGATGAGACTAGAGCAACTGAATGAGATGGATGAGTTCCATCTCAGGGCATATGAATAAGCATATCTGCATAAAGAAAAGATGGAAACGTACCATGATTGGAGAATAGATAAACGAGAATTTAAACAGGGGGATTTGGTGCTTGTGTTTAATTCCAAACTCAAATTGTTCCTTGGGAAGCTGAAATCTAAGTGCTCGGGTCTTTTTAATGTTAGTCAAGTCCACTCGTCTGGAGTAGTGGAACTCGAAAAAAAAAATGGCAGCACATTCAAGGTAAATGGGCAATGGGTGAAGCTTTAAATTAGCCTAAAAGAATTAGTGAAAAGCATTGCCATTATCTATCTCAATTAAGTCTGAGGTAATAAAGATACCTGAGTCGTGCCGCGACGTTAAATTAAGAATTGCATGGGAGGAAACCTATCATCCCAGAGACCGACCTAGCCCAGGTATACTCTAACTCTTAGTTTCATTTTGCTTTAATTCTAAGTTGAGGGGGAGGGTAGTCTTTTGTTGTAACATAGCTTTGGGCAACTAGGAGAAATACAAGCACAAAAAGGTAGTGACATGTCCTTGCTCAACTTTTGAACATCCTTCTAATGTCTTGTTCGATAAACTGTGTGGATTATATTTACTTATGACCATTGTGAATCCTGTTGTGGCATTAGTTATGGATGCCTGATGATCACTACAGCAAAAAAAATTTCCATGAACTAAATAAGTGGTGGTCTGTGATATACTTGTGTGCCATGTGTGTGTTAGCTATTACTTGTTTCTCTCTGTATGCTAAAGCCAGAACTTGCCTGCTTGGTCTATCCATAGTCTTAGGATAGGAGTTAGGATAGGATCATAGTCTGTCATTGATTAACCCTCTTTTAGCCTAAATAACCTTTCCTATGTACATAACACCCCTTGATCCCTGTTTAGAGCCTAAATTGACCGTTTCTTTCATATGACACCTATCACCTTCCTATTTATACCACAATGAACCTATTTATCACTGGCCTTCCTTGGAAATTGAGCACCTTGATCTAGGAAAATAGCCTAAGTTGAGGGTGGCTATCGTAGGGGTGTGTGGTGTAAAATGAGTATGAAGAAGGGTGGAATAAAGGAAAAAGAATAAAAGTTGGGTAAAAAAAAAAAGGGAGGCACCTAACTTGACTTTGGATTTCTTATAAAGAAGAGGAGAAAAAAAAACTGGATAATAAGTGAGCCTCAAGAAAGTAGTGTAGTGTCAAGGAGATATAGTCACTCTAAATGACCTTGAATATCATACCAGCCCCAAACCACACTAGAAGCATAAAAGAAGTCCTATAGTGATTCTAGTTAACCTATCTGAGGATTTTGGTAATGAAAATAAGGGCAAGCGTATGACACTTGGCATACACTGACTGGAACTTCTTTTTGAGCGTGAGAGTCTTTTGATGAACCCCATATTTGCATTGATGGATTCCTTATATGAAAAGAGGGGGATTTCTTTGTTTTGAGGGAACACTGGTATCATTTCTAGCTATTTGCTTATTTAGATAGTGTGAAATTGATATGTCAATGGTTATTGCGGCTAGGATTGATGATGATGCTTGATTCCTTTGTGTTACAGTATTGTTTTCAATGATATCACAGTTGGTACTAGTTTGTTTTTGCATTGAAAGAATAACTTTATGTCGATCTTAAATGAAAAATTGGCTATTAAATGTGCTATGTGTTCCATTAGTTGGATTAAGATGCTTGAGGACAAGCAATTGTTTCAAGTTGAGGTTGTTGATGTGTGCGCAATCGCGAACATATTTAAGGCCTTTAAGCTTGAATAATTGCGAAGACTTAAGCAGTTTTTGTCATTTTTGATATGTTTATGTTAATTTTATAGATTAAGCTAATGGGATAGAGAACAAACAAGAATGGAGGAAAAGAAGTTGACATCTAGAGCAATCTTAAGAAAGGTGTGGCTAACGATATCTGTGACAAGGCGTCAGCCCCATGATAGGCTAGCATAGTTGCCGTCAAACGCAACCCGGGAGTTGGCATGAAGTCAATGTTGTGACGACATCTATTGATAAGATTTCAAAAATGTGACAAGCCATCAGAATCATCATCAACCTTAGGTAGAAATTTTCCAAATGGAGAAGCAGCTGACGACATCCATAACACTCCGTCAAACTCCTAATAGGCTGTTATGATCATCGTTAGCCTGAGACAGCAAAAACCAATATTAAAGAGAATCTGACAAAGTCCGTGGTAGGCCGTCAGGACCATGATAGGCCATCACGAGCGGCGTCGTCTATTTTGAGGAAAATATGAAATGAAGGAGGAGCTGAATAAATACATAACACGCCGTCAGACTCTTGATAGGCTGTCATGATCATCATCAACCTGAGACAGCAAAATCCAACATTAAAGAGAATTTGACGACGTCCGTGATAGGCCATCAGGCCCATCATAGGCCGTCATGGGCGTCGTCGTCTATTCCAAAGAAAATCTAAAACTTTTCATTTTATTTCCTTATTTAGGGTTGACTATTTCAAGCTTTGTTTCAGGGTTTTTAAAAACATTCATTGAGGAATCTATCTTATAATATACGACTTTTCTCTTTGTTTATCTTAAGAACAATATTTTAGAGTATTGCCTTATGATTCAAATACAAGTTCACTTTTGATTTCATTCATCGTTGTAAGTTAATCCTTTCAATTTTGAATTCAACTTGTGTACTTATCTATTGCATCATGAGTGGCTAAACATCTTTAACCTGGATTGTGGGATCTTTAATAGGTGTTAGGATTTCTTGGTAATTCTGATATTACAACTTATGTCTGCTGGCTGCAAATAATAAGCGTACCTACTTTGGTTTGCTTGAGAAAGAAATCATAAACAGTAGGAAGTGAATTATGAACAGGGACTCGAAAAGGCTTTATTTAATAATCAGCGCTGTAAAAATATTGATTAACTTTAGATAAAATCTGGGCAGTGAGTTGCGATTCCCTAAGTCTGAGAGGATTAGAAAATTAGACGATTGAATAGGTCGAGAGACATCTGAGAATACCATCGATAAAGATAGCTTTTCATCCTAACCACCATGATAACCTTGAGTTATTTGTAGCATCTGTCATGTATCGTAAACCCTAGTGAACATAATCCCGATTATTTCATAAACATATTTGTTACAAATAGTAATTTCAAAGTGACTAAAAATTGTCTGAGGAATTCAAACCCCCATTTCAGGAAACAGTAAACTACTAGTGAATTATTTCATAAGCAACTTGACTTCACACCCTATTCCATGTGGGATTCGGCCCCACCTTAGATGGGTTTTATATTGCCAACGATCCCTTGCACCATTCAAGAGTGTATTTTGAGCGTTATCAACCGTTATTTTGGTCCTTAGCACATCACGAAGATGTATAAAATCACAATTGTCAATTTCTAGTGTCCTTTTGTGATATTGGCGTGTTGCAGAGAGGGCCAAAATCCCAAATTGTCCAATCCAGTGAGGGTCCGTGATATTGGCGCGTAGCGCTAAGTTTTTAGGCCCCATACAATGAGGTAACATGATACCACCGTATCGCGCCACCGTCCTTATTCCTAGTTGACATTTCCAATGGCATGGTGCGGTAGTGATGCATTGCGCTAAGGCCAACAATCGGGATATTGGTCATTTTTTTAGTTCCGTCTATGAGCTTAAGAGTGCATTTTGGTATGTCTCCCAGCCCCTAATCCATCCTAAACAATGAATTAAACACCTCTAAAGCACTTTACATCCATTTTTGCAGCAATTCTCTCTCAAGCAAAACACTAGTTCATCAAACTTCCTGCCGAAGAAATCCAAAGTTGTCCATTAATTCTCCATAACATTTAAAGATTGAGAATCTCCAATTCAAGATGTCTAAGAATTAATCTCCAAAACATCAATAAGGATCCAAGATTCAGATTTTAGAATCTAGATCATCAATTGAGGTATGTGTGGTATGAACAAGGATAATCCTTTCATCCTTGTGCCCAATGCATGCTTTAAATTCAAATTTTACTGAAGTTTATGTGATTCTCCATGCAATTTAAATCAGTATTTACACCCATTATTATTATTTACAAGTTTATGATATTTCCAAGGATTTAGAAGTTGCATTCCATGGTTTTGGTCATATTTTCATGCATATTACTGAAAATTTCAAGATTTTATGATTTATTATAAATGCTTATATTTTCAAGAATGAATTTTAATATGTTTTAACATGAGATTGATGCATGGATCATTATTCCCTAATTAAGATTGCTATTTCGAGATTATTTGTGCTATGAGCCCTCAGATAAGATTACTCTATGATTTTGATAAAGATTTGACCTTTTGGTCCTAAGCTAAGATAAAGAATCCACTTTGTTCATATAACTTGAGATTTAACCTTGTGATGTTTTTTCAGTGGATTTTTTAAGATTTTGAGCATAAGAATGGGAGTAGTATTTAGCACCGAGATGTGTAAGTTACCACAGTTTTATACCATAGAACTATTGATCTTGGGTGTATTTATACGCCTATGAACCATAATTTATCCATATTTTAGCTATGTTTAGATAACAAGGTGCCTAATTTCTTATGTTTTTATTCTACTTCTATGTAATTGAGCTAACCAATGTGATTAGCATGATTTCAGGAATTAATGAGGTAGATGAAGACATTATGGGACTATGGAATGTGGATGGCATATGACACAAGAGAGAGTAGCAACCTGGACCAAATACGGTGCCTAGAAACTACAATCTGGACCAAATGTGGTGCCTAGAAACTTTGTCCAAAACCAATTTTTCATTTATAATTAGTTCAAGGACCTAGAAGGCAATTGTGAGAGAAAAGATTATTAAAAGGCTTAATGCTAAATTTTTATTGATTATTCAATTATTCTGTATTATTCAGAGAGAAGAGAATAGCATCTTAGGGTGGCGAGAGAGAAATGTTTCTTCTCTCTTATTTTCACCATTCGCACACCAAGATCATCTTCTAGTTTTTGGTATGATGAATATATTTATGATGATTTTCGTTTTATTCATGAGTAGCTAAGTTTATTAGTTAGGTTTATGGAAGCCTTGTAGCATACAATCTATTACTTTGGGTTTTAAATTCATTGTGCATTGACTTGTTTTTATCATACTCTCTTCGCTTACTTGAATTCTCATGGTTGCAAACATAGAGGATATGCCTTAAAACGCAACTTGTTCAAAAGAAAGGTTGTCGTTCGGAAAAGAGATTAGTGAAAAGTAAATAGGATTACCAACCCCTATTTCATAAGTTAATGCCTTAGCAGGATTAACTACTTGGAGATTTTGTATTGTTTTTGGTAAACGCTTTTGTTTCGAGAGAACTAAAGTGAATTAGTCCTTGATGGTTGAGAAACACTAGATTATGTTATTAAATACAATATGTTTCTCTATAAACACAATGCATGTATGAATTCATAACGTCCATAGTTAGAAAGTACTGAAAACTATAAGGTGGACATAACCCTAGCTTGCTATTTCTCTGAATTTGAATACTACTACACATATTTCATCTTGTTAAACGAAAACCATTAATTTGTGAACTGAATCAAATCCCCCCTATTTATTTTATGGAATCAAATGATTAAAAGTCAACTAATCTGCATACAACTTAATTAGCACCATATTCCCTATGGGATTTGACCCCAACCTAGTTGGGTTATATATTTGACAATGAGTGCTTACTCTCTCGTAAGAGAGGTGTAGTTTGGACATATCTACTACGCTCCACCGTAGGATTAAGATTATTCCCACTTCTATGTGGATGGCTCAGATTTTAATCACTTAAGATAGAAGTTCTATTCTGATGGCACGTGTATAAAAGCCCTACCTGACGGGGGCCAAATGTGGAACTCTATGGATGTTCATCTGGTGTATGTCGGTTAGAATAACCTCCCAAAAGATATTCCCTATTATTCAAAAAATCAATTGTACTATAGCCTTAAGATAAAAGCATATGTTTTGAAAGCTATGGTTTTAAGATTCTTAAAGTCTTGAGATGAAGTATTCCCTTCACGAATTGATAAAATAAGTAGCATCTTTCAAAAAGAACAATTCTTAAAACTAAATGTAATAGCTGATAAGATTTATATGATATGCTTTATGGATTACGATTTTTAGATTTTAGATTACTCAAGCCCTTGTGAGTCATTTACATGTAGAATGCATGATTTTATGATATATGATGATATTGTTTATTTATTGCATACACCATCATTTACTCAGTACGTCATCAAATAACCGATCCATATATACATCTATGTGCACATTGTCTCATAATGTAGGTTCAGGTGCTCAGTCTCAGCAACGTGAGTGATCTTTAAGCATCTCATCTACATCCCTACAGTTGGGGAGTCCTCATAGTTCAGGGACATAGTTATTCATGCTTTTAGTTTATTAGTAAATGTTCCTTTATTCATTTCAAACACTTTGAGTCTGGTAGGGCCTATCCCAAGGACTCACCAAATTCAGTTAGTAGAGGCTTGTCGGACTACCAGATTCAGTGTTAGACTTTTGCTTTAGTATTCATATTCTCAGTATTGTCTTAAAAATATTTTTGAGATTTCAATGATTTAGATAATATTTTGGAATTTAATGTGTTTTTATATTCATATTTCCCCTATTTTAATATTCAGACTTAGTAGAAAGCAACCAGGGTTAGATCAAAACTACTTGTCGATCGGACCACATATGGCATCCTAAAAATCTATTTTTTGGGCATTACAAACTTGGTATCATAGCCTAAGGTTTATAGAGTTCTAGGGAGTAAGATGAGCCGCGTTACTTAGATACTTGATCATCGATGTGAAGTGCACCACATCTATGAGCAAGAGGCTATGGTGCTTTTTATGAAATCATCTCTTCTTTAATGATCTATCATGCATTTAGTGTCTCTATGTGCTTCTAACTCATGCTTTTACATGATAGAAAATGCCTCCTTGCCGAGCTAATGCTCGTAGAATTAATAACCAGCCACCTCAGCCCGCTGATCCTTTGAATGAGAATGTGTCACATTCAGAGTTTTGGGTTTTCTTTCAGGTGCTAGCCCAATCTATGACAGTTAATGTTCAGGGTAAACATTAGGCTGTAGTCCCACCTCAGCAAGATGGGGACCTAGCCATAGGCAGAATTCGAGATTGTATAAGGATGAACCCATTAGAATTCTTTAGGTCGGAGGCAGGTGAGAACCCATAGTTGTATCTAGATGAGGTGAATAAGATCACCCAAATTATGCATGTTTCTAAAAAGGAGAGCATATAATTGGCATCCTATAGGTTGAAGGATGTTTCTTATGATTGGGTAGTGATGTGGAAGAAAAAAAGGGAAGAATGCAACTCCCATGACTTGGCAGATATTTAAGGATATGTTCTTAGACAAGTTCTTCCCACACGAGATGAGGGAAGAGAATATAGAAGAGTTCATGAACCTGAGGCAAGGCTTAATGACAATGAAGAAGCATTTCCTCAAGTTCAACCAGTTCTCTAAGTATGCCCCTGATCAGATGGCTGACCCTAGGTCAAGCAAGAGTGAGTTTGTAACCGGTGTGTATGCTAGTTATGGAGTGTAGGACTGCTATGCTCATTGGATACATGGATCTTCCTAGATTGATGATGCATACTCTGAAGATTGAGGCATAAAAGATAAAGGAAAGAGAGAAAGAGAGAGAGTAAATAAGAAAGCTAGAACAGGATAGTTTGACTAAAGTCAGAATAAGTCTGGAGAGGGAAATCATTTGTAGTTTCAAAATTTTTCATTTTTCCTCCTACACCCATAAATAGGCAAGAGTAGTGGGGTAAGTTTTCTATGTCTAGATCTCAGAACAGTGTGAGTAAGAAGCCTAATCATCCCTAATGTGCATAGTTTGGTAAGAATCATGGAGGTGAATATTTATGGGGTCATAAAGGTTGTTATGGTTGTGTCTAGGTAGGTCACTAAATCAAAGAGTGCCCGCATACTATACATTGAAATAGAGATATTCATCCTCATACTTAGGCTAATAGTGCACCAACTCCTCTAGGTCGCCCAACCCCTCCTCAGAGCGCATCATCCAGTACTAGTAGTGGTCAGCACTAGAATCGATTTTATACTTTACCATCTCATTATGAACAGGAGAATTCATCAGATTTTGTTACTGGTTTGCTTCGTGTCTTTCATTTTGATGTTTATGTATTGTTAGACCCTGGGTTGAGTTTCTCTTATGTGACCTCAATAGTTGCTGTGAATTTTGGGACAAATTCTAAAAAGATTCTTGAGCCCTTCTTCGTGTCTACTCAAGTAGGTGGGTCAGTTTTTGCCAAATATATTTATAAAAAGTGTCCTATAACTGTTCTTCATAAATTTATTTTAGCAGATTGACTAAGTTAGCTCATTTCTTTCTAGTTCATACATTTTATACAGCATAGGATTATGCTAAGTTTTATATCTGAGAGTTAGTCAGATTTCTTGGGGTTCCCTAGTCTACTATCTCAGATAGGGGTGCTCAATTTACTTCACAATTTCGGAGAGCTTTTCAGAAGGGTCTTGGTACCCAATTCAATCTTAGTTCATCTTTCCACCCTTAGACGGATGGTCAAGAAGAGAGGACCATCCAAAATTTAGAATATATATTGAGGGCATGTACACTTGATTTCAAAGGTAGTTGGGATGAGCATTTGCCATTGATTGAGTTAGCCTAAAATAACAGTTATGATGCTAGCATTAAGATGAATCCGTTTGAGGCTCTTTGTGGGAGGAGATATAGATCACCCATAGGTTTGTTAGATATGGGTAAGGATGATCTTTTTGGGCCCGATACAGTGTATGAAGCTATGGAGAAAGTTAAGTTGATTAGGGAAGAATTGAAAATAGACCAGAGTCATCAAAAATCCTATGAAGAGGTGAGAAGAAGGAACCTCGAATTTGAGGTTGGTGATTTATTGTATTTGAAAATTTCACCTATGAAAGGGGTGAAGAGATGTAGCAAAAAGGGGAAATTTAGTCCCCAGTATGTTGTCCCTTATAGAATTCTAAGTCATGTTGGGAGGGTATCTTATGAGCTTGATTTGCCCAAAGACTAGTTATTCCATCTTGTATTCCATGTCTCTCTTCTTAATAAGAGTATCGGTGACCCCACTATTGTAGTTCCATTAGAAAGCTCAGATATTCAGAATATCCTTTTGTACGAAGAGATTCCAATTGAGATTTCAGATCATCTAATCTATATACTAAGGAACAAAGAAGTTTCCTTTGTCAAAGTTCTTTGGCAAAATCAGTCTGTTGAGGGTGCCACTTGGGATGCAGAAGCAGATATGCTAGTCAAGTACCATCACCTATTCTCCACAAACTCAGATTTAGCCAACGAAAATAGTCTTCCTTGATTCAGTTCATTTCTAATCATATATTCAGCTATATAGCTGTCCTTATGTAAGTTTATGCACTCACAGAAGTAGTTAGAAGCTCAAAATAATTTGGATTCAGTTTTAGAATATACTTTGGTTGTGCATGCTATCCTATAGCTTCAGATATTTCTTAGTAATTTTAGTCTAACCAGGAACGTTCGAGGACGAATATTTTCAAGGGGAGATATTTTAATGCCCCGAGATTTTTCCTAGCTTGAATTCGTCCCTAAAATGTTAAGGGGTAGCTTCCAAAAATGAATATTAGTTATTTCGTGTGGAATTCTTCAGATTTAGACTTTCTATTGCGTGGAAAATCAAATAAGTTTTCCATATATATGAAATTCTCCTAAATCCGACACTTGGTGAAGGAGTTATGGCTATTTTAAGTTCGAGTGATAAAACACCATCATTTCAGTCCTTAGTGTGTCGAGGGGAAGCATAAAATCATAATTGTCAATTCCCAGTGGCCTATTTGCTATATTTGCGCATTGCGAAGAGGACCAAATCCCTTATTGTCTAATTCCAATGACGGTCCATAATATAAGCGCATCGCGCCTAGTTTAGAGGACCTATCAAAGGTGGCAATGTGATACCACCGCATCGCGCGACCATGCATATTCCCAGTTGGCATTTTCCAGGGGCTTGGCGCGATAGTTGTGCGTCACGCCAAGGCCAAAACTCGGGATTTCAGTCATTTTTCCAGTTCTATTTATGTGCTTAAGAGGGGCATTTTGGTAAATATCATAGCCCCTAATCCATCCTAAACAATGAATTAATTCCCTCCAAAGCATTTTACATTTATTTTTCATTAAATCTCTCTAAAGCAGAACCCTAGTTCATCAAACTTCCTCCCCAAGAAATTCAAAGTTCTCCATTAATTCTCCAAAGTAATTCAATATTGAGAATTCCCAATGCAAGAACTCTAAGAAGTCCTCTCCAAAACATCAATAAGGATCCAAGATTCAAGTTTTAGTCACTAGATCATCAATTGAGGTATGTGGGGTATGAACAAGGATAATCCTTTCATCCTTGTGCCCAAAGTTTGTTTTAAATTCAACTTTTACTGAAGTTTATATGATTCTCCGTGAAATTCAAATTAAGGTTTACACCCATTATAGTTATTTACAAGTTTATGATATTCCCAATGATTTAGAAGTTGCATTCCATGATTTTGTTCATATTTTCATTCATATTGCTGAAAATTTCCAGATTTTATGATTTATTATAAATGCTTATATTATCAAGCATGAATTTTAAGATGTTTAAACATGAGATTGATGCATGGGTCATTATGCCCTAATTAAGATTGTTATTTGGAGATTATTTGTGCTATGAGCACCCTCAGATAAGATTATTCTCAAATTTTGATAAAGATTTGACCTTTTCGTCCTAAGAGAAGATAAAAAAATTCACTTTGTTCATATAACTTGAGATTTAACCTTGACATATTTTTGAAGGGGATTTCTTAATATTTTGAGCATAAGAATGGGAGTATTATTTAGCATCGAGATGGGTTAGTTACTATGGTTTCATACCCCAGAACTATGTGCCACCGTAGGATTAAGATTATTCCCACTTCTACGTGGATGACTCAAATTGTGATCACTTAAGATAGAAGTTTCATTTCGATGTCAAGGGTAGAACCATCCTAACTAATGGGAGATAGACGTGGAACTCCATGGATGCTCACATGGTGTATGTCGATTAGAAGAACCTCCCAAAAGATATCCCCTGATCTTAAAACAGTCTATTGGCTTAAAGCCTTAAGATAAAAACAGATGTTTTGAAAGCTACGGTTTTAAGATTTTTAAAGTCTTAAGTTGAACTATTCCCTTTACAAATTGATAAGATCAAGCAGTAGCTTTCAGAAAGAACATATTTTAGAATTAAATTTAATGGCTCATAAGATTTATAAGATATGTTTTATGGATTATGAGTTATGATTTTTATATTTTAGATTACTCAAGCCCATGTGAGTCACTTACATTTAGCATGCATGATTTTATAAACTATGATGATATTATTTATTTATTGCATACACCCCCATATACTCAGTACTTCATCAAAGTACTAATCCACATATACATTTATGTGCTAAATTTTATCATAATGTAGGTTCAAGTGCTCAGTCTCACCAGTGTGAGTAGTCTTCAAGCATCTCATCTATATCCCTATAGTTGGTGAGTCCTCATAGTTTGGGGACTTAGTTATTCATACTTTAAGTTTATTAGTAGATGTTCCTTTATTCATTTCAGATATATTGAGTTGGGTAGGTCTGTTCCATTGACTCTCCAAATTCAGTTAGTAAAGGCCTGTCGGTCTACTAGATTTGGTGTTAGACTTTTGCTTTAGTATTCAGATTCTTAGTATTGTCTTACCAAGATTTGCGAAATTTCTATACTTTAGATAATATTTCTATATTTATGGGGTTTGATATGCATATCTCCGCTATTTTAAGATTTAGACTTAGTAGAAAGCAACCAGGTTTTGCTTAGGACTGCTTGTAGTTCGGAGAACTGTGTGGCGTCTCGCGAATCAGATTTTGAGGCGTTACATGCCTTTTGATCCTTATGTTGTTTATCCTCTTTTTTCCATGATGAGGGCATCTTATCAAATCCTAATAAAGCATCGTCCAAATCTATTTGCATGAGAGCAACCCATATACTTATCTGCCATAATGAAAATTTGGTGTTGTGGTCCAATAATAGAATATCGTACTTCATGGTTGTCATCCCCAAGAATACAACTGTGCTCTCTAATACCAATTTTTTATCAAATGGACCAGAATCAGCAATACCACAAAGTGAAAAAAAACAAGAAAATACACAGATTTACGTGAAAAACCGATAACAGGAAAAAATCACGGGCAGAGACCCCCCAAAAATCTCAAACATGAGTCGCACCATAAAATTTTCAGTGTTGGATCAACAAAATTAGGATCACAAACTCTAACATAAGGTTTTAACAAGACAATGTCTATTACAGAACATTCAACGATTAGCGTTATGAATTATCATATTGTGAATGGCGACTTAAAAACATAGTGCACTGGATAAGCTTGCAATTGAATAAGTTTTAAAGCGGATAATCTTATGATTTTTGGATAAATTTGTAATTGAAAACTAATAATTGCTTTTAGTGCGGCTTAGTGATCTGAGCAATCCAATGTCAGAGGAACTAGATAATAGAGTTCATGAAGTTAATCCAATGTTGGAGGAACAAGAGAATAGAGTTCACGAAGTTGAAAAAGCCCTAGAACGTATCGATCAGTAGCCAAAGTCAATTCACATTTGAATTCTCTCTTTTTCTCACCAAATAGGTTGTTGCATCATATCTACTATTAGAAAAGGTACCAGTATCATTGTACTTCAATTTTTAACTTCCTTTTCTATACGAGTGATTACAAGAAAGTAGTAAAGTTCATATCATTTGTGGATCACATTTTTACTCATTGCACATGTTCCAGAATTTAAAAATTCCAACTCTATTTAGATTACATCCATATTAATCAAAGGAAGTTTCACTTGGAAAAAATACAAGCTTTAGTTTTGCTACGAAAAGAGGCCTTTATGTCCTAAAGCGAAACTTCAACAAGAGGCCTTTAAGTTTTTCATTAAAGAAAAAAGTATTATATTTTTACTTTTGAAAAATTTATTTCTGTTGAGGCAAATATTGCAGGAATTTTTAACATTATTTTAGGAGTAATTTGAGAATCAATCAAGACTTTTTACATGATTGAACATATCGATTAATATGTCATCTTCTATTCGTACAATTTCTCTTAGCACTTTTGATATTAAAAATATCTCTGGTTAATATTTTAAAATTCAAAAAAAAAATAGACAATATACATAGTTAAACAATCTAACATTGTTTGACAAGTTGAAAACTGAATATAATTTTCACGTCTTGAATACTCTCGATGAAACAACACTAGAACTTAGGAAAAAAAAATTAAAAATAGGTAACTAAATTTTTTCTAATGAAGAATTAGCAAAAGAACTAAGTGAAATATAAAGACATAAAAATAAAATTAAGGTACAAGTAGGCAGACAAAATCAAAAGATGAAAAAATTGTGGCTTATAAATTATATCAATGATAAATTTGTATAAATAAGGGAAAATGACCTATTTACACGTAGATGATGAGAGAGATTCCCAATGATATTATTTCAATTTCCAATTGATCTCAAAGATCTCATCAATCCTTTTTCATTAAAATGAAATTGTAATTTTTTTTTTTTTGTTACATGTATCTCCTAGAAAATCTGAGCCCCCAATAATGGTGAGGCCTAATGCAATTTTTTGGATTGGTTCACTGCTGGGCTAGCCCCGATGGAAACAAAAGTAGAAGAGTGGCCATGATGATGATATCACTTACGAGTTGTCTTTATCTATATGCTCTTGTTCAACATTGATTACATTGGATTTGACCTAGTGGGTGTTTTAAAGATCAATTTTTATATCATGGAACTCTTTAAATATCCTAAAACTCTACTTAATAACGTTAAACAATCATGATATTTTGAACTTTGTACTGCCACTTCATCCTGCTTTTGTAACTTTTGAATAATCACTGTTCAGGGTATAGGCTATCTAGATATTACTTCTTAAAAAATAATGTGTAAATCTCTGAGTGCTTAGGCACTAAAATAGAGCTAAATAAAGACCTACGTGACCCCTAGATTTAGCATAAATTACCTTTTAATGGGTTGGGAAGTATTGGGGGCAATTTTAGATGCAAAAATGGGTCATGCGATGCAAGGGGGACTTCGCACACTAGCCTCACGCTATGTAGGCCTCTTCATGAGATCATTGCTTTACCCATGCAATGGAAGAAACTCACTACGGGACTAGCAAAATCCCTCACTCCCAAGCAGGCGAGCACCCCCACCCTTTTCATCGATGAGACGTTATTTAAACTTGTTTTAGGGGTGCTTAAGTCTTTTAACAATATTAAAATGTCCTCTTTTGACACCACAATGTTCCTAAGTTACTAAGTATGACTTCTAATCTCTCATATAACATTCCAACTTCTCCCAATATAAAAAAGATAGAAAACTAGTTAGGGCTCAAAACTCTAAGGCTATAAGGATAGAGTGTTCATCAATTTCTCATCACTTGAAGGTATGTAGAACGAAATTACTTATATTAAGTATGGAATTATATTTTCCAAACATTTAGAATATGTACAATGTATGGATTTTCATCTAAATTGAAAAGCATGAATTATGAACCCTTTTTATGTCACGAATTAAACATTTTTACGTATGTCGTAGACTATTTGGTAAATGATAAGAAGATTGAGTTTTTAATGTTTTCTTTACCTAATTGGGTATTTTTCACTTAACGAATATAAAGAATATATCTTGTATCCAAAATACTTTTTTTTTTGTGAATGAGAATCGTATGAATTATCAAAGGAAACGACCACCTTTAAGAGTTTTTGGAGAAGTATTAATAGAAAGATATTTTTCTTAGACTTCTATTATATTTTTGAAAGTGCATGATTATTTTATCTTTGAAATATTTTATGGTGGTCAATGTTTTATGGTATGAAAGAGATAGATGCAGAATGTATGATATGGCTTTTGGGACATACAAGTCTTAATATGACGATACCAACAGAGACATCGCCATTTAGTCAAAGAATAAATTTTGAAATGATGCATGTTCTAAGGAAACTAAAATTGGGATCTAAGAGAGGTAAATGGTTACCCGAGATGGCATGAGTTGAAAATTTTATAGCCCAAAACTATGTTTTGCCGATGTTGGGTTGATACTATCAAGAAATATGGATAATCATTATATACTTGCTTTGTGATTTGGTATACTAGACTTTAATACACCATAGTTTTCTTAGATCAATTCAGCGCATAATACATGTACAAGAGGCTTAGAACCTGAAAATTTAGCTAAATGTTGGAGACTTAGTTTTATTTTTAGCCTTTTAACTTTGATGATTTTTAAAGTAACCTTCCTGGCCACGAAACATAGGTTTTTGAGTTGATTCATTTTCAGGAGTGTAAGCAGAACTTCTCGGGTATGTTTTGGATTTTTTGAATGAGGTTTGGACCATATTTGGATTTCAAAAATAGCTAGTCACCGCGATTCTAGCATGTCGTGGTCGAATAGTGGTTGTATCCTTGGTGCATCATTGTGAGAGCCCAATCGGCGTTCTAATTAGAAATTTTAATTTCCCATGGGCAACCTGGTCTTTTCCCATTGCCCCAATCCAATAAAACACGGGATTTATCATCATTTAATGCATTATATGCCCTATTTCTACAATTCTTCTTTAACATAAACCCTGGCCATCACCCAAATTATTATAGTTCAACCATTGATCCTTAGATTAAACTCAAGAATTCAAGCTTCACCACCTAAGAATGATTAAAAAGGTAAATTCTCTTGCATGATTAAAGACTTAAGGTATGTTAGATGTTCATCCATGGAGTCCAAGAACCTATTTTTAAGTTTTAAACTATGAATTTACATGTTTACAATGAGTTCTTTTCATAAAGTTTTTTTTTGGAAATTTCAATTATACATGATGATTACAATTGTTTTAGTTGAAAAAAAGCACTTACACTTTTGAAGCATGAAATTCCATGTCAAATCTCCAAAGTATGGTTTTAGTGTAATTATTTTGTTATTCCCATATGTTTAAACCATTCTCATACCTAAATTCATGAATTTAAAGTGTTTAATGGAAACACTAAGAGATTAATTTTTAGCAATGATTACTTATTATGCATTTGAAAACTTTTATATGCTCCTACTCTTGATGTTATCGAGTCTTGGGGAATATGTATACCAAAAATTTAGCTATTTACTTAGTCCTAGTACTTTGGAATGTTTTTTTGGAATATGTTCATATTATCAGTTCAGTTAGTTATCCTATCTGTCAAGTTTAGCTTAGTTCAGTAATCTGAGTCAGTTCAGTTAGGACTAGAATTTAGCACTGAACGAACCTAGGGATAAGGGCTCACCTACCGGTTGAGAGTGTGACCTTTATTATCAATCCTTACATTCCAGAACTACGTAGCTAGCTTAGGTTAAAGATGTTAACCTGCCAGTTGAGGGTTGACATATATCTCACCAGAGCACCTGCCAGTAGAGGGAGACTCTTTTGTCCTTCAGGAATTTATTTAAGTTGATTCACGTAGGTAATGTTAGTACCTGTGACACAATATTTACACCCTTAACACTGAGGTCATAGGTTGGACCCCAATTAACTCTTAATTGGGCATAACGATTAGATAATAGCTCCCGCAGTCTTTGTCCAGTATTTAGTTAGAGTTAAGTTTTAGGTTTTCTTGACCACAACATACAGTTATCAGTTGTTTAGTATCAGTATCTCAGTATTTTAGTTTACATACCATTCTAGTATTATTTAATATGCTTGGTCATGCATTATTATATTTCACAGTTGTCACGCATACTATAAATAAGTTATTTCATGACATTCAATAAGTCAGTTATTATTTATGCATATGAGCAATGCATTTTAGCCTATCCTAGTTTAGCATAGAAGTACATTCAATATACTGACTGCATAGCCATTTCTTGAGCTATGATGTCTCATATCATAGGTTCGGATGCTCAGGTTCCCGCTGCACCTAGACATCTAAGAGTACTAGGAACAATAGTAGTGGTGAGTCCTCATATTCTAAGGACCTATTATGTTATTTCAGTATTTTAGTTTGGTAGTCCAACAGAGTTGGTTGGCGACTTGTCCCATCAACTCCACAGTCAGCCAGTTCAAGGCTTTCAAACATTTTCTGATTGTTAGTCAGTTATCAGATGTTATTGGCACTCTTTATAGTATTATTTTTGAACTTGTTATTTCAGAGATATTTTAAATATTTAAACCTTATTGTGTATCCAAGTTTATTTTCTGCACATGTGTATCTTCACTATAAGTTTGTTCAGTGCTCACAGCAGGTACCTGCTCAGGGGTTAGCATGTGGTCACTTATGACTATAAGAACTTATGGCGTCCAGTGTGTACTCTCCGAGAATTACAAACTTGGTATCAAATCCTAAGGATTTAAAGTAACCTAGGGAGTCTGAAATTTGCATTAATTAGAGTCTTGTGTATGGATATTAAGAATGCCCCGCTTATGGACAAAAGACTACAAGATATTTTAGGAATAGCATCCCTTCTTTCAATGTTCATGTCACTTGTTTGAGCATGAGCTAAATTTAAACTCTCTTTCTAATTCAATCATCTTTCCATTTACATATCATACCTCCCAAAAAGAATAATAGAAGGAGAAATGGGAATTAGCCTATACCTCCACATGTCAGGAAGATCCCCTGAACGAGCATGTCTCCCATACTAAATTTAAAGTGCCATTCACTACCTTAGCTCTTTCAATAGTAGCCAATAATAATCAGCAAGCTATTGTCCCAGCCATTCTAGTGGCTAATAATATTGCAACTAGGATTCGAGACTTTACCTGAATGAACCCTTCTCTATTTTTGGGATCCAAGTCTGATGAGGCTTTGCAGGAGTTCCTTGAAATGGTTTAGAAGATAATTGGCATTATGGGTATGACTTCTAGTGAGAGTGCATAGTTGGGTGCTTACCAATTATAGGATGTTGCTCACACCTTGTATAAAAAGTTAAAGAGAGATAAAGAGGATGATGTAGGGCATATGAATAAGAGGAGTTTGGTATAGCCTTTTTAGATAGGCTCTCTCCAATAGAATTAAGGGAAGCTAATGTGTAGAAGTTTATCAATTTGAGGTAGGGAAACATGAGTGTGAAGGAGTATTCTCTTAAGTTTACACGGCTAGCCATGTAGCTCCTAATGTGGTGTTTGACGATAGATCTAGGATAAGTAAGTTTGCCTTTGGTTTGGCTGATATTGAGGTCAAGGTTTACAGAAATGCGATGCTAATTAAGAAGATGGATATTTCACGGTTTATGGTCAATGCTCAACAAATTGAGGAGTAGAAGTTTAAGGAACAAGAGAGGGAGAATAAGAGAGCCAGAGTAGGTAGTTTTAGTTTTACTCAACCGAGGTTGGAGGGTGGTAAACATCCTTAATTTTTTTAGAAATATTTATCCCCAACTCCATCTTCAGCTAGTGCGCCAACACCAAAGTTCATAAATTATGATCAAGATAGAGCGCCAGGCCCTAAGCCCCAAGGTAGTGTGAATAGTGGTCACACAAATCCTCTTTGCTAGAAATGCGCTAGGATTATCTGGGTATGTGTAGAGCGGGAACTGATGTATACTTTTGGTGTGACAAGCCTGGACATAGGTTCAAGGATTGCCCACAGGGTAGTCAGCAAGGTCAGTCTAGTCTTCCCCTAGTTCCATTTGGTCACCCAACTCAGCAGGATGTCGCTTCCAACGTAACCAATGGTCAAAGCCAAAACAGAATATAAGCACTTCAGTCTTGGAAGGATTAAGAAAATTATCCTTATGATGTTACTGGTAAATTACAGGTCTTTCATTGACATGTCTATGCTTTGTTAGACCCAGGAGCTTCACTTTTCTTACTAACCCCCTATAGAGCTATGACTTTTTGTGTCAGTCCTTAAACTTAAGCAGAACCCTTTTTTAGTGTCTACCCCAGTAGGCGTCTCTATTATAACCAGGTAGGTATAAAAGAATTGTCCAGTCCTAATATTGTAGAAAGTCACTTCAGTTGATGTTATAGAGTTAGAAATGACTGATTTTGATGTCATTCTCGGCGTGGATTAGCTCAACTCATGCTATGCTTCAGTTGATTGTAGAAACAAAGTTGTTCATTTTTAGTTTTTGAATGAACCAGTCCTAGAATTGAAGTGTAGTACTTCTGCACTTAGGGGTCAGCTTGTTTTGTACATTAGAGAAAGCAAAATGATATCTAAGGGGTATGCCTACCATCTTGTTTGAGTCAAAGATTCTAGTTCGAAGACTCCCAGTCTTGAGTCAGTTTCAGTAATGAGGGAATTTCCAGATGTGTTTCCCAAAGATCTTCCTGGAGTTCCTCCCAAAGGGAAAATTTACTTCAAAATAGATCTCCTTCCAGATACCCATCCTGTCTCTATTCCTCTCTGTAGAATAGATCTAGCGGAGCTTAGGGAGTTAAAAGAACAATTGAAAGATATGTTAGATAAAGGATTTATTAGTCCTGGTATTTACCCATAGGGTGCTCCAGTCCTTTTCGTTTAAAAGAAAGATGGTTCTCTCAGAATATTCATCGATTACCGTTAATTGAATAAGGTCACCATCAAGAATAAGTACCTAAACTCTAGAATTGATGACCTGTTCGACCAACTTAAGGGTGCCAGTTATTTCTCTAAGATAGACCTCAAATTCGGCTATTATTAGCTCAGAGTCAGAGAATATGGCATTCTAAAAACCCTTTTAGAACTCGGTATAGTCACTTTGAATTCCTAGTCATGTTTTTTGGTCTATAAAATACCCAAGCATCTTTCCTGAACTTGATGAGCTGAGTGTTCAAGTAGTACTTGGACATGTTTGTCATATTCTTCATTGATAGTATTCTTGTCTATTCCCATAATGAAAATGATCATGCAGATCACCTCAGATTAGTATTGCATAATCTTAGAGCCTATTAGTTATTAACAAAATTTAGAAAGTGCGAGTTCTGCTTAAGATTAGTAGCTTTTCTTGTTCATATTGTTTCTGATGATAGCATTATAGTTGACCCTCAAAAGACCAAAGTAGTAAGAAACTAGCCCAGACCCATTTCTCCATCTGATATCAAGAGTTTCTTAGGTTTGGATGGCTATTACCATTGGTTTGTTGAAGGGTTTTAATATATTGCATCCCCCAGGACTAGATTGACTAAGAAGAAAGTAAAGTTTTAGTTTTCTGATTCCTATGGGAAGAGTTTTTAGGAGTTGAAGACTCAACTCACCTCAGTCCCAGTTTGGCCTTGTCATATGGCTCAGATTGGTTTGTTGTTTACTGTGTTGCTTCCAGAGTTTGTTTGGGTTATGTTATGATGCCGACAGGTAAGGTCATAGCCTATGACTCTAGACTTCTATAGCCCTAAGAGAAGAATTATTCTACCCATGATCTGGAGATAGTAGCCATTGTACTTTCCTTGAAAATTTGGAGTCATTATATTTCTGGGGTGCATGTTGATGTGTTCACAGACCACAAGATTTTGTTGTATGTATTTTCGTAGATAGAGTTAAATCTTCATCATAGAAGGTTTTCAGAATTATTAAATGATTATGATATGAGTGTTTTGTATCATCTGGGCAAGGCCAATATAGAGGTGGACGCCCTTAGTATATTTTTTGTGGGTTGTTTGGCACATGTTGAGAATGATAAGAAAAAGTTAGTGTAGGAGATTCATTAGTTGGCTAGATTAGGCATTCATTTGGTTGACTCAACCGAGGGTAGTATATGGGTTTAGAATAGTTTGGAATCTTTTTATTCAGTTGAGGATTATGCCAAGCTTTATATTAAAGAGTTGGTTAGATTGCATGGAGTCACATTGTCCATTATTTCGTATAGAAGTACTCATTTTACATCTTATTTTTTAAAAGCTTTTTAGAAGGGCCTTGATACACAAGTTCATCTTAGTACATCCTTTCACACTCAGATAGATGGTAAGGAAAAGAGGACCATTCAGTCGTTAAAGGACATGTTGAGATCTTATGTTATCGACTTTAAGGTAGTTGGGATGATACTTGCTATTGGTAGAGTTTACTTACAATAATAGTTACCAATCCACTATTGAGATGGCTCCATTTGAGTCAGTTTATTAGAAGAGATATGGATACCTTATTGGTTAGTTTGAGGTAGGTGAGACCATATTGATAGAGACAAATTAAGTATGTGATGCATTGGAGAAAATTCAGCAAATCAGTGAAAGGCTTAAGACAACCCAAAGCCGACAGAAATCCTATTCAGATGTGAGAAGGACAGATCTTGAATTTGAGGTTGGCAACATAGTTTATTTGAGAAACTCTCCCATAAAAGGAGTGAAGAGATTTGTCAAGAAGGGGAAGCTCAGTCCCCGATATGTTGGCCCTTACAAGATCTTGAGCCATTTTGGAAAGGTATCTAATGAGCTTGAGTTTCCTATAAATTTAGCTTCAGTGCACCCAGTATTCCATGTTTTTTTATTAAAGAAATGTATTGGCGATCCAGCTGTCGTTGTTACTATAGAGACCTTAGATATTTAGAACAACCATTTCTATGAAGAACTCCTAGTTGAAATCCTGGATTGTTAGATTCGTAGAATGAGGAACAACGAATTTTCTTTGGTCAAAGATCTTTGGCAGAATCAATTCGTAGAGGGAGCCATTTAGGAAACTGAAGCAGATATGCAAACCAAGTATCCTTACATTTTCTCAAAAAATTGAGACTCTGCTTAAGGTAACAATTTCACCTAGATTTCCTCTATTCTATTCTCAGTCCCAGCCTTGTGGTCATCTTCAACTCATTGTCTGTATTCATGAATCAGTTCAGTCAGACACCATGTTTCAGACTTAAACATGTTGTCATGTTTGCAGTTATGCATATTCAGCATGTAATCTCAGTACCTCTATATTTTCATAGCTTAATTAGTCTTATTCGAGGATTGAATTCTCCCAAGGGTTAGATACTGTAATGCCCCATAATTTTCTTAGCTCAATTCAGCCCATAGTACATGTACAAGAGGATTAGAACTTGAAAATTTAGCTCAGTGTTGGAGACTTGGTTTTATTTTTGGCCTCTTAATTTTGATGATTTTTAAAGTGACTTTCCGACCCCAAGATATAATTTTTTGAGTTGATTCATGTTTAGGGGTGTAAGTTGCATGTCTGGAGCAACTTTTAAATTTTTTGGATGGGGTTTGGACCACTTTTAGATTTCAAAAACAACAAGTCACCGGGATTATGGCGCATGGTAGTGGAATAGCAGTGGCAATATTGGCACATCGCGGTGATAACCTAATCAGTATTCCAGTTACAAATTTTAATTTTCCATGGGCAGTCTGGTCTTTTCTAATGGCCCCAATCCATAAAAACACGGGATTTATCATTAGTTAGAGCATTATATTCCCTATTTTGTCAATACCTCTTTAACTTAAACTCTATCCATCACCCAAATTCATTTAGTTCAATAATTGTTCATTTAAGAAAAATTAAGAATTCAAGATTTACTACCCAATAATGATCAATGATGTCAATTTGCTTTCAAGATTACGGCCTTAAGGTATGTTATATATTCATCCATAGTCCCTTTTGACCTATGGAGTCGACAAACCTATTTTTATGCTTTAATCTATGAATTTGCATGTTTCCAATGAGTTATTTTCATGAAGTTTTTTTGGGGAACTTTAATTATGCATGATGATTACAATTGTTTTAGTTGGAAAGTAGCCCGTACATATTTGAAGCATGAAATTCCATGTCAAATCCCTAAAGTATGGTTTTAGTGTTAAGATTTTGTTATTCCTATATGTGTCAACCATTCCCATTCCTAAGTTCATTATTCTAAAGTGTTAGATGAAATGCCTATGAGATGAATTTCGAGCAATGACTACTTTTTATGCATTTGAAAACTTTTATATGCTCCTACTCTTGATGTTATCGAGTCTTAGGGGTTATGAATACCTAAAATTTAGTGGTTTACTTAGTCTAGGTACTTCAAAAAAAATTTCAGTCATATATGAGTATTATCAGTTCAGTTAGTTATCCTATCAGTCAAGTTTAGCTTAGTTTAATAATCCGAGTCCGTTCAGTTGGTTTTAGGATTTAGCACCAAGTGAACCTACAGATAAGGGCTCACCTGCCAGTTAAGGGTATGACCTTTAGTATGAATCCCTTCATTCCAGAACTGTATAGCCAATATAGGTTAGAGATGTTAACCTGCTAGTTGAGGGTGGATACGTATCTGACCAGAGAACCTGCCAGTAGAGGGTAACTTCTTAGTCCTTTGGGACTTCATTTCAATAGATCCATGCAGTTAATGTTAGTAATTATGGTATGGTATTGACACCCTTCCAACTGGGCTCACAGGTTTAATCCCAATTAACTCTTAATAGGGGAATGTTGATTAGATGATAGTTGCCACAGTCTCAGTTCAGTATTAAGTTCAGAGTTCAGTTTCAAGTTTGCTTGACCACATTATTCAATTATTAGTTGTTCAGTATCAGTATCTCGGTATTTCAATGTACAGACCATTATAGTATCATGTCATAAGCTTGGTCATGCATTCTCAGATTTTACAACTTTGACATATATTATAAATTAGATATTTCAGTCCATTCATTCAGTCGGTTATTATTCATACATATGGGCCATGCATATCATCTTAACATGATTTAACAAACCAGAAAATTCAAAGTACTGAACGCATACCCATTTTTTACACTATGTTGTCTCATATCATAGGTCAGACACTCAGGTTCCTTACCGCAACTAGACATTCCCGTGCACCATCAGCAACAACAATGGTGAGTCATCATATTCTGTAAACTTGTTATGTTATTTAAGTATTTTAGTCCAATAGTCAGTCGAAGTTTGTTGGGGACTTGTCTCAGCAACTACATAGTAAGTTAGTTAAAGGCGTTCAGATATTTTTAGACAGTTAGTCAGTTATCAGATGTTATTGGCAGTTTTTATAGTATTGTACTTTCACTTGTATTTCAGAGATATTTTAAATATTCAAATCTTATGGCCCATCGAGCTTCATTTTCTGCACATGTGTATCCTTTATTATTAGTTTGTTTAGTGCTCACAGTAGGTACCAGCTCATGGGTTAGAATATGGTCACTTATGACTGTAAGAACCGTGTGGTGTCTTGGGTGTACTCCCAACTTAGACACTCCAATCTTTATTGAAGATTTGGATTTGGGTCTTTGCAAACTATGTTTAATTCATAGTTTGGGATTTTTATCTCAGTTATCTTAAAGGACTTTCTTTAATTTAATTTGTACTTCCGCGCTTCTATTTATATTATAATTATGATAGTATTCTAAGGGGTATTCTTGAACCTTTGTAGTTCGAGATGGCCTTTATGGATAGGGTCTCATCTTAGGTCATGACAAGCTTGGTATTAGATCATGATTCAGGGTCCCTGGTAAAGCCATGTTGAGAAGAGCCATTTTTAGGGGTGTGTAGCGTGCCATACTTATAAGGGTGGCTACTATTCATTTAGGAATGTGAAGTTTTCTTCATGTACTAGTTTGTGCCAGAGAGTCTAGTTGTAAAGAAATTCGTCTAAATCTTGACATTCCAATATTTCAGATCATGTTTCTACGAAGATCTAATGGTCAGAAAAATTTGGTTAGAGCCTTAATCACTGCTTAGTCAAATACTAAAGAGGTTCTCCCTACCCTTAGGATGTATACCAAGTATAAAGCACGTACTACTAATTTCACTACTCCTCCTAGGATTTCACCAGTCTCAACCAGTCCTTCCGAGATCCTAGGTCCATTATCAACTATACTCAGCCTCAACAAAGATTGGTGCCAAATGGTGTATTCTATCAGTCGATCCATAAACTTTCGCAAATCATGGCATCATTGTGCCATCAGTTTGGTAATGTTGGTTCAATTGCTGGTTCATCTGAAGTTACTCCTGTCGGTCATATCATAAGACTTAAACCAATGAATTTTATGGATTTAAGGTTGAGAAAGATCCTGAAGAGTTTGTTGATTAGATGGAAAAATATTCAGAGTTATACATGCTAGTGATATGGAGTGGGTGGAATTTACAACAATTAGTTGAAAAGGATAAACTAACAGTGGTATTATGAGTGAAGGAGTAAAGAGGGGAAAATTCTTAACCTGTTGTGTGGGAAAAGTATTATGACGCTTTCCATGAACACTTCTTTCCTTAGGAGTTAAGGTAAGATAGGGCTAAAGAGTTTGTGAATCTGAAGTAGGGTAAGATAAATGTCAAAGAGTATGCACTCAAGTTCACCCAATTGTCTCATAATGCTCCAGAGTTGGTGTCTAATATAAGATCACATATTAGGAAGTTCGCATCTTTTATTTATGATAACTTGGTGTTAGAATGTAAGACAGAGATCTTGGACTGTGATATGGACATATTCAGGTTAGTGATATCTATGTAACAGGTAGAGAAAGAGAATAAGAACCAAGCAGAGAAGAGAATAGTTAGGCTAAGAATGTTAGACCAGTGGACCAGGATGCCACTTTGCAATAGGGTGGTAAATAGAGCAATAAATGGTCCAAGAGGAGATCTTGGAGTAATGTACAATCATTGGCTAGTGCACCTATACCTAAACCACCAAGCGATCAACAATTCCAATGCAATAATAAGCCAAAAATATAGGGCACTCAGTCGCACAGCAGCGTGGCTTAACCATTTAAGCCATACCTTTAATGTAGTACTTGTGGAAAGTATCATCCAGGGAGATATCATTATTGAACTCTTGTGTGCTATGGTTGTGGCCATCTCGATCATTTTCAGAGTAATTGTCCCTCAACAAAAGAAATCTTTAGGGGAACTAAGGCCGAAGCAATTTATTTGGCCCTCTAGCTAATCTCTACTTATGATATATGCCTTATCTAGTTTTTAGAACTCAGAAACCTCACTAGACATTGTGATGTGTATGTTACATATTTTCTCTCATGATGTTTATGTGCAACTTTACCCCGATATACTCTATCTTACTTGACCCATTATATGGCAGGGAGTTTTGGCTTTTAACCTAAAAATATTTCTGAATCCTTCTCAATTTCTACCCTGTTGGTTAATTGTTAATGCTAAAAGAGTTTATAAAAATTTTGTAGTATCCATTTTCTATCGAGATACTATAGTAGACCTAGTACATCTTGACATGGCATAAATTGATGCAATTCTAGGGATGGATTGGCTTCAGTTTTGTTATGCTTCCTTAGATTGTAGAACCATAAAAATCACCTTTCATTTTCTTAACGAACCAGTCATAGAATAGGAAAGATACTCTTTTGCACCAAAGGGGAGGTTCATAACCTATCTTAAAGTCTATAAGCTGAATTCGAATGGTTGTTTGTACAATTTAGTCTGGGTTAAAGATTCTAGTACCAAGAGTTATTAATTTCAATTGGTTTTGATAGTTAATAAGTTTCCAGATATGCAACCCGATATGGTTATTATTAAAATTTGGTTATCTCCTTCAAATTGACTAGTGTGTCATGCAACTCTCATAGATCTTATGAATACGGTGCTCAGGTATTTTTTGGACTTACTCATTATATATTGCATTGATGATATTCTGGTTTACTCCAAAAGTAAAGAATATTATGCCAATCATCTCTAGATGATGCTTTAAACTCTCAAGGACCAAGAGTTGTATGCCTAATTTTCAAAGTGTGAATTTTTCTTAGTCCTGTAACTTTCTGGGGACATATTATTTCTATTGAGGGGATGTAATAGCCAAAAACATTTTTAATATTTAATTTTTGACCCTCCCATGTGTGTTATGATCATTTTTTACTTGACTCATGATGAGCGATGTTAATGGGGTGTTTTGGGAATGTTTTTAAATTTTTGGAGGGTTTTGGTGTCATTTTAGGACCCCGAGGTAGTTAGTTTCCATGATAGAGGCATACCACTCCACCTAAGCTCCACTATACAAGTGTGGCATACTAGATAGGCACCGCGATTACGGCGTGCCACACTGCTATGTAGAAATCCTATTTCTTTAGTTTTTTATTTGGGTTGGGGGCTTTTTTCAATTTTATAGAACATAAAATATTCTCCAGCCTCAAAAACCTCCAAAATCATAAATCTTTACATTGTGCTTCTCTTCTCCAACTCCGAAGTCAAGAAATGTAAGGGGTTTCTAATGAATTCCATGCTCCATGCTTTAAACGTCAATTCCTCAAAAATTTCCTCTACTTGTTAGGCATGTTGTACAATCCCTACTTCAATTTTGGAATTATTGTATTATTTAACATGATATTTTGGTGTTTTTGAATACTTGAATTGTCTAGGTTTGAGGATTTTTGTTTATTACCACTTGTAATGTACTTTTCATTATATTAATGGGTTATTCATGCTTTAAATAATAGATTTTGAACTAAATTTGTGCATTGTTATAATGTTTGAATTCGATAACTTTGATTTCTCATCATTGATGAATATTTACAATGCAGCTCCTTTACCTTGTCCAACATCTTCCTTTACCTTGTCCAATGCAGCTTTGAATTTAGCAAGATCATCCCCGATATTTGTTTTGCCCGTGTATCAAATCGGTTCTCTAAATCTACAACCCATTCAGGAAAAGTCACAAAAGGCTCAAGGGAATCCTTGATTCTCTTGTCTATGGTAGCAGCAAACTATTTGGCAATGTAATGTAGTTGTGCCTCACACCATTTTGCTTATTTAGCCACTTTTCTAATATTAATTTGATGAAATGCAATTCCTGCTAATGTTACAGGAGCTGAAGGGTTATATTTATTCTTAGGCATTAAACCTACATGTGCTGAAGAAGATGGTTGCACTGCCTCAGGATCTTGCACTCCCATATTAGGTGCTGAACTGACATCTGTAATTGGAAGTTCTACTGCTAACCCTACACCTCTATCAATTCTTAGTCCTGGCTGAGTTTCATCATTCCATATGCGGGTATGAGTCTTTTGGGAAAGAATGTCATCATCAACCTCTGCAATCACTGGCATATTAACAGCTCGGTACAACTCTATGGTATGACTAGGGAAAGGAAAAGCGGTGTCAGTTCTCAACATTCTAATCTTCATCTCATCTGCAATGATTTTCCTAAAATATAGGGGGAGCTTCTGCACTATGCTTGCTACTAGGATAGCTCGGTCATCACCCAAAATATCGTCTCCATCAGAAGGCATCAGCCTGATACATGCTACAGCCCACCAAAACTTTGCCTCTTGAGTCAAAAAGGACTTATAGATTCTCTCATTTGGGTTGGTCACCCATGTTGGTTCTCCTTCGGCTAAGATATTGGGGAACCAAGAATGTTTGTTTTCCTAATTCATAATCTGAGCATAGACTGATAGTGAAGTGGCCTGAGGATTGAAGTTGGGGCCATGGAAAAACCTTTTGATGGTTCTGATTGAGACATCAACCTTACTCCCCATACCTAAACTCTATCCAATAGAGGATGATCTACAACTCTTTCTCCTGGTCTACACATGTTTTCTAAGTGGTCTTGGTGGTTTAAATAAAACTCTCGGACCAGTGCAGGGAAAAATAAGCTTACCCCTTTTGTAGTCCATCCCAAGATGTACTCTTGGAACTTTTTTTAGGATACCTACTCAACCCTTTTTTTGATAATCATCTTTTCTTCCTAAATCGGCCTTTTAGCACTTCTTTTATTAGTTTTGCGAAGCCCAACAGTGAAGACGCCCTCTACCTTAGGATTTTCCATCTAGCATTTTCTCGATCTTTAGGGTTTTTATATTTGATAAGTATTCCCCAAACTGGAGACTCTTCATCATCTTGTTGTTCAGTAGACGGGGATCCGAATGTTTTGTCCTCAGAATCAGACTCCTGATACCCTTTATGTTTTTCTTCTTCAGATTCAGCATATTCATATTCGTACTACTCATGTTCAGAATATTCAGATGCCTCCTACTCAGAAGTTGTTGTTTTTTTAGTGTCCTCACTATCCTCTACCTCAACTGTTGGGTGTAGTGGAGATTTTTCAGGGCTTTGCTTCTTTTTTCACTTCCTGAGCAGAGGTTCTTCCTCTTCATAATCAGACTTCTCATTAATGAGCCTCCAGCGTACACTTTTCTATTTTTTCTTCTTTGTAAGTATTGGTCTCTTTCCTTTGGGTGCCATTATAATGTTCCTATAGCAACAGAAAAACCATTAGTCAATCCTCAAGAGCATAAACACAAAAACATTAATCATTTAAGCTTCACATCGTTTGAAAAGGGCTTATTCACTCTTTAGGTTCCAAGTGTGATGATATTTCTTGATAAGATCTCACGACTGTGATAGCTTAGCATAATTGTCATTAGCCTTAGATATAATATAAGAACATTTATCAACTTCTGATGACATTTCTGATAAGCCGCCACAAACGTGATAGCCTATCACAAATATCGTCAGCTTTAAATAGAACCCACTTCATTCTTAGCAGCCTTTGATGATATTTCTGATAACCCATAACAGTTGTGATAGTCTATCATGAATGTCATTAACTTTTATCAGAACCTCACTTTTGACTTTAACTCAAATTTTGGTCCCATTATTTCTCAAAATCCACTCGACTTCCAATTTGAGAGCTGAATTTTAAACCTTAGGCTTGCATAGCAAACCCTAGTTCTGATTTTTAGCCTCTTTTCAAGTTGAAATTGGTTCAATATTCTTGGGAACTTGGGTAGTTATCAATCTATCACTTACCATTTGAAAAGAAAAGTTAAATTTAGAGCATAACTGGTAGGCGATTTCACTTGCTCACACAATTTAGAGGGGATAACAGGAGAATGGAAAAGGTTCTTGATTTTGATTTCAAATCCCACACTTAAAAGGAAGATGTTTTCTTGATTAACATTGGGATATTAATTAGAAGGAGTAAATAAATAAACTAAGTAAAGAAAGAAATAAACTAAAGAAGGAAAGAAAATAAGATAGGCGGGAACATGAGGAGGTTTGACTGTGGGCAGGGTTGGATTTTCTGAACAGGGCCCAATATGGTCTAACAATGCTTTTAAGGTTTTCTTGACGACATTTTGTGACTTCTTATCACAAGTGTGATAGCTTATCACTGATGTCGTCAGCTTTAATAGAAATTTCCTCAACTTTTGCCTCTCTAACGACATTTTTTAACATTTTATCACAGTTGTGATGACTTTTCAGCAATGCCGTCATGACCTTTCAGTTGACCTCCTCATTTTTCACATTCTATTTACTAAATACTAACTACAAAAATAAACACTTTACTGTAAGGCTATATATAGTATTTTGAGATTTTGCATGCCAATCTTATCATTATTATGGGTTTCAAGGTTGCTAGAAGGCTTAAAATGGATATCTTGGGATTACTTGTATTCTTAAGCAGTTTGTGATGTCTAGGGTATATTTCTAGGGCATTACAAACTTGGTATCAAAGCCTAAGGTTTATATAGTCCTTTGTAGTAAGACAAGCTATGTTACATAGAGTCTTGATCTTAGGTGTAAAGTGCGCCACATTTATGAGCAAGAGGCTATAGCTTTAACTTCTGCTTTTACATGATAGAATATGCCTCTTCGCTGAGCCAATACATACAGAAATGGTGACCAAACACCAGTACAAACCAACCCTCTAAATGAGAATATGTCTCATGCTGAATGTAGTGTTGTCTTTCAGGTTTTAGCCCAAGCTGTGACTACCAATGTTTAGAGAAACCATTAGGCTACATTCCAACTTCAACAAAATAGTGATCTAGCTATAGCCAAAATTTGTGACTTCATTACAATGAATACACCTGAGTTCATCGAGTTCAAAACTTGTGAGGACACACTGCTCTGCATTGATGAGATGAGATATATTACCTAAGTTATGCATTTTACTGGGGAGAGTAGTGTGGAATTGAAATCCTATAGTTTGAAGGATATTGCTTATGATTGGGTTATTATGTGGAAGGATGGTACAGGTAAGAATACAGATCCTATGAGTTTGCAGGTGTTTTAAGATGCATTTTGGGATTGGTTCTATCCAGATGAGATGAGAGAAGCTCCTATTAAGGAATTCATGAACTTAAGGCAAGGCTTGATGATAGTGAAAGAGTACTGCCTTAAGTTCACCCAATTGTCCGAGTATGCTCTCAAGTTGATAGTTGACCCTAGATCTAGTATGAGTAAGTTTGTCTCTGGAGTGTCTTGTTTAGTAGTTAAGGAGTTTTGGACGATCAT
>NC_061111.1:233234120-233253318 GCF_002878395.1 Capsicum annuum | reverse complement strand
GTCTCTGGAGTGTCTTGTTTAGTAGTTAAGGAGTTTTGGACGATCATGCTTATTAGGGATATGGATCTTACTTGGTTGATGACTCATCCTCAGGGTATTGAGGTGGAGAAGTTGAAGGAGAGAGGGGTAAAATAAGAAGGCTAGTACTGGATAGTTTAAGTATGGTCAACCAAGGTCTAGAGGGGCGAATTATTCAAAGTTTTAGGTTCACTCATCTATGCCAAAGCTATTTTCATCCAGTGCCCCTATACCCAAAACCAAGTAGGAGTAGTGGGGTTGGACTTTTTTTTCTAAGTCTTAGAGTAGTGTGGTTGGAAGGCCCAGTTATCCAACATGTGTAAAGTGTGGTAAAAACTACTCTGGTGAGTGTTTGATAGGAAAGAGGGGTTGCTATGGATATAGCAAGGTGGGTCACAGAATCAAAGAGTGTCAGTATGCTAATAAAGGAAGCACGGATGTTTGTCCCGAATCTCTGGCTACTAGCACACTAGCTCCTCCAGGTTGCCCAGTCCCTTCTCAGGGGCATATCATCCAGTACCAAGGGTGGTCAGCACCCGAATTAGTTTTATGCTTTACTATCCCGGCAAGAGTAGGACAGTTCACCAAATATTGTTACTAGTATGTTTCATGTTTTTCATTTTTATGTTTATATTTTGTTAGACCCTAGATCACATCTTTCTTATATGACACCTTTCATTGCAGCAGATTTTTGATAGAAACTGAAAATTTCTCCAAGCCATTCCTAGTTTCCACCACAGTGGGGGAGTCAGTTTTTTCTAGATGAGTATATAATAAGTTTCCTATCATTGTCCTTCATAACATCATACTAGTAGACCTAATAGAGCTACAAATGGTAGATTTTGATGTTTTTGTAGGAATTGATTGGCTCTATTCATGTTATGCATCAATAGATTCTCTCACCCATATGGTAAAGTTTTAGTTTCCTGATGAGGCAGTTTTTTAAAGGAAAGGTAGCTTTGAATCTCCTAAGAGTCATTTCAAATCTTATCGTAAGGCTAAAAAATTTATTTCCAAAGGGAGCATCTATCATTTAGTTTGAATAAAAGATACTAAGTTTGAAGTTCCAACAGTTCATTCAGTCCGAATAGTCAATAATTTTCCTGAGGTTTTTCCAAAAGATTTTATAAAGGTACCTCCTAATAGAAAAATAGAATTTGGTATTGATCTTTTTCCTGATACTCATTCCATCTCCCTCCCTCTATATCATATAGCTCTGGCCGAGTATAAAGAGTTAAAATAGTAGCTTAAAGACCTTTTAGATAAAGGTTTCATAAGACCCAGTGTTTCTCTATAGGGTGCTCCAGTCTTTTTCATGCGTAAGAAAGATGGGTCTCTCTAAATGTGCATCGACTACCACCAGTTAAACAAAGTCACAATCAAGAGAAAATATCCCCTTCCTAGGATTGATGACTTATTCAACTACATTCGCGGCATAAATTATTTCTCTAAGATAGACATCAGATTCGGCTATTACCATCTTATAGTAAGGGAGTGTGATATTCCAAAGACATCTTTTAGAACACGTTATGGTCACTTTGAATACCTAGCTATGTCCTTCGGGATAATGAATGATCTAACAACCTTTATGGACATGTTCAAACAATACTTGGACATGTTCGTCATAGTCTTCATCAATGATATTCTTGTTTATTCCCATAGTGAGAATGACCATGCTGACTATCTCAGAATTGTGTGCAAACTCTTAGAGATTATCAGTTGCTTGCCAAATTCAGTAAGTGTAAATTTTGGAAAAGGTCAGTAGCTTTCCATGGCCATATTATTTTTTGTGATGGCATTAAAGTTGATGCTCAAAATATGAAAGTGGTGTGAAACTGGCCTAGACCCATCTACCCATCAGATATCAGGAGTTTCTTAGGTCTAGCTGGCTATTACCCATAATTTATTGAAGTTTTATCTTCTATTGCGTCTCTCCATGTCTAGATTGAATCAAAAGAAAGTTAAGTTTCAGTTGTTAGATTCCTATGAGTAGAGTTTTTAGGAGTTGAAGACTCAACTCCTTTCAACCTCAGTTTTTGCGTTACCTGATGGTATAGATGGGTTTGTTATTTATTTTGATACTTCTAGGGTTGGTCTAGGTTTTTTTGGATGCAGAGAGATAAGGTCAAGGTCATAGCCTATGTCTCTAGACAGCATCAGCCTCATGAAAAAACTATCCTACCCATAATCTTTAGTTAGCAGCTATTGTTTTAGCCTTGAAACTTTAGAGGCATTGTCATTATTAGGTGTATGTTGATGTGCTCATGGATCACAAAAGCTTGCAATATGTGTTTTCATAGAAAAAGTTAAATCTTCATCAGAGAAGATGGTTGGAGTTGCTAAAAGATTATAATATGGTTGGTGTTTCTAAAAGATTATGATATGAGTATTTTGTATCACTCGGGAAAGGCCAATGTAGTGGTGGATGCCCTTAGTAGACAGTCTATGGGTAGTATCGCTCATGTTGAGAATGATAAAAATAAGTTAGTTCAGGAGGTTCATCAGTTTTCTAGATTATGTGTTCGGTTGGTTGATTTAGAAAAAGGTAGTGTATTGGTTAAAAATAGTTCAGAATCTTTATTTGGTTGTCGAAGTAAAGGAAAAATAAGATAAGGATTCCAGTATGGTTAGGTTTAAGGAGTAAGTCAGAGATCAAAAAGTAAAACTTTTCTACCAAGGGAAAATGTTGTGTTGTGATACCAGGGTAAAATGTGTGTGCCATGTGTTGATGGTTTGAGGCAGCAAATTTTGTCGAAAGTGCATGGTGTGCATTACTCTATACACCAGGAGCCACTAAGTTGCACTATGATTTGCGGTAAATCTATTAGTGGAGTGGCATGAAGAGAGATATTGCTGAGTTTATAACCTAATTTTCAATAGGTTATGGTTGAGCAACAAAAGCTCGATGGAACATTGCAAAAGTTTAGTATCCCTACTAGAAAGTGGGTAGAGGTGAATATGGATATTGTGATAGGGTTACGCTGTTTGCATTATCAGCATGATTTGATTGGGGTTATTATTAACAGAATTACAAAGCCGGCCTATTTCTTACTAGTTGTAATCATTTTAATTTAGTTCCATATTGATTAAATTCAGATAAGAGTTATCATTTGCTTATTTCGTTCAGATCGTTCAGATTTATATATCTTATTTAGCTGCTTATGTGTTATGCCAGTAGAAGAGTTAGCTTGGGGTCACTTGGGGTCCTAAGCACTATGTGATGCCTCGAGACCCATTTTGGGGTGTTATGAACTTGGTATCAGAGCACTGAGTTCAAGTTTCCTAGGGTTTCTGTGAAGCCGTGTCTAGTAGAGTCTTGCAGAACGGTATAGAGATATCTATACTTTTCTTCGAGAGGCTACAAGGCATTTAAGAAAAGTTTCCCTCCTTTCATACTGTAGATCGTGCTATAAATTTGTTTTTTCAAAAACTTCTGTCTACTGGTGTGTTACCCCCAAATTCTTCATCTATGACATATTCTTGAGATAACACGATTAGCCAGTTCTAATTTTCTCCCCAGATAATGCTCTCAGATTTGCTAGCAGAACTATCAGAAATCACACCAAGGGCTTGAGAGGATTTCTCTAGTGTGTCATAAGTCCCTCAAGTTAAAATTTATTTCCTCATCCTATGAGTTGTTCTATTAAGTATGATGTTGTACCAATGATGAAGAAGTATGCCCAAGGTGATAAGGGGTTGCTTTATTTTCTATGCTTATTAAATTTTTTTATGGTTTGTAGTATCGTTGAATTGCTAAGATGAAGGACACTAGTTATATATAGTGTATGTATTCTTAATAGCTAAGTTAAGGAAGTGAGTTAAGGATAGATAACGTTGAGCCTTTTTGTATGATAGTAACTCTCATGGTTCAGAAATATGAGTTTAGAGATATGATATTTGTAGGCTATGATGGAAGCAGTATGGTTTTTTAAAGGTTGAAGATATTTGTGTTAATTTTTAGAATCTAAGTTTGAATCTTATATAATAGAACAAATAGAAATGAGAGTTGACAATCTAGAGGGTGTGAACTCAGGATGTGGTGATACTTATGAAGATTCTATGTTAGTATGTGTTTAAGATATTATATGATGATTAGTGGGGCTATATAAAGATAGAGTTATAACTTGGAAGGAAGTATTAGAAGTGGGTTTTACACTTTCAGGGGTAGTCTTTCAGAGTAAGTTTGTTATTTACGAGTATCGTTATGTTCCAGACTGTAGAGTGCAGTGAGTGTAGTCTAGCTTATAGTTTAGTAAAGAGTTCCTCAGACTTTGAATAATGTCTTAAATCTAAGGGAGAGATAATAGAATGATTAACCATGTCAAGCTCTCAGATTCCAGTAGTGATGCTAAAATGTTATAGAACATCAGAAAGTAGGGGTGAGGCTCAACCCATTCTTATTTTAGTATTAGTATTTTAGTTATCCCAATATCTACTCATGCCCTTATGTGTTAGTTCCATGATCATAGTTCATGTTCATGTACGTAATAGTGGATCAGGTACTCTCCCAGTTCCTAGTACGAGCAGTGCCAGTTCATCCAATAGTTGGAATCTTATTCCATAAAGTTATTAACTCCAAAATTCAGGTCATGTAGCTCATGACTTATGCACTTATGCTTTACAGTAAGATAAGTTCCAGTACTCAGGCAACTCTTATGATGAATGAAATTATGATCTATATTATATATGTCCTCCGATTAGATCTCTTTAATGAATCTATATCGTGAACACTCTTTTCCCCAGACCTCGATAAAGTGTCAAATTATGCTTAGTATCACTTCATGTTTCAAGCACTAGTATTCCAACATTTTAGTGAACTCCCTAAGGTCAAGGTAGTGATGATGAACAATTACATAGATGGGCGAGGGTAAATGTGTTATAATGGGAAAGATGGTCGTAGGCTTGTTTTATTTAAGACTATAAGTGAAGGAATATTGAAGTGAAGTTTTTTTCGTGAATGACTTGGTTAGTTGAGAATATTTTATGTGTGTCTTTCTAAGAATCGAATAGTGAATAGAAGTTGTTATTGATAAAGGCATTAGAGAATGTGAGAAATATACTTTTATGGGTAATTGTTTAGCAGTGCATATATGGTTATGAAGATAGGATTGAACATTATGTTGGTATTTAAGTAGATGGGTGCATTGTGCGCTAATGATTTCCTAGTAAGAGGTTGAATTTTGTTATAGAAGTAATAAGAAAAATTATCTTAGAGAAGAGTAGTTATAACAATGCTTGGGGTATTGATTCCATGCTTCAGACTAGTATTATGGCGTTATGTGCAGTACCTCGTGATTCCGAGTGAGGCTTGACCATGATGAGAGGAATTAGTTCAGTTTAGACTTTAGTAGACGGATTTATCAATGCCCATGTGAAATTTTTAAGTTGAATTAAGTGAATATATTATTTAAAGGGGAATAGTATAGTTGAGGGAGTGTTTGAGAAGTGTTGCTAAGCATAAAAGTAAGAAGTTGCATTGCTTAAGGCCTAGTAATTCTATCCTAACTTATAATTTATGGGTCCATGTTCCATGCTGTAGAGTGGTAACAATGTTGAAATTTCTTATTCAGATGTTTTTTATAGATCATGCCCAATGCTCTCTACTCCCTAATATTGATGTGTGAGCCTATGCTAACACATTTGAGGCTTTTAACTCTAAATAATTGTAATGTCTTGAGCAACTTTAGTTGTTTTGGTTAGTTTACTTTGATTTTTTCAGTAAATGTTAAGATGTAGGAGAACCAAAAATAATGGAAGCAAAAAGGCTGAAAAGTCAAGCAAAATAGAAGACAAGTGTGGCTGATGACATTCATGACACGTCATCAGCCTGGTGATAAGTTGTCAAGGATGCCGTCAGCCTTAAACATATAATGGAAGTTGAAGACATTTTTGTGATAACGTTCGTGATAAGCCGTCAGGTTGGTGATAAGGCATCATCATCGTCGTCAGCCTTAGACAGCAGAAACCAAAAGTGCAGAGGAGCTAACGACATCCATGATAAGCCGTCAGACTCCTGATAAGCTGTAACGGATGTCGTTGTCTATTCCTAGGAAAAGATGAAACTTTTATTTTGTTTCCTTATTTAGGTTGAACTATTTAAAGCTTTGATTTAGGGTTTTCTATTTTTCATCGATAATTCATTATCATCATTATTCTAAAAAGAGAGTCAATACTTTGGAGGTTTTTGGAGAACATTGTTTTTATATTTTTCTCTCTATATTTTTTACTCTAACAATACAACTATTTGGGGGATTTTCCTTTGTGATCTAATCTACGATTCACTAATTCTTATTCATCTCTGTAAGTTAATCTTCTCAATTATGAATTCAATTATGTGTATCGTTCTTTGCATCATGAGTGGATAAACTCCATTAACCTGAATTATAGGATCTAAAGTTAAGTCGTGATGAGGTGCTAAATACTCAATATTATATATGTGTTGGGATTTCTTGATAATTCTTAAGTTTTAATTAACGTATGTTGGTTGTAAATAGTAGACACACCTGCTTTGATTTACTTGAGAAAGATATCATATATAGTAGGAAGTGAATTATCAATAGAGACTCGGAAATACTTTGTTTAGTAATCAACGCTGTAACAAGGTTGGTTAACCTGAGGTAAAATCTGGGCAGTGAACAGAAATTCTCTAAGTCTGGGAGGATTAAGAAATTAGATGCTTAAATAGGTCGAGAGACATTTGCGCATATCATCAATAAAGATAGCTTGTTGTCCTAACCACCATGAGAATCTTGAGTCACTTTTATCATCTGTCATGTACCGTAAGCCCTAGTGAACATAATTCTGGTTATTTCATAAAATCTTGGTTACAGACATCAAAATCAAAGTGACAAACAATTATTTGTGAAACTTAAAACCCCATTTCACAAAACATTAAACTATCAGTGAATTAAATCGAAAATGACTTGAGTTCACACCATATTCCCTATTGGATTCAACCCTAATTTTGTTGGGTTTTATATTGACAACGATCTCTTATACCCATTCAAGAGTATAATTTGAGCGTTATCGAAAATGGCACCATTGCTGGGGAATACGGTTGTAAACTAAAAGTTTGTGTGCGCTAATTGACTATTAGTTAGGTTTCCAAGATTTACGTTTATTTGTTGTTTTTGTTTATAGCAAGTTCTTTGTTGTTTATGCCAAAAACAAGAAGTTTCAGAGAAATGTTATTACCAATTAATCCGGATCTGCAACTGATTGGGACAATAGCTGACCAACAGAAGGCAGAAAGATTAGCCGCCTTGGCCAGGGCTAAGGTGAACATACAGAACCAGGGTCAACAAGTACGTCATCCGAACCCTGATGATAAAGTCTTAGGAGATGAGGAACTGCTGAATCCTCCAAACCCAAGGCGAGCTGAGCAAATTGTTGCACCAGTGCAGCGAAATTTTAATAAAAATCATCCAGTTAGAAAAAGGTATATTCAATATCCTGTATAATACGAGGTTGATAAGGATGATGAGGAAATAGATGGAGCAGGTACAACGGGTGCTATCAGTCCTCCACCGTTGGCACCTGGTGCGAAATTCAGCTTAACAAGTACTATGATCCAACTTCTGAATCTAAAGGGGTTGTTTGGAGGCTTGCCTGGTGATGATTTGATCATGCACTTAGTGAACTTTATCACCATTTTCAAATCTTTTGATAATCCTAGAGTGAGATAGAATACGATCCGATTGAGATTGTTTCCATTGTGTCTGTCTGGAGAGGCAACAAGGTGCTTAAATGAGATAGAGCCTGATTCTATAACTAACTAGAGACAGTTGAAAGAGGCGTTCCTAGAACAGTTATGTCCACCCTCCAGGAGGGTACAGTTGAGGGACAAAATCAGTAACTTCAAGCATCTCCCGACTGAAGCATTGTATGAAACCTGGGAGAAAGAAGAAGAAGAAGGAGGAGTTGAAAAGGGCAAAAATTGAGTCTTTAGTTGAGAATGAGAAATGGAAAGCAGCTGTAATACCTCGTAAAATCCTAAGTCTAAAGTTCAGCTCATTAAGCTTTTCAAGGTCCTAGACTTAGAAAATTTTGCTAAGTGTTGAAGATTCAACACTTAGTCTCAGTTTAAACCTCCAAACTTCGGCGATTTATTTGATGACCTTCCCGACCTTAGTTTTTGAATTTTTAAGTTGTGTTGCGATGGGACAAGGTCATAGTACATCTTGGGTAAGTTTTGGAATTTTTCATATAGCATAAGGGAGAGTTTGGATGTGTAAAACAGTAGCACCAGGCGATAGGCCCGCGTCACTCAGCCTAGAGCACTTCTCTTAGCAAGGCGGCAGCTGGTCTAGAGCACTGGACTAGGGCAGGCGTCGCCTGCTAACTCTGGTGCTGCCCTAATTTTCTACATTCCAGCTCTATGTCCTTCAAGGAAGTTAGGTCAATTTCTATCCCTATATAAGCTCTTAAACACGGGATTGAGGCTCTAAAACACCAAAATATAGTTGTTATTCTCAAATTCTCTCAAGAAACTCAAGCTAGGGTTTTATAGAAGATTCAATCACAAGGATTTCCCTTCGTAAAGGTCCTTAAAATCACAAATAAGGTATGCGTAGTGTTCATCTATGGATCGAATTCATTCATAGAGCTCTAGAACCCTATTTAAAACTATATACCATGCTTGTTATGTTTTGATTTGATTGTTGATCTTGTTTATGCGTTGAATGATGTCAAGATAGAATCTCTATGGGTTTGTATGAAATAAGGATGGCATAATAGTTGAAATATATGAACTTTAGGTAATTTGGGTCCTTGAATTCATGAATAAGGTTATGCCATAAAGTGTGTATACAAGGTGTTTGATAAATACCTAAGAGACTAGAAATCATGCAATATAGCTAAGTAAAACCAAAATGACAATTCCATGCTCTATCCCTTTTGGCGCAACATAAATTCCATGCAAATTGCTATGTATTATTGTTGTGATATGGAAAGTTCATGAAACTAGAACCATGCAAGTATGTACATGATACACGTATTATCTTTCCTGTTCAGGAATATAATAACCATGTATAGCATGAAATTCCCTATTTACGGCATTATGAATTATGTACATTATTCCTATGATCAAGTAAGTCATGTTGTGTTAGTTTCCTTCCATCGAGTCCTGGGGGTACTTCTTCCCGAAAAATATAGCTTTGTGCCTAGAGCCATATCATGTTATCATGATACTCTTAGTCAAGCCATGATCTACAGAATTCAGTCAGTCATGTGACTCAGGGAAAACTCAGAAATCTCAGCAGTCTCAGTAGTTCAGTAATTTCATTAGTTCAGTAATCTCATTAGTTCAGTAATCTCATTAGTTTAGTAATCTCAATAGTTCAATAATCTTAGTATTTCAGTGATCTTTGTAGTTCAATAATCCCAGTACTCAATAATCTCAGTAATCTCAAGTATAGTAGTATTCCTAGCAATTTCAGTAGTTCCAGTACTTTCAGTCAGTCCTTAGAACTCAGTACATTCCACCTGTCATTGAAATCCAGTAAACTTAGTTTACCTCTACTAAACAATACCACTAGTATCAGTCCAGTTAATCAATATCGGTTCAGCTATTTAGTTCAGCACTGTTATTCAGTTTAATGACTTCCAAATAGGAGTAGGATTCAACACCAAGTGAGCCTAGGGATGGGGACTCACCCACTAGAAAGGACTGAGATCCTTAGAATTAATCCCTAAGTTCCAGAACTATGTAGCCAGCATAGGTATGAGATATCACCCGTTATATAGGACTAACATACTCAGGGGTCACCCGTTAGTATATTTATATGTATAGGACTAATCGCAGGAGTCACCCGTAATATTACGAGTGACTCTATAGCAGTTGTCTTTACTAGTGGCGTGGTACTGACACCCTTCCTGTCAACACAGAGATTGGACCCTAAATCAGCTTAGCAAAGGGAATCTCAGTTAGATAAATAAATCCCACAATTTCAGTTATAGATTCAGGACTGTCAGACACAGTCAACTCAGCTAAGTAGTATAGATTTAGTACTGTTAGATACAATCAATACTTATCATTATAAATAGACTTCAAGATCACCCATTAGACAGGACTGATATCAGCTATAGTTAATCAGTATCCAAATCATCAGATTTAAAGATCACTAGCTAGATAGGACTGAACTTAGACTAAGTTAAATCATATCTTAATTATCAGTGTATTTAGAGATCACCCACTAGATAGGACTAATCTCAGATTTAGTCACTCAGCTTAGAATAGAACTCAGATAGTTCCATCTAAACTTAGACTGTCAGATATAGTCGTTCAGTATCAATTACATCGGTTAGGCCAATCATCACAGTTATAATAGTTATGCTAGTCATCATAGCTTACGTTATCAATATTTAGATTCAGGACTATTAGACACAGTCAATCCGACCAGTTCTTTATAATTTCAACTGTTAGAATTGGTCATTCATCTATTTAGTACCTCAGTATCAGTAAAGTCATGTCCTCAGTACTCAAACTCAATTATCAGTATTACCACGAGTTTAGTTATAGTTTCTTATGCATGGATATATTCTCACATTCATATTAGTCAGCATTGTTCATGCATACCTTTGCATTTAGACTACCTCACTTGTATACTCAGTATATTCAGACGTACTGACGGATTTGCACTATGGTGTTTTCTCTTATGTTACACCATAGGTTCAGAGGCACAAGCTCCAGATCAGCAGTAGCATTCCACTGCTTAGAGGTGCAGTGAGTCCTCATTCATCCAAGGACAATATTATTTTATTTCATTCATTATTTCAGTTCAGTTTTGCTAGACGAAGTTAGTTGGAGACATATTCCTTCAACTCCTTATTCAGAAAGTAATTACAGGCTTTATGATTTAGTTCAGATTTGATTCAGTTTTCAGTTGTTTTGTGTATTTTTCACCCACACGGATATTATGTTTTGATAAACTCTTTATTTAGTTGAACCTTATGGCCTACATATTTCTATTTTCCGTATTATTATGTTATATTTTGCATTATACAGGTACAAATATCAGTCATGGGTTAGCTTATGGTCCTACAGGGTCATGAGCTCTGTGTAGCATTCCAGTTCAAAAAATTGGGGTGTTACAAACTTGGTATCGGATCCTAAGGTTCAATAGAGTCCTAGGAAGTCTGAAAGCTACATCTAGTAGAGTCTTGTACATGTGTGTGTTGTGCACCACACCTATGTGTAGGAGGCTATGAGATGTTTTAGGAACAGTTTCCCTTATTTAAGTATTCATGTCGTTCCAGGAAGCATAATCTCAAGTCAATATCAGTCTAATCTATTTCTCCCTTTATTTTACAAAACATGCCTCCTAAAAGAAGAAATGGGAATCAGTTAGCCCCTCAGCCCTAAGACCCTTTGGGTGATATATTTATCATGTGGTGTTCAGGACTGTATTCACCACTCTTGCTCAGTCAGTCACTGCCCAGAATGAATGACCAGCTATCGTTCCATCAAACCCAGTGGCCAATTCAGCTGCAGCTAGAATTTGGGACTTCACCCAAATGAATCTTTCTTCTTTCACGGGGTCTAAGTCAGATGAGGACCCACAGGAATTCTTAGATCAATTTTAGAAGGTAACGAATATTATGGGGGTGACTACTGTGGAGAGTGTTGATTTAGCTGCATATTAGTTGCAGGATGTGGCTCACACTTGGTACAAGTAGTAGAAGTCAGAAAGGTTAGATGATTCAGTTTTTATTGAGTGGGAGAAGTTTGCCTCTACTTTCCTTGATAGATTATTTTTGCTAGAGCTTAGAAAAGCTAAGGTGTCAGATTTTATCAATCTCAGGCAGGGTAGTATGTCAGTGAAAGAGTATTCTCTTAGGTTTACTCAATTAGCTAGATATGCCCCTCATATGGTTGCAGATGGTAGAGCCAAGATGAGTAAGTTTGTATCAAGGGTAAATGATAGCTTAGTAAATGAGTGCAAGTCTACCATGTTGAATAATGATATGACTTTAGCCATACTTATGACTCATGCTCACTAGATAGAGAAGAAGAAGATTAGAATGAGGGAGAGACTAAGTAAGAGAACAAGGAGAGGTAGTTTTAGGTTTGCTCACTCTAAGTCACATGGTGGTAACCACTCTCAGTATAGTCATAAGTTTTCAGTCCCATGTCCATCCTCAGCTAGTGCACCAGCACCTAACTCTAGAAATAATCGTCATGATAGAGCGCTAGGCTCCGAGGCCTAGCGTAGTGAGAATAGAAGTCTTACTTATCCTCTTTGTGAAGAGTGTGGTAAGAAGCATCTAGATGAATAGTGATGTATGATATGGGTGTGGAAATCCAGGCCACAGGATGCGAGAGTGTAGAGTTCTAGCGCATAGGGGTAAAAAGTTACATCAACAAGGCACCAAGAATGGTCAGATTCAGAATAGAGTTTATGCACTCCAGACCTGTCATGATCTGTAAAGTTTCCCTAACCTATAATCGGGTACGTTACAAGTCTTTCATGTTTATGGTATCCATTTTTAGATCCCTTTCTCTTATTTGGGCATATATTTCAGCATGAGTTAGTTAGTAAAGCCAGCAAGTCAATTTAGCAATCGAGCAGTCAAATTTGTATAGTTGGTTTTCTCATCCTTGCATCCATTCATTCTATCCAAAGTCTCATGGATTATAACTATTCCAAGGTAGAATATCCTAGTAGTCACATATTCAGTCCAGTTCATGCATCATGCATTAGTTTCAGACTCCCAATATTTAGTCATAATCTAGTTTGTAGATGCCACATGCATCGCCTCAGTGTTTTAGTAAGGTGAGAGGGACATAGTGTACCAAGGGGGAGATACCCCACCTTTTCTTAATGCTCTCAAGTCTTAGATCCTTCAGTTTCTCCTTGCATGACAAATTCAGTCTAGAATAGAGGGTACTCATAAGTTAACCCTCAAGTTAAAACTTCATCTGTAAGTCAAGTATTCAGAGGTTCAATTTAGTTCATGATGTCCAGTTCATATGTCACATATCATGCTCAGTTATGTTCTTATGTTCCAGTTATAAAATGGTTATCATGTGCCATTGCATAATCAGTCAATCTTTCAAGAGTTAGTTCAGTATGATATTCATGCATTAGATATGCATGTTCAGTAGAGAAAGTTCAGTTTATTGATATTTTCAATCATGCATTCACGTATCATGTCAGTTATGTAATCATGCATCAGATATGCATAGATTTAGCTTTTAAGTTATGCATTTCATATGCATCCTCAGTTTAAGAAACTCAGTTTACTAGAATCCTCAGTCCTACATTCAGGAATTAGCTACCCATGTATCAGATATGCATGTCCAGTATGAATCAATCTATTAGTCACATCAGTTATGAGATCATGTTCCAGTCATTCATGATCAGTTCATGTTTAGCTTCTTGTTTCCCCTCTCAGCCAGTCTCATTTGAGGATGAATGTTCCCAAGGGGGAGATATTATAATACCCCATAAAATCCAAAGTCTAAAGTTCATCTCATTAAGTTTTTCAAGATCCAAGACTTAGAAAATTTTGCTAATTGTTCAAGATTCAACACTTAGTCTCATTTTAGACCTCCAAAGTTTGGATATTTATTTGATGACCTTCCCGACCTTCATTTTTGGATTTTCAAGTTGCGTTTCGATGGGGAAAGGTCGTAGTATATCTCAAGTAAGTTTCAGAATTTTTAGATAGCATAAGGGTGAGTTTGGATGTGAAAATTGTAGCACCAGGAGATAGGCCCGTGTCGCCTGGCCTAGAGAACTGCTTTTAGCTAGGCGTCACCTGGTCTAGAGCGGTGGACTAGGGCAGGTGTCTCCTGCTAACTCCGGTGTTGCCCTAGTTTTTTGCATTCCATCTCCATGTCCTTAAGGGATATTACGTCAATTTCCATCCCTATATAAGTTCTTAAACACGAGATTGAGGCTCTAAAACACCAAAATATAGTTGTTATTCTCAAATTTTCCCAAGAAACTCAAGCTAGGGTTTTATAGAAGATTCAACCACAAGGATTTCTCTTCATAAAGATTCTTGAAATCATGAAATAAGATATGTGTAATGTTCATCTATGGATCCAATTCGTTCATAGAGCTCAAGAACCCTATTTAAAACTATATGCCATGCTTGTTATGTTTTGATTTGATTGTTGATCTTCTTTATGTGTTGAATGATGTCAAAATAGAATCTCTACGGGTTTGTATGAAACTAGGATGGCATAATAGTTGAAATATATGAACTTTGGGTAATTTGGATCCTTGAATTAATGAATAAGGTTATGCCATAAAGTGTTCATACAAGGTGTTTGATAAATACCTAAGAGACTAGAAATCATCCAATATAGCTAAGTAAAACCAAAATGACAATTCCATGCTCTATCACTTTTGGCACAACATAAATTCCATGCAAATTGCTATGTATTGTTGTTGTGATATGGAATGTTCGTGAAACTAGAACCATGCAAGTATGTACATGATACACGTATTATCTTTTGTGTTCAAGAATATGATAACAATGTGTGGTACGAAATCCCCTATTGATGGCATTATGAATTATGTACTTTATTCCTAAGATCAAGTAAGTCATGTTGTGTCAGTTTCCTTCCATCGAGTACAGGGGTACTTATACCTGAAAAATATAGTTGTTTGCGTAGAGCCATATCATGTTATCACGATACTCTCAATCAATCCATGATCTACAGAATTTAATCAGTCATGTGACTCAAGAAAAACTCATAAATCTCAGTAGTTCAGTAATCTCAGTATATCAGTAATCTCAGTAGTTCAGTAATCCCAGTACTCAGTAATCTCAACAACAACAGTATTCCTAGCGATCTTAGTAGATCCAGTACTCTCAGTTAGTCCTCAGAACTTAGTATGTTCCGTCAGGCATTAGAATTTAGTAAACTTAGTTTATCTCTACTAAACAATAACACTAGTATCAGTCCAGTTAATCAGTATCATTTTAGTTATTCAGTTCAACTTAGTTATTCAGTTCAGTTTCTTCCAGGTGGGAGTAGATTCAATACCGAGTGATCCTAGGGATGGAGACTAACCCTCTAGAAAGGACTGCGATACTTAGAAAAAATCTCTATGTTCCAGAACTACGTAGCTAGCGTAGGTATGAGATGTTACCCATCAAATAGGACTAACATACTCAAGGGTCATCCATTAGAACATTTATATGTATAGGACTGATCCCAGGAGTCACCCACTAGATTAGGACTGACTCCACAACAGTTGTCTTTATTGGTGGCGTGGTACTGATACCCTTCCAGTCAGGGTAGAGATTGGACCCCAAATTAGCTTAGCATGGTGTATGTTGGTTAGATGAATACATCCCACAGTTTTAGTTATAGATTCAGGACTGTCAGACACAGTCAACTTAGCTTAGTAGTACAGATTCACTATTGTTAGATATAGTCAATACTTATCATTATAAATAGACTTCAAGATCACCTATTAGACAGGACTGATCTCAACTATAGTTAATCAGTATCCAAATCATCAGATTTAAATATCACTTGTTAGATAGGACTGATTTCAGACTAAATTAAATCTTATCTTTATTATCAGTATATTCAGAGATCACCCACTAGATAGGAATAATCTCAGATCTAGTCACTCAGCTCAGAATAGAACTCAGATAATTCCATCAGAACTTAGACTATCAGATACAGTCATTCAGTATCCATTATATCGGTTAGGCCGATCATCATAGTTATACTAGTTATGTCAGTCTTCATAGTTTACATTATCAGTATTCAATTTTAGGACTATTAGACACAGTCGATCCAACAAGTTTTTCATAATTCAAATTGTCAAAAATAGTTATTTATCTATTTAGTACCTCAGTATCAGTAAAGTTATGTCGTCGGTATTCAACTCAGTTTTTAGTATCACTACGAGTTCAGTTATAGTTTCTTATGCATGTATGTATTATCACGTTCATATTAGTCAGCATTGTTCATGCATATAATCCGTTGCGTTTAGCCTACCTCACTCATATACTCAGTACATTCAGATGTACTGATGCATTTGTGCTATGGTACTTTCTCTTATGCTGCACCATAGGTTCAGAGGTATGAGCTCCAGATCAGCAGTAGCATTCTACTATTCAGAGTTACAGTGATTCCTCATCTATCCAAGGACAATATTATTTTATTTCATTCATTATTTCATTTCAGTTTTGCTAGATGGAGTTATTTAGAGGCAATTTCCTTCAACTCCTTATTCAGATAGTATTTAGAGTCTTTTAGATTTAGTTCAGATTTGATTTAGTTTTTAGTTGTTTTGGGTATTTTTCACCCATATAGATATTATGTTTTGATAGATTCTTTATTTAGTTAGACCTTATGTCCTACATGTTCATATTTTTCATATTATTATGTTATATTATGCAGTATATGGGTTTAGATATCAGTCATCATTTATGTTGTGGTCCTAACTGTGTAGCATTCCAGTTCAAAAAATTGGGGTGTTACAATAGCCATTTAAGATATGGTTGTAGGTCCCTTATCTAGTAGGGCCCCAACTACTGCAAAGCTAGATGCTCTGATGGAGAGAAGACAACAGATGATGTAGTAGCAGGGTCAGAGACCCAGGATCCATGTGCTTGATTGCCTTCAGGTATACCCTAAGCCTTAGTGTTGTTTATTTTTTATTTTAAGTCGAGGGTGTAGGGTAGGTTATTGTTGTAACATATTTTGTAGATAATTAGGAGTAATACAAGTACTTTAGGTAGTTTGCTTGTTTTGTGATTTTTCTGTACCTCTCCATTGGTCTGATATATTGTTTAATGTATGAATTGCATTAATTTGTGACCACATTGCATTTTTTTGTGGCATTAGTCTGGCAATTGAATAACCTCTGTTAAACAAGTGCATAAATAGATAAGTAGTGATATACAGGATACTTGTGTTCCATGTGTGTGTAAGGTCCTACTCAGTTCCCATTGTGTGTCGAATCTAAAACTTACTCGATTAGTTTTACCCTGGTCATAGGATTGGAGTTAGGTAAGTATCATAGGTCGTTTCTGTTGATTAGTCCACTTTAAGCCTAAAATGACCTTCCGAATGTGAATAATATCCCTTGATCCCTTTTTGAGCCTAATTAGCCTATTTTTTTCTACGACATCTCTCACCTTTCTATTTACATCATAATGAACCTGTTTAGCCCTGGTCCTCCTTGGACACTGTGCACTTTGACTTAAGAAAACAACCTAAATTGAGGGTGGCTGTCATAGCGGTACGTGATGCAAAATAAGTTTGAGGAGAGGAATAATAAAAGAAAAGAATAAAAAGTTGAATGCGGTGAAAAGGGAATAAGAAAAGATAAAGCAGTGTAAAAGATGATAGAAAGATAACATGATAATTGAAACAACCGCATCCATCTTGATCATGTGTGATCAATAAAGGAGGGGAAGAGAAGAATGTTGAGAGTTGAAACCCCAAGATTTTAGTTTGGTGTCAAGGTTGCATAGTCACTCTAAAATATCCATGAATATCATACCAACTCCTGGCCTATGTTTCAAGCTTAGGAAAAGCCCTATAGTGATCCTAACTGACCTGTCTGAAGACATGGGTGCTGATTATAAGGGAAAGCCTATGGCATTTGACATGCAGTGTTTGGAACTTCATTTTAAGAGTGAGTCTTGTTTATCCCTCTGTTTATGTATTTGAATTCTGATATGAGTGAAAAAGGGATTTCTTTGTTGTGAGGGCATACTGGATATGTTGCTAGTCAATAACTTGTTTAGATAAATGTTATCTTGGTATGGAATGCTTGTTATTGCTGAATTTTTGTCGTATCTTGATTCTTGTGAGTTGCATGGTTGTTATTCAAAACATCAATAGTGAGCTTTAAAATTGACTGACCTTTGAAGTGGTGAATATGTTCTGAACTAATATAAGTAGTTAGCTGCCAAATTATACTTTGTATTCTCTTAGTTATGTTATGGTTTCTTGAGGACAAGCAATTATTTAAGTTGAGGGTGTTAATGTGTGAGCCTATGCTAACACATTTAAGGCTTTTAACTTTAAATAATTGTAAGGTTTTGAGCAACTTTACTTGTTTTAGATTAGTTTGCTTTGATTTTTGTAGTAACTGTTGAGATGTAGCAGAACCAAAAATAATGGATGCAAAATGGCTAAAAAGTGAAGCAAAATAGAATACAAGTGTGGCTGACGACGTTCATGACACGTCGTTAGCCTGGTGATAAGCTGTCAAGGATTTCGTCAGCCTTAAACAGAGAATGAGAGTTGAAGACATTTTTGTGACGACGTTGGTGATAATCCATTATATTGGTGATAAGGCGTCATCATCGTTAGCCTTAGATAGCAGAAGCCAAAAATGCATAGGAGCTGACGACATCCGTGGTAAGCCGTCAGACTCCTGATAAGCTATCACGGATGTCGTCGTCTATTTCGAGGAAAATCTGAAACTTTTATTTTATTTCCTTATTTAGGTTGAACTATTTAATGCTTTATTTTAAGGTTTTCTATTATTCATCGACAATTGATTATCATCATTATTCTAAAAAGAGAGTCGATACTTTGGAGGTTTTTGGAGAATATTGTTTTGATATTTTTCGCTCTATCTTTTTTACTCAAACAATACAACTATTTTGGGGATTTTCCTTTGTGATATAACCTACAATTCACTGATTCTTATTCATCTCTGTGAGTTCATCTTCTCAATTATGAATTCAATTATGTGTATCGTTCTTTGCGTCATAAGTGGCTAAACTCCATTAACCTGAATTATCGGTTCTAGGTTTAGGCCGTGATGAGGTGCTAAATACTCAAGATTCTATAAGTTTTAGGATTTCTTGATAATTCTGATGTTTGAATTAACATATCTTGGTTGCAAAAAGTAGACACACCTTCTTTGATTTGCTGGAGAAAGAAATCAAATATAGTAGGAAGTGAATTATCAATAGTGACTCGAAAATACTTCATTTAATAATCAGCCCTGTAACAAGGTTGGTTAACATGAAGTAAAATTTGTGCAGTGAACAAAAATTTCCAAAGTCCGAGAGGATTAGGAAATTAGATGCTTAAATAGGTCGAGAGACATTTGAGCATATCATCAATAAAGATATCTTGTTATTCTAACCATCGTGAGAATATTGAGTCACCTTTAGCATCTGTCATGTACTGTAAACTGTAGTGAACATAATTCTTGTTATTTCATAAAATATTGGTTAC
>NC_061111.1:233081276-233231120 GCF_002878395.1 Capsicum annuum | reverse complement strand
GTTACAAGTATCGAAATCAAAGTGACAAACAATTATTTGTGAAACTTAACCCCCATTTCATGAAACATTAAAATATCAGTGAATTAAATCGCAAACGACTTGATTTCATACCATATTCCCTGTGGGATTCGACCCAACCTAGTTAGGTTTTATATTGACAATGATCGCTTACACCCATTCAAGAGTGTAATTTGAGCGTTATCAAAAATGTCATTAGAAATTTCTTAGAGTATTGTTGGAGAAATACTTCATCTGAGTATGAGCATTCATTACGATTCAGTCCGTATAGCCAACAGTCCAGTTTAACATTCAGACAAATAAATTTCTATAGTTTTCCATCTTCCGATTTAGTCTAGTCTTACTACCTGAAATTTCATGAGTATGGCCATTTCAGGAGGTAGTTCTTTCGCATCTATGTAAATTGTGAATTTAGCTTAGTATATGCATCAGGCATCAGTTTCAGATTCATATATCTAGTCATGATTCAGCTCATAAGTATTCAGTGAATAATCTTAGTTTTACAAGCATCCCAACTCAGACAATGCAATATCCATTGTATGATCTTAGCCTTGTTGTCTCTTGATTCGTGCCTACATAATTAATCACTTCACAGTTCTATATGAATAATTGCACCATGAACACTTCAAGTGAATTCTAAACTCTCAGCGTAAATCAGATCCTTATAATAAGTAAAGGCAAGTCAGCTCAGAAATCAGTTTCGTGATAGAGGTTTCTAATGTTCCAAACTTAGTCATGCAAATATATTCCTAAGATACGAATGTTCAATATATAATCTCAGTTGCCTTAGTTCAGAACTCTCATTTCAATCAGTTCATTGAGGGTTCTACTTGGGAAATAGAAGAAGACATGTGTACCAAGTATCCTCATCTCTTCCCCACAAACTCAGATTTAGTTGAAGTTAATAGTATTCCTTCATTTAGTTCATTTCCAATCTCAGATTCAGCCATACAGCTATTTTTATGTAAGTTCATATACTCATAGATCAGTTTAGTATCTCACTATATTGAGATTCAGTCATATAATTTATTTTAGTTGTGCATGATAGCCTATAGCCTTAGATTCCTCAATATTCTTAGCTTAACTAGCCACATTCGAGGATGAGTGTTCCCAAGGCGGAGATATTGCAATACCCCATATTTTTTTAGCTTAATTTCGTCCCTAGAATGTTAAGGATTAGCTTCTAAAATGAATACCTTTTTATTTCATACTAAATTTCCAAATTTACACCTCCCATTATGTGTGAAATTGAATAAACTTTTCATCAATACCAGGAGTTAGAGAATTTTAAAGATTATTGTGTCCCACCTAAGCAACCACCACGTCACGGTGAAGGACAATTTCATAATTGTTAATTCTAGTGGAACTCCTTTCATAATTGTTAATTCTAGTGGAACTCCGTGATATTGGCACATCGTGGAGAGGTCCAAATTCCCAATTGTCGAAATCCAGTAGACCAACGCGATACTGGCACGTCTCACCAGTGGCCATAATGGCATTCCAAAGGGGAACTGCGATTATGGCGCATCGCGGAGTCTGCCCAGTTCCTACTCGTCCACTTTCCAATAAGCCACCACGATAGTGGCGCATCACGGTGGCCTGCCTGTTCAAAAAATATTGCTTTGTTCAGATCCATTTTGATGTTTAAAAGGGGTATTTTGGTCGATCCTCAAGCCCCCAATTCATGTATAACATGAGATTAGACCAATTCTAAGCCTATTATATCCATTATCATCAATTCTCTCTCAAAGAAAAACCTTAGAGCTCAAAGATTTCTCTCTAAGAAATCAAAATCCTCCATAGATTCTCCAAGAAAGCTCCAAATTGAGGATTCCCAAGGCAACATAATCAAGAACACATCTTCAAGAACTCAAACAGGAATCAACAATTCAAGTTTCTTCATCTAATCATCGATCTAGTTATGTAGGGTTTATGAACAATGATCTTTTTCCATCCATGTTCACAAAACCAAGTTTTTACATTAAATTTGTATGATTTTGAATGTTTATACATAAATTATAAATTAGGGTTCATACTCATTATTGCTATTTGCAAAGTTTTGAGTTTTTAAGATATTTTAAAGATGAATTTAAATGTCTATTTGCATATTTTCATGCCTAATGAAGTAATTTACTGATTTTGAGTTTTATTATCATTGTTTCACTGATAGTCATGATTATTATGATGTTTTGACATGTTTTGATGCATGGATTATCATGCCCCAAGTTTATATATTGATATTTCAAGAAAGATGATGCTTTGAGCATCTTATGAGATGATTATTTCAGATTTGCAATAATATTTTTATCTTTTGATCCTCAGATGAGTTTTGGAATCCACTATATAGATATATTATAGATTACATAAATCAAAATAACTTAATTTATAGATTTATTTATATAAGTACATAATTGATTTCATAATAAACCCTTATGCGAGTTTTAAATAAGATTTCTAACATGATGAGCATATAAAATTAAAGGGTATAGTATTTAGCACCAAGTTGGGCATGATTCCAAGGTCTCATACCTCAGAACTACATGCCGCCATAGAATTGAGATTTGAGAGCCCATAGTGGTCTAAGATAGTGATCACTTAAGCTGAGGTTATACTCTCGGGCAAAGTATGACTCCATGTATCTCGCATGGTTTATGTTGGTTAAGAGAACCTCCCTTAAGCTTTTGAAAAATTATTTTCCTTGCAAAATAGTTTTTCCTTAATAAAGCCTAATAGAAAAGATTTACAGAAAATCTTTTAAAAAATGAAGTATAAGGGCTGAAAAAGTTTACTCAAATTATTCTATACAGAAAGATAACAGTTACAAACTTCAACTTTTAGATTTCAGATTTCAAAATTAAGCTCTTTCCAAACTTAGATAGTACGATTTACAAAGAGAATACAAGTATATCTTTTAGAACTAAATATTATGACTCACTATATTTTAAAGTATGATTTGTTATTCATGATTACAGATTTCAGTATTTCAGACATTCCAGCTTATGTGAGTCATTTACATTTAGCATGCTTTGTTTTATAAATTAGGATGATGAGATGATATTTTACTTATGTATTTCATCCCCATATACTCAGTAAATCCTCAAAGTACTAATCCACATATATGTCTATGTGCTACATTATCTCATAATGTAGGTATCAGTTCAATTGTAGCATGCATACCATAGTTAGATAGTTTGCAATTTCTGATCAGCAGGTGATGAGTCCTCTTGATTCAAGGTCTCGAGTCAGTCATATAGTTTGAGCAGTATTTTATTTTATTTATTCAGTCGTATTAATTTGGAATGGTTGGGGGTCATGTTCCAGCTACCTAAAGTCAATACTTGTACAGGCTTCATAGACAGTCTATAGAGTTAATGTATTTGATTCTTGTATTATTTTGTAAAAGAAGTGTTGTAATCATTTAAATTTAGTTTTGTATTGAAAAATTCAGAAAAGAGTCATCTTCTGCTTATTTCGTTTAGATTTATGTATTTTATTCAGTTGCTTATGAGTTATGCTAGTAGAAGGGTTAGCTTTGGGTAACTTGTGGTCCCAATCACCGTGTCATATCTTGGGACCCATTTTTGGGGCGTTACACCTTATGCCCCAGAACTACGTGCTAGCGTAGGTTTAAATACCCATAAGTGGGTTCATTATAGTGATCACTCTAGTTTAGGTCCTATTACGATGGCAAGGGTAGAACAAATTTCCCCAGCATAAGCTCCACTCTTCATGAGTTAGATGATAGACTCCATGATAGATGACATAGTGTATGTCAATTAGAAGAACCTCTCTAAAAATATTAAAAGTAAAGCTTTTATAAACTAAGTGTGTGACTCACAAGGTTTATTCAGTATTCTTTATCAGTCCTATTTTATGATTTTCATTTTTTTTATTAAAGTTTAACGTGAGTCACCTACACTTAGCATGCATTATAGCTTATAGAAACTAAGAGTTTACGCTCACAAAGTTTGTTATTATGCACTACTATTCATGTTTATGATTTCACAGTACTTGTTTTATTCAAGTCTGAAATGAACCATTTACACTTCGCATGAATTTTTTAAAAGTCTAATGTACAAATCGAGTTATTATTTTATTTATACATTTACCCCCACATGCGTTGTACATTCCAAAAGTACTGATCAACATATATTCCTATGTGCTACATTGTCTTATAATGTATGTGCTAGTGCTCAAATCCAGTAGCGTGATAGATTTCGAGCATCTCTACCTACATCCTAGATATTGGTATGTCCTCATAGTTAGAGGGCCAATTCTACTAGATATTGATAATAGTGAAGTATTTTAGTCATTTGGTTTCTATTCAGTTCTAATCAGCTGGGGCTTGTCCCATTGCTCTCTAGTTAAAAGTAGAGGCTTGTTTGAATGATTTCTGCTTTTTAGATTACAACAGAGTTTGTACTCAAGTTTAAGACTTTCAATAAGATATTAATTTATATTTTGTTAAGACATTTATTTTATATTTCTAGATTTTTCATGCGAAGCTTATCATTGTTATGGTTTTCAAGGTTGTTAGAAGGCTTAAAAGGTTTAGCTTGGGATTACTTGTAGTCTTGAGCACCGTGTGACGTCTAGGGTATTATTCTAGGGCATTACAGTAAGTCACTGATTGGTTGGTATGAGGTAGGTGAAACTCAATTATCTGGACCTGATCTTGTACACCAGTGAAGGTTATCAAAGAGAGGCTCAAGACCACCTAGAGTGTCCAAAAAGTCCAATACCAATGTGAAATGGAATGATCTAGAGTTTGAGGTTGATGATTGGGTATTTTTAAAAGTCTCCCCTATGAAAGTTTTTATGAGGTTTGGGAAGAAGGAAAAGGTCAATCCTCATTACATAGGTCCTTATGAAATTATGAGACGTATTGATAATATTGCGTACGAGTAAGAATTTCCCCTAAACTTGGGTTTATTCCATCCCATCTTTCATGTATCTATGCTTAAGAAGTGCATTGGGGATCATTATTTTGTCATTCCTATAGAAGATATTGGGGTAAAAGACTCTTTATCATATGACGAGGTGCCTATAGAAATTTTGGATAGACAAGTTTAGAAGTTAAGAAGCAAGCAGATCGCATTGGTCAAAGTATTATGGAGAAATCATGCGATAGAGGAAGCTACTACGGAATCAGAAGATGATATAAATATTACATATCACTCTCTATGTAAGATCCCACAAAATCCTAAGCTTAACTCAGTCCCTAAAAGCTTGCTAAGGTGTCCTGGACTTACAAAATTCTAGCTAACTATTGAGACTTACTATTATTTTGGCCTTCATAAGTTAGTAATGCTATTTCACGACCTCTATGACATTAAAATGTCAATATTTAGGTTGATTCATGATCAGGAATGTCAATAGGTATTCCCGGATGAGTTTTGGATTTTTTAGACTTCGTTTGAACCACGTTTGGGATTCCAAAACAGTGTATCAATGAAATCTCTACATGGTGCAGCGTCCATCGCGCCGTTCAATATTTTCCTTGGCTTGCAATGGCAATTTCTTGTAAATCGATGCAAACTCGATGTGGCGTGTTGGTCATCGCGTCGATGCCAATGAAGCGGCACATTGGCCTGTGTGTCAATAGTTCAACTTTCAGTCTTTTAAACTCGCATCCAGAGGGGTAAATAGGTCTTTTCTTACCTTATGTCATCCCCCAAAACATACCATTAAGCTATCCAAGAGAATCATTCTCTCTAGAATTTATTAAGAACCAACCCAAGTTCATCACATTCAAGATCCAAGACTCAAGGTTTCCACCATTATTCTTTAAGAATTTGCCAACTAGGGTATGTGAAGTATTTATTCAAGGGTTCCTTTCACGCTTGGAGTCTAAGAAACTCTATTAAACTTTAAGTAGTTGGAATTTATGACTTCCATGATTGGAATTAAAGTGTATTAGTGATTATTATTTGAATTAGATTTATATTTCATGATTTCTTACATGTTTTATGTGGAATTGGTTATTATGTGTGTAGATTCGTATGAATCCATATTAAACCCCTTAAAATTGTAGAACTGGAAATGAATCATGATGCCCTCTCATTATGTGTACATATTATGCTCACCAAATGCTTAATGAATTGCTCATGTGAAGTAATAAGGGAAGAAATCATGTCATGCTAGCTTATGTGCAAGTTATACCATCCAAGTGTTTGATAAAATGTCTCTATAAATACAGTATGAACAAGTGTGAATTTTATGCTAAGCATGATCCCGTGATGCTTTACTGTTCATGGTATCGAGTCCTGGGGGTATTTAATACCCAACAATTTAGTTGTTTACCTAGAGCCAGTAGCAGATACCAAATAATCTTAGTCATGTAACGATCAGTAGTACTCTTAGTCAGTTATAGGACTCGATGAAACTTATTTACTTTGTATCAGTCCAGTCCAGTTCACTATTAAGTTTAGACCTCAGTAAATTCAATCAGTTAAAAGAATTCAGTAGTATTTTGTATGTCAACCAAACTTAGTTTAGTTTAGTTAGATAGTATAATTAATAATAGTCCAATCAAGTTTAGTATGAACTAGGAAATCAGTTTAATATCTATTTAGATGGGAGTAGAATTCAGCATCGAGGTAACCCAGGGATAGGGGTATTCCTACCAGCAGAGGGTTTGACCCTTAGTAGCAATCCCTACATTATAGAACTAGATAGATAACATAAGTTGAGATATATTCCTGTCAGATATTATGAGGGTTGATACATCTCATTGAGTTTTTATGCCATCGAGAGTTGACAAAAGAGCTTCCTGTCAGAGAGGGTTAACTTACCACTTGTCTTTACCCATGGCACAGTATTGACACCTTTCCAACTGAGGTTACCGGTTGGACCCCATTCTATGTAGAAATGGGCATGTCGGTTAGATGATTACCTCCGAAAGTCTCAGTTTCAGATTCAGTCTCAGTATAGAACTCAATTTAGTTCTACAGATTCAGGATTATCAGAACAAACACTCAACTCACCATGGAGCATAGTATATTTCAACAAATTCAGGACTGTCAGATACAGTCATTTAGTTATCTGTAATTCAGTATCAGTATAGTAAGATATCAGTTAATTAGTATTCAGACTCAGTATTCAGTATTATCATAGTCTCAGTTACAGTTATGTATTCATGCATGTACTTTTATCCATTTATACTCATGTCATTAAGTCAGTATTATTCATGCATATGAACCCATGCATTTCAGCCTACCTTACTTAGCATAACAGTACATTCAAAGTACTGACACATACTTTTCTCTTGTTCTATGATGTTTTATATCATAGGTTCAGATGCATGGGAGCGCGAGCACCCTTAGCAGTTCAGATCTTCGATAATTAGAGTTAGTGGTGAGTCCTTATAGTTTGAGAACATGATTATTTCAAAATTTTAGTTTATTTTAGTAGTCGGAGTTAGTTGGGGACTTGTCCCATCAAATCCATATTTCAGAGAGTTTAGAGGCTTTTCATATTAGAGTATTTTCAGATAGATGTTTTAGTTTTGGTATTACTATACCGTATTTAGTTTTATTTTAGTATTGAACCTTATGGAAAGTTTCCTCCTAATTTTTGCATATTTACAGTATTATTATTCATCCATTTCAGTAGGTACAAGTCATGGGTTAGCTTGTGGTTCTTCGGGATTATGAGTACCATGTAGCATCCAGGGTACAGACTTGGGGTGTTACAAACTTGGTATCTGAGCCTAAGTTTCAACAGAGTACTATCATCTCTAAAATTCGCATCTAGTAGAATCTTGTGCAACGGTGTATAGCGCACCATACTTATGGATAGGAGGCTACAAGGTGTTTTAGGAAAATTTTCCCTTCTTTTAGTATTCAATTCGTGCGAGTGAGCATGAGCTCAAGCTAAACTTATAGTCTAATTCATCCCTTCCTTATGCTTCCAGAACATGTCCTCCGGAGAAGCTAACAAAAAAAGTAGTGAACACCAGTCAGCCCCTTTGCTCGTTCAGGCAGATCCTCTGAATGAGCTTGTTTCTCACGCTAAATTTAGAGCTGATTTCACTGCCTTAGCTCATTCAGCAGTTTATCCAAACAGTCAGCTAGTTGTTATCCTATATACGCTTATAGCTCATGCTTCGTAGAGTGATAAGAAGAGGCGTAGGAAAAAGGGGAGAAAGAATAAGAGGGCTAGAATGTCAAGGCCAAAGAGTGCCTAAACAAATCCTTTTTCCCAAAAATATGGCCAAAACCACCAAGGTATCTGCATAACTAGCAGCGATGTGTGATTCATGTGTGGAAAGCCAAGTCACAAAGTCAGATATTATCCCCAGTCAGTTTTCTAGGGTTATCTTAATTGTCCCCCAGCTTAATCCGATCACCCAAATCAACAGGTGTCATTTCAAGTAAAACCAGTGGGCAATGACCAAACATACTCTATGGCCTTCAATCCCGACAGGATCAAGAAATTTCTACTAATGTGGTCACTGGTACGTTACAAGTTTATCATTTGCATATTTATACTTTGATAGATCCAGGAGCTTCTTTGTCCTTTGTTACTCCTTACATATCTGTTGACTTTGGAGTGAGTCCTAAAATCCTAGAAGATCCTTTCTCAGTCTTTACCCCAGTAGCAAAATCTATCATAGCTCGGTGGGTAGACATGAACTATTTTGTTATGGTATCTCAGAAAGTCACTTCAGTAGGCTTAGTTAAATTATAGATCATTGATTTTGATTCCATTCTTTGCATAGATTGGCTTTATTCCTTCTATTCCTTAGTCGACTGCAGAAACAGAATTGTCCAATTTTAGTTTCTGAATGACCCTATCCTAGAGTAGAGGGGTAGTACTTCAGCACTTAAGGGTCAGCTTATTTCTTATCTCCGACCAAGAAAAATAATATCTAAGGGATGTGTCTACCATCTCGTTTGAGTCCAAGACTCTAGTTCAAAAACCCCTAATCTTGAATCTGTGTCAATAGCATGTGAATTCCTAAATGTGTTTCCCGAAGATCTTCCCAAAGTTCCTCCTGAAAGGGAAATCGACTTCGAAATAGACCTTCTTTCAGATACTCAACCCATATATATTCTTCCATACAGAATAGCTCCAGCAAAACTCAGAGAATTAAAAGAATAGTTAAAGCATTTCCTAGATAAGGGATTTATCAAATCCAGTATGTCCCTGTGGGGTGCACCAATTTTATTCATGTATAAGAAAGACGGTTCTCTCAGAATGAGTATTGATTACCATCAGCTAAATAAAGTCACAGTCAAGAACAAGTATTCTCTTCCTAGAATTGATAACTTATTTGACCAACTTCAGGGTGCCAGTTACTTCTCCAAGATAGACCTCAAATCAGGCTATCATCAGCTCAGAGTTAGAGAATGTGACATTTCAAAAATAGTCTTCAGAACTCGGCATGGTCACTTTGAATTCTTAGTCATATCCTTTGGTCTTACTAATTCCCCGTAGCTTTCATGGGCTTAATGGGTTTCGTGTTCAAGTAGTCTTTGGACATGTTCATTATATTCTTCATTGATGACATTCTTGTCTATTACAGTAGCGAGAATGATCACGCTGATCATCTCTGAATCTTACTTCAGACTTTCAAAACCCATAGTAATTATGATATCTATTCATGTATTATATGTAAGCTATTTGATCATGGATCATATTCGACAACGTTAGAAAATATCATGTACGCTTACAGTTCCTAGTATAAGGAATTTCAGTTCAATTAGTGTTACGAACTATGTTCCATGAATACAGAATTCCAGACTTAGGTCATTCAACTCATGACTCATGTACGCATGTCATGTTATATAGTATATTTAGTTCCCATGACCCATGTTACACTCCTAGTGGTCGGTTAAATTTGGATTACGTCATGCATACCCTTAGTTTAGATCTTTTGATAAATCCATGGTGTTGATATTCTAGTCGTTCGGCCTTATTTAAGCACCGAGCTTTGTATAGTATTCATGCATACATCAGGTCCTTCTTTAGTGGAATCCCCTTACAAAATGATATAGTTATGAGCGATTGCTTAGGTGGGAGAGAGTAAAGGTTTCATGTTAAAGGAAAGATTTTTGCATGCTTGTCCTACACGTGGCTGTAGCTATGAAGATATGCTTTAATGTAAGGTTAGTATTCTAGTAAATGGCTAGCAAAAAGTTGCATGTAGTTGCTGAAGAGGGGAAATCAAAGTTTCTCCTGAGAAGAGAAGCTGAGAAAATACAAAGTGTTAGTGTCTATTCAGATCTTCAATTTATGTTAGTCACGCATTTATTAGAACTCAGTTATTAGTAAACGTAACTATTAGTGACTCAGTTATCAAAACTTAGTATTTAGTTCCAGTATGAGTCTCAGTTACCATCTTAGTTACAGTCTCAGTTACAGTCTCAGTCCAGTAATCAGATCAGTAGCTTAATTCAATTTTAGGTTCACTTGACCATAGCATGTAGTTATCAGTTATTCAGTTATAAGTATTTTAGTACCTCAATTTACAGAATATTTTAGAATCATGTTATATGCTTAGTCTTAAATTCTTAAATAACATAGTTTTCACGAATTTAAGCTCAATTATCTCCTATTACACAGTTAGTCCTAACTGTATATATATAATACTCTGCAGTTCCTATCCAGCTGTTCAGACTAAGTTTATTTCAATATTACATGACCAAGTATTCAGCTATCAGTCATTCAGATAATCAGATAAGTTAGTATGTTTATGCGCTTGTGCTCAGCACCCATGTGAATGTTTTTCATAGTCTCAAGTAGTGTGTTGTACTAAGGTGAAGAGTATAGATTAAAGAGTATTCAAGGGATATGTCTAAGCTTTAAAACTTGTAGTTGTAGTGCACAAGGCTTACTCACTTCATCTTAGACAATGTTTTATAGGCCTAGACTCATATTATTGAATTTTAGCCAGGATGTGATTTTTTTATTCAGATGTTTTATTCAGCCTATGTCAAGATTCCTTGCTCCTAAAGTCACTAGAACTCTATAGAAAGAGTGTCAAAGAGGGGCCTTAGTTGAGTATTAGTTTTCATCATAAGTTAGTCCGCAAATCCGATAATTCAATTTAGCAGTCAGGCGGAGAAGTTTGTATGGTTTGGTTTCCTATCTTTCCATCTAGTCGTATTATCTAAAGTCTCAGGAATGTAACTATTCCAATATTAAGAAACCATGTGGTTGTGAGTTCAACCTAGTTCAGATGCCATGCCTTAGTTTCAAATCCCCGATAGGTGCCCTGTGCATCATCTCAATTTTCCATAGTGTCTCTGTCAAGTTAACATTCTTCAAGGGAAAAAATTTCCCAAAGGGGAGATACATTATAATCCTCGAGCTTTCATAACCTAAACCTTCGATCTTCTCTTCACGTAACGAATCCAGTTTGGAGTGGTGGGTACTCATAGGTGGACCCTCAAGTTCCCATCTCAATCGTAAGCCATATATTCAGGGGCTTAATTTTATTTTTGATATTTAGTTCCTTTATTAGGTTACAAACTCAATTATGTTCTCCTGTTCTCATTCACGTGTGTTCAATAAAGGATCTAAAGTTTGAGATCGGTAATTTTTTATTCTTGAAGATCTCTCCCATGAAAGCAGTGAAGAGGTTTGGCAAGAAGGGGAAACTTATTTCCCAATATGGTGACCCTTACAAATTTCTCAATTGTTTAGGAAAGATAGCTTACGTTTCTTCAGACTTAGCTTCAATGCACCTAGTGTTCTATGTCTCATTTCTAAAGAAATGCATAGGTTACCCAGCAGTCGTAGTCCCTATAGAGGGCTTAGATAATCAGAATAGCCTCTCTTATAAAGAGATCCCAGTTGAAATCCTTGATTATCAGATTTGTAGACTGAGGAACAAAAAGGTTCCTCAAGAGAAAGTTTTTTGGAAGAATCAGTCTATTAAGAGAGCTACTTTTGAAGCAAAACCATATATCCGAACCAAGTATCCTCTCCTTCTCTCCACAAACTCAAACACATCCCAAGGTAATAACTTTTTCCTTAAGCTTACTCAGTCTCATATTCAGATATAGCTACCAACTTGGTATCAATTAATGTTGCATACTCAGTCATGCATTTATAAATCAGTTCAGTCATGTACCCATGCATTAGATATGTATGTTCAGTACATAAACTAAGCTTATCATTAATCCCATTCATACATTCATAAATCGTGTTCAGCTATATACGCATGCATCAGATATGCATGTTCAATATGATAATTCAGTATATCAGTAATCTCAGTCATGAAATCATGATTCAGTTGTGCATATCTAGTGTCTAAATTCAATCTATCAGTATTCTTAGTGTAGTCAGTCTCATTCGAGGATGAATGTTCCCAAGGGGGAGATATTGTAAGACCCCACAAAATCCTAAGCTTAACTTAGTCCCTAAAAGCTTGCTAAGGGGTCCCAAACTTAGAAAATTAAAGCTAAGTATTTAGAATTAATATTATTTTGAATTTCATAACTTTGTAATGCAATTTCACGACCTCAATGACCATAAAATGTCAATCTTTAGGTTGATTCATGATCAGGCGTGTCAGTACGTGTTACTGGATGAGTTTTAGATTTTTTAGAACTCGTTTGAACTATGTTTGAGAATCCAAAATAGTGTATTAATACGATCTCAGCATGGTTCATCTTCCATCTCATTGATCAATATTTTCTTTAAATTTTAATGGCAATTTCCAGTGAAACGACGTGAACTCAATGTGGGGTGTTGGTCATTGCATCATAGCCAAAAACGTAGTGCGTCGGTCTGCACATAGATGGTTCAACTTTTAGTCATTTAAAACCACGTCCAAAGGGGTAAATGGGTCTTTTCCCATCTTATATCATCCCCCAAAACATATCATTAAGCCATCCAAGAGGCAAAATATACTCATTCTCTCTAGAATTTATCAAGAACAAACCCTAATTCATCATATTAAAGATCTAAGACTCAAGGTTTCCACCATTATTCTTCAAGAGTTCGCCAACTAAGGTATGTGAAGTCTTCATACAAGGATTCCTTCCACCGTTGGAGTCCAAGAAACTGTTTTAAACTTCAAGTAGTTGAAATTTATGACTTCCATGATTGGAATTAAGTTGTATTCATGACTATTGATTTATCACACGTTTCATGTGGAATTGGTTATTATGTGTGTAGATTCTTATGAATGCATGTTAAACATCTTGAAATTGTGGAATTGGAAGTGAATCATGATGCCATCTTATTATGTGATATATTATGCTCACCAAGTGCTTGATGAATTGTTCATGTGAACAAACAAGGGAAAGAAATCATGTCATGCTAACTTATGTGCAAGTTATACCATGCAAGTGTTTGATAAAATGTCTCTATAGATACATAATGAAGAAGTGTCCATTTTATGCTATGCAAGATCACGTGATGCTTTACTTTTCATGATATCTCGTCCTGGGTTAATTAATACCCGATAATTTAGCTGTTTACCTAGAGCCAGTGTTCGATAGAGAATAATCTCAGTCATATCACGATCAATTGTACTCTTAGTCAGTTATAGGACTTAGGAAAACTTAGTAAACTCTGTATCAGTCCAGTCCAGTTAAGTATTCAGTTCAAACCTCAATGAATTCAGTTAGTTAACAGAATTCAGTAGTATTCCTTCAGTCAAAGAAACTCGGTGAACTTATTTCAGTTTAGTTAGATAGTATAATTAGTAGCAGTCCAGTCAATCCTAGCATAAACTCAAAAATTAGTTCAGTTTCTATTCAGATGGAAGTAGGATTCAACCCCAAGCTAACCCAGGGATGTGGGCATTTCTTCCAGCAGATTATTTGACCCTTGTAAGTATCCTTGCATTACCAAACTATGTATCCAGCATAGGTTGAGATATCTTTCTTCCAAATATTATGAGGGTTCATACATCTCATTCGAGTTTTCCTACCAGCGAGGGTTGATAAAAGAGCTTCCTATCAGAGAGGGTTAATATACAACTTATCTTTATCCTTGGCATAATATTTACACCCTTCTAACTGGGTTACAATTTGGACCCCAATCTATGTAGAAAAGGGAATGTCGGTTAGATGATTACCTCCCATAGTCTCAGTTTCAGATTTAGTCTCAGTATAGAACTCAGTTCAGTTCTACAGATTTAGGATTATCTGACACAGTTGCTTAGCTAGTAGAAACTCAGTATAGTTCCAAAAAATTAGGACTGTCAAATACAGTCATTTAGTTATCAGTAATTTATTATCAGTATACTCAGATATCATTTAATCAATATTTTGACTCAGTATTTAGAGTTATCACGATCTCAGTTATAGTTACGTATTTATGCATGTACTCTTATCCAGTTATACTTATGCCATTAAGTCAGTATTGATCATGCATATGAACCCATGCATTTCATCCTACCTTACTTAGCATACCAGTACATTCAAAGTACTAATGCATACTTTTCTCTTGCGCAATGATATTTTATATCATAGGTTTAGACGCACGGGCTCCCAAGCTCCCTTAGTAGTTTAGATCTTCTGTAGTTATAGTTAGTGGTGAGTCCTCATAGTGTGAGGACATGATTAGTGTTTCAACATTTTTTTTATTTCAGTAGTCGGAGTTAGTTGAGGACTTGTCCCATCAACTCCATATTTCAGACAGTTTAGAGGCTTTTCAGACTAGAGTACAGATGTTTCAGTTTTGGTATTGCTATAGCGTATTTAGTTTTATTTTAGTATTGAACCTTATGTCATGTTTCTGCCTAATTTCTGCATATTTACAGTATTATTATTCAACTATTGTAGCAGGAACCAGTCATGGATTAGCTTGTGGTCCTTTGGGATTATGAACATCGTGTAGCATCCGGGGTACAGACTCAGGGAGTTACACTCTAATTGAGTCTTCTAACGAAGTAATGGAAGGTATTATCTAATCTTATTTGCTTGTATAATGTATTTCCTTAAATCATGCTCAATATTTCCCAAGTTATTAGTCAAGGATATATGATCCCAAGGGGGTATAATGTAATTCCCTGAGTGTTTAGGAACTTAAATAGTGCTAAAAATAGGCCTACATGACCCCTATATAATTATATATCACCTTGGGATGCGTTAGAAAATATTGGAGTCAATTTTAGATGGTTAAATGGGTCATATATCACAAGAGAGACCTCGTGCGCTAGCCGTGGGCCGCCATAGCAAGAAACTACCTCACCCATATGGTAAGCCCCATTATACAAGGGGGAAGCTCATAATGGGCCTCATGTTGTGAGTGGGAGGCCTCACTCCTAGTCATGTGTTGTGCCCCTCCCCTATTTATTAATGAGGCATTGTTTTGACTCATTTTAGGGGTGTTTAAATCTTTTACCATTATTAAAACGTGCCCTATTCACCCCACAAAAATATCCTAAGTTACTAAGTATGACTTCTAACACCTAAAATAACATTCCAACTTCCCTAAATTCATAAAAGAGAGAAAACTAGCTAGGGTTAAAAGTTGTATGGCTCTAATGATAGAGTGTTCGTCAAATTCTCGTCACTAGAAGGTTTGTAGAATGACCTTACTTTTATTAAGTATGAAAGTATGTTTTCTAAATATTTAGAATATATAAAGTATGGATTTTTATCTAAATTTAAAGGCATGAATCATGAATCCTTTTTATGATACGAATTAAACATTTGTATGTATATTGTGTATTATTTGGTAAATTATGAGAATATTATGTTTTGAATATTTACTTTATCTAGTTAGGAATTGTTCACTTATATAAATTTGAAGAGTATCTGTTGTACCCTAAATTCTCTTATTTTTCCCAAATGAGAATCGTATGAACTATGAAAATAAACAACCACTTTTAACAGTTTTCAAAGAAGTATTGATAAAAAGATATGTTGATTAGAAATCTATAATATTTTAAAAAGAGCATGACTTATTGATCTTTGAAATATTTTATAGTGGTCAATGATGTATGGTATGAAAGAGATAGATGCATAATATTTAATATGACTTATGAGACTTGCAAGACTGGGTATGGTAAAACCAATGTAGACATCACCATTTAGACTTGGAAAAAGTTTTGAATTGATATATTTCTTATAGAAACTAAAAATAGGCACTAAGAGAGTTAAATGGTTGCCCATGAAGGTATGAGTTAAAAAGCTTATAGCCCCGAAACATGTCTTGCCGATGAGGGATTGATTCTATACTTAAATATGAATAATCACCACATTCTTTTTCATGCTTTGGTATACTAGATTAGAAACTTCAATCCTTAAGAAAAACTTAGATTGAGGGCTTGGCCAATGAGGTAAATCCAGGCCCATATAGCGTGTAGGGTAGTAAACATGTCAAGAATACAATCTATGTTAGAAGTAAAGAAAACACTGTAGACTTTTAGCAGACAAATCATTATTCAAATCCTTATATTGTAGTTTGATGACTAAATGCATGCTTTATGATGAATTTAGTCAAAGCATTCATTGTCTTTATTATTTATACTATCATTATCAATTTTTTTGTCATTCTATATGCCAATACATTTCAAGAATTGACGGCCCTTGGGTGGCTACATTGTCTAGTAATGTAGGTTCTGAAGCACCGTCTCATGCTCTAGAACACAAGATCTCCTTAAATGTCAGAGTTGGCTAGCCATCCATCATCTAAAAGGTGTTTTATTTAGATTTTAAGTTCTTTTAGATTAATGGTACTGTCGGGGCCTTGTATCGACCTAGACGATTTAGCTATTAATAGAGGCCTCATAGATTTGGTGTTGACAAATTTTGTTATGATGTTTTGTTTGGAGTTTGAGATTTTTATTTCATTTAGCTTAAAGTAATTTCTTTATTTTCTTGGTATTTTTGTACTTCACTATATATTATGCTTATGATAGTATGTTAAGGGGTCTTCTCGAGTCTTCGTCGTTCTGGAAGCCCGTTGCATCCAGGGCTTCGTCTTAGGTTGTGAAATAATTAGACTAATATTAGTAGGAAATTGGTAGCCTGATGATGGTAGTGATTGTTCTTTGAATATAATTGCCCCACATCCTCAGCATTTTAGGTGAATTTGGATATCTCAAGTGTAGGTTACTTAATGTCTCCTCTTTGGTTACAGGTCGCCTCACTTTTTACATTAGTTGTATTACTTATGCTTGGAAAGGATGGAATGCAGAAGAATACGACTGTTGTGATTATCATCAAGTTTTCAAAACCTTTATACTAGGCAATATTCAAATATCAATCTATGTGACTGAGTCAATTATTGAAATTTGGTTAATAGAGGTTTGTTTTTGCATAAAATGATCTTATTCTATATTGAATTTTTTCAAAGATTTGCAGGATGTAACCCTGAGAAAGATTATGCCTTCAGAATATCAAACAATTTTGAACTTCTATAGACATGAGAATTTCAGCGAAACTCCTTTTTTTGTTGAAAGATTGGAAGGATTTTTTTATATTTATAAGATGACCGTTTTTATCTTTTATGATCTTCTCATAAACTTTTTGGAGTTGGATATTTCCTTATTGCCAGTAAATCACTTTAGAAACTAGCCTTTCATAGATTGTTTTTAAATAGTAACGGCGGTTAAATTTTCATAGCACTATCTTCTTATTGTGGATTTCTTTTTTCATTATCCTTTATTATTTTCATTAGGATTATATCACCAGGTTGTGTCTATATTGCAACTTGATGGAGTGTCGCTTCTAGAATTGAGGTGCAAATATTTGATGCTGAAGTTGTATGTAATAGAGTATACATCATATGGAATAACTAGCCTTTTGCAGGCCGCTTAGCTTTTGGAGATGCGCAGCATACACTTGTAATTAGGGGTTGTAATTTCTCTCGAATCATGGTCTTCTTTCTACATTTACTATTTTTTGAAGTTTAAACACACAAACCACCCCGCCCAAAACTAAGACTGATTTTTTATAGAAAGTAAATGGAGGGTGACCAAAAAGTCTTCAAATTATAAAGAGTAAAGCATCCAGTATCCCCCCAAAACTATGACCAAAGTTGCTACTACACGCTCCAACCTCACAAGGTTCTTATAACCCTCCCGAACTCAATTTTAACGTACTTTTGCCAACTTTTTATATAACGTGGTACCTTTTGTCAACCTTTTTAGGTGACATGACACCTTCGATGTGTCCCCATTTTATATAATAAAGGTACCACATCAACCCAAAAATGTGATAAAAATAAGCTAAATTGAGTTTGGGGGAGTGGGTAATAGGACCCTTGTGAAGTTGGAGCATGTCGTAGCAACTTTGGTCATAGTTCATGGAGGGGGAGTAGGTTTACTAGATGCTTATCTCGATGAAAAATGGTGACAACTTTTACCAGCTAAGGTTAAAGTTTCACTTAAATTTTGACTAGTGTATTTTTTAAAACTTATAATTAAAACATTTCCTTCCCATTCCAAATTTTAAAATCTAAAATTCTCCCTTTTCTTATCATTTCAATCTTTTCATATTTTTCTTTCTTTCTCCCCCATCTTCCTCTTGATTTTTTTCTCTCTTGATTTTCCCCTTCCTCGGTTTTTTCTTCTTCTTCTTCTTTCACCTGTTGTCGTCATTCTTCTTCTTTTTTTTATTTTTTTTCTTTTGATGGACTATTATTTTTATTTTATGAAATTTGAAAAGAATATTTATTTTAATTAAAATGATTGAAGAAATTATGCAGAAAATTAAGTAACTACCATAGTTTCTTCAACAACTACAATAGTTGCTTTAGCAATTACAATTGTTGTTGCAGTAGTTACGATATTTGTTATTGCATTTACTATTAATTTTTTCAACAACTATGATAATTATTTCAATAACTACTATTACTTTTTGTGTTACAACAATTATTATAGTTGTTGTAGCAATTAAGGTAGTTGCTAAAGCAACTAAGACTGTTAATGTCGCGACTTTGACTATTGTTAAAGTAACTTTGATAGTTGCTGGAAAAAAATATGGTGGAGGAGGAGACAATAATGAAAAAGGTAGTTATGGTGAAGAGAAATGTGGTGTTGCAAGTCGTGACACTATAGGAGAGGTGACAGTTGTTGGGGTTGAGGTAGTTGTGAAAGTGAAGGAGAAAGAAGAAGAATAGGAAACACTAGTGTGAGAGGAGAAAATGGTGGTAGTGGTGTTGGATTAGGAAGAGGTATTAATAGTGGTGGTTGTGATGGTGGAAGAAGAGGAGTTGGTGGTGATAGTAGCAGTGGCAACAATAATAAAAAGGGTGTGGAGAGGGTGGGTGGGATAGTATAGGTATAGGAGTGGTTGTGAAAATAGCGGCATCGACAGAAGAGGTTTAGAGGGGGTGGAGTATGGTTGGGAAAGTAGGGGACTTTGTGTAGATAATAAAACTTAAAGATTTTAAGTTTAGTATCATTAACACTAATCTTAAAATTTTCATCTCTATTCAATAATTAAGATTTGTGTCATTTTTTTAGTTTTGAAACCTTTTTGCAAACAATTAATTTTCCTGAGTTTCTTAAGGACAATTAAATATAATAAAACATTAAGTATCAACAAGTATCATTTGTCACAATAAAGCTATAAATTAATTGGTTAGGGTACTTTCTTTTTATTTGGAAAAGGGACTAAACAAAGGAAAAGTATTGGTTGCAAATTAAACTTCTTTTAGCTGGGTTTATGTACTACTTGTGTATTTCTGATACGGATTAGATATTGTAATTATTTGCTAAGTATTATTTAAGATTCATAAATTTGAAAATTATTCTATATCGAACATGCTGGGAGAGCATTTTATTTTGTGTAATATTTCCCATTAGGCTGTAGACCTGCATGTTGTCCTAATTATATTCTTTGGTCCAGGTTAATGATTTGCATCGGCACATTCATAGCTATTTGGCCAAAAGAAAAAATATCAATTAGCAGTGATGGATTTCAAACATGGTGATGTTAGAAAGTTACAATGTTGACTGGAGTGTTTCCCAATTACAAGAATATTATGACATTTACTGTAAGATCCCGTAAAGTCCTAGCCCATTTCAGTCCTTTATAGTTAGCTAAAAGAGGTCCCAGACTTAGAAATTTCAGCTAAGTGTTGACACTCAATCTCATTTTTGGCCTCGATATTTCAATGACATTATTTACGATCTTTTTGGCCTAAAATTGTCATTTTTCAAATTCATTCATGATCAGGTATTGAATACCCAAAATTTAGCTTTTTTCTAGTTTTCTAGAGTCTACAGAACAAATTTAGTTATACCACGTGTGAGATCACTCATTCAGCTAATGTAGTCAATTGTCAATTCAATTAAGCCTGGTACAGCCTAGGGATCAGTTCAGTTTTGTTTCAATTAGGAGTAGGATTCAAAACCGAACAAACCCAGGGATGGGGGCATTCCTTCCAGTAGGTTTGACCCTTTGTATCTATCCCTGCATTACAGAAGTATGTAGCCAACATAAGGTAAATAATCTTTTTGCTAGGCTAGGGTTGGCGTAATCATATACATCTCATGAGTCTTCCCGACAAATTAGGGTTGACACAGCTCCTGTAAGTAACCCGTGGTATGGTGCTAACACCCTTCCAACAAATGTTATAGGTTGGACCCCAAATTAGTCCATAATCAAGGTATGTCAGTGTAACGACCGGAGACTTCCCCTTAGTCGTCACATGGTGCTTATAATCTCGAAGGACCACAAGCTAACCTATAACTGATATCTGTTGTGAGCACTGGATAATAATACTGAAATAAATGCGGAATTAGGCTGAAATGCCATAAGGTTCAAAATATAAATTACTGATAAAATATAACATCTGAAAAACAATCCATAAAACTGAATACTATCTAAAAATCTAGTCTGAAAGCCTCTAATTTGAACTGTTTGAAAGTGTAGTTGCTGGGACAAGCCCCCAACTAACTCCAACAACTAAAATACTAAAACTACTGAAATACTGAAATAAAAGCATATCCTCGATAGATGAGGACTCACTACTAAATCTGTGACTGCTGACTGGATCTGTCTAAATGGATCAAGAACCTGAGCATTCGAACCTATGATATGAGACATCATTGAACAAAGAAAGAGTATGCATCAGTACGTGAAATGTATTGGTATGCTAGATGAGGCAAGGCTGAATGCAAGGGCTCATATATATTACAGTAACTGACTGAATGATATAGAGTGACCGAATATGAGAGTACATGGATAACTAAAACTTCTGTAAATACTAAGTGTATATGTATATTATAACTTAGCTTTTCTGAAGCTAAGTACAAAGTTCTGATAATTGAGTAACTGATATCTAAAGTTACTGATAACTGAATGACTGATACTAAGTGACTATGTCTGACAGTCCTAATTCTATTGAACTAAACTGAATTATAAACTGAGACTGAAACTAAAACTGTGGGAGGTAATCATCTAACTGACATGCCCTTCTCTGAAATGATTAGGGTCCAACCTATAACCCCAGCTTGATGGATGCTAACACCGTCCCACGGGTACTAATATTAGAAAAACCATTATACCAAGCCTAACTGACGTGTGACACCAGGGCGGAGCCAAGCCTTATTTGATGGGCTTGACCCCTGGGAGGTAGTTAAGCCTAGTATAATGGGTGACTCCTCATCCTGTGCTGGATATGCAGTTCTGGAGTGCAAGGACTGCTATTAAGAACTCTGCCTCTCTTATGAGGAAGTCGTCATCCCTGCACTCGCTCGATGCTAAATCCTACTCGCAACTGAAAGATACTAAATTGAGTATACAGAACTGGACTGGACTGATACTAAGTTTACTGACTGAGCTCTACTTAGTTCTATAACTTAACGAGAGTACTACGGATTGTAACATGATTGAGATTCTGTGACTGGCACTGGCTCTTGGTAAATAGCTAAATTGTCGTGTATTTAATACCCCCAGGACATGATAGCATAAAAGAAAGGCATCATATGATCTTACAAAGCATAACAATGTACATATGTTAATATTTAATCTATAGACACATTTATCAAACACTTGTAGGGAATAAGCATGTTTATATACTAATATGCCATGATTTCACCACTTTATTCACATGGACAGTCTATCAAACACTTGGGGAGCACAACTTCATGTACATAATCATGGATAACATATAAACGTGACAACTATAATGCCCAACTTTTAATTCCATGGGTTTAGCATGCCATTCATATAATTCCCCATAAAATACTAATCTAATTTCATGAATCATATAAAAATCATGGATTAAAATCCAATTAACATCATAGACACATTAATCACTTTGTAAATTCAAGATTTTATCAAGATAATCACATATTCATCACACATGCTATTCAATTTCATGAAACTTGCACTTAAATCATGGATTGAAACCCAACTAATATCAGGAACATGAATTCAATCTAATTCAGACATAGAAATCATAAATCTGAGATCTTGTATATTTAAAAAAGGATTCTTGGACACTATGGGTGAAAGAAATAGATGAACATCTAACATACCTGAGAAGAAGAGTTCTTGAAGGTTCTTGGAGAGATTCTTGAGGATTGACCTTGATTCTTGAACTAGGATTTTTGCCTCTTGAGAGAGAATGATTTAATTTGGGGAAAAACTGAATGAATAATCATGTAACTAGGTTTATTAGGGTTGAATTTCGTGTTAAAGGCTGAATAGGGTCATGGAAAAATACTCAAATACCCCTAAAATTATTTAAAAACTTGGAACTTAAAACTAAAAATTAACTGAAAAATCCTGATCTGGGCCCTTGGCACGACACTATGCTATCGTCGTGTCACTAGAAAGTGGACATCTAGGAATTGGACCATCAACGCAATGCCGTGGAATTGCGCAACACCTTGGATGAGACCTGGAAGTTCACCACGACGCGGTCGGATCGCATTGGTACACTTAAAACTAAATAAACTATGGCGTGATGCACTGGTATCGCGGTACCTCACTGGAAAGTGACAATTTTCATTTTGACTTACTCCACGACGCGCTACAAGCTTGAATGATGGTGTTTAACGACTAAAACTTTAAATAGCCATAACTTCTTGCCCGGTTATCGAATTTAGCCGAATTTTATATCGTTGGAAAGCTAATTCAACTTCCTACACAATGGAAGGATCTAAACTAAAAAAATACTGAGCATTTCAAAATATTTTCTATTGGATAACTCATAAACTGAGTGTTAAGTTAAGCTTGAGAAATATGAGGTATTACAATATCTCCCACTTTGGAACATTCGATCGCAAATGAGACTGATTAAGCTAAGAAACACTGATATACTGAATTTACACACTGATTATACATATCTGAATCATGAAATACATGACTAAACTAATTCATGAATACATGACTGGTTATGTAATAGCAAGGGATACCAAGTTTAAAACTGTAACTGAATATGAAACGGAGTAGAGCTAAGGAAGACTGTTACCTTAAACTGAGAATATTAATAAAACTGAGCTGATTTACTGAACGTATGAATGGGAACATAAGAACATAACTAAGTCTGAAATATAATATATGGACTGAGTATCATGAACAAAACTAGGCCCTTGAATACATGCTATGACTTGGGAATAGTCATTTGGCTGATATTGGAATGAGAGGGTCAATTTATGAGTACCCATTACTCTAAACTAGATTCACTACGTAAAGATAAATTGAAAAGTTTGGGACCTGAAAGATCGGGGGTTATAGTGCATCTCCCCCTTGGCTTATTATGTCCCTCGAAGAATGCTGACTTGGTTGAGGTACCAAGGAAAAGCTGGGGCGATGACGAGGCACCTACGAACTGAATATCTAAGCTTTGAAACTGAAGTATGATACATGAACTGGTTGAACTCATAACTACTAGGATGTCCTATCTTGGAATAGTCATACTCATGAAACTTTGGATAGTACGACTGGGTGGAAAGATGGGGAAACTATACGAACTTGTCTGCCTGACTGCTAAACCTAAATTACTAGCTTTAAGGACTAACTTACACTAAAAACTTACAATAAACTAGAACATCTCTTGACACTCTTTCTGTAAAGTTCTAATGACTTTAGGAAGCAAGGAAATCTTGGCATGGTTTGAATAAGACGTCTAAATAAGAAATCACCTCCTGGGTTAAATTCTGTATTATGAGGCGAGGCCTATGAAATATCATCTACAATAGAGTGACTAAGCCTTATGTACTTCCACTACAAATTTTCCATATTAGATATATTTCTCGAATACTCTCTTAGTTATACCCTCCTTCTTAATACAATACTTCATTTGAGACTACAAAAAATATTCACATGGGCGCTGAGCACGAATGCATAAACATACTAACTTATTTGATGAACTGGATGACTAATAGTTTAATACTGGTCATGTAAGGTTAAACTGTACTTAACCTGAATAACTAGATTGAAATTATAGAGTACTATGCATATGAGGTAAGGACTTACTGAGGAACATAAGGTAACTGGGCATGAATTCATGGGAACGGTATTATCTAGGAATGCAAGACTAAGCGTATAACATGATTTTGAAATACTGAGATACTGATAACTGAATAACTGATAACTGTATGCCTTGGTTAAGAAAACCTAAAACTGGACTAAGTTTTTGGACTAAATGCTGAACTGAGACTCTGACTGAGATCTGATAGCTATTGGATAGGGACTAGCATAAATTGAGGATCTGAATGTACACTCACATTCTGCATTTTCTCAACTTCTTATCTCAGGAAGAATTCTGATTTTTTTTCAAAAATAACTAAATACAACCTCTTACTAGTTGTTCACCCGCACACTAACATGACATCCAAGCCTATCTTCATAACTACAGCCTCGTTTAAAACTAGCATGCAACAATCTTTTCTTAACATCAAACATTTACTCTTTCCCTTCTTAGAAATTACTCATCACTACATCATTTCATAAGAAAAGTTCACTGAAGGTTAAAACATGAGGACCTGAAGCATGAATGGCACTATCCCGAACATGACACTTAACCGACGGTTGAGAAATAGAACATCAACATCCTAGATTTATCAAGAGATCTAGACTAAGGATATACATGACAATATTTGAATTTAGCTGACTATTAAGAGTATAGCGTAAGTCATAGAATATGAGCATACTATAAAGCATGACACAAGTACATGAGTCAAAAGTTGCATAACCTGAGCTTGGAGTTTTTGTATTCATGGAACATAATTTGTAACACTGAGGAAATTGGAACTCCTTATAATAGGAACTGTAAGTGTACTTGATTTTTTATAATGTGCACGAATAGAGGTTATAATCATAGAGCTAACATGTACTGCGTGAGTAGATATTATAATAGCTAAAGTACAAAACTTTGCACTAAGTTAAGGATGGGTTGGGCATCACCCTCTCCCACTGCATCTCTACACATACTCATATTTCTACTAAAATCTAAAAGTTTGACTTGGTTATTTGTTCTACCGTCTCCCCCTTTATCTTAAAGCTGATATTCCAAGTCTGTTAACCCCTTAATAAACTCTAAATCGAGCTGAGACCACTTTACCCTAGATTCTAAAATATGAAAATGCTCCTAGATACTAAACTCATTCTGAAGGACTACTCCTAATAATGTAAGGTGCACTGCTATTACTTCCTTTTGATACATAATTCTTAGATTTCTATTGGCCCAACAATCATCATATAGCAACGTCAACATTGACTAACTTAGAATTCTCAACTTCTTTTTCTACTAGTTCAATCTTAAGATTCAAACTTAAATCAACTAAAATTAAGGTATTACCCCTTTATTCAAGGATTGGTTCATAAAGAAACTAAAGCAAATTGACTCTATGACTGAAATTAACTAAAGAGATTTTTGGAAATACTATAACTGAGAAATTTCTATACACTCATCTGGCTGGAATAGATTTACCTAAAGAGGTAAGCACTAAGAAAAGTTATGGTAAGATTTTTAGTTTGAATTAAAGTTGACTGCTATGCAAGGAGTTACAAAAGATAGAGAAGCTCTCGAATCTATTAAGGATTAAATATGTAAATGGGAGATCTATAACGTACCAGTGACTGCATTAGGAGAAATTTCTTGATATTGTCTAGACTAAAGGGCATAAAGCCTATTTAGGTGTTGCCTGTTGGTTGCACTGGAAGTGGCAACCTGCTGGTTTGGGCAACCAGACTGAGCTGAAGGACGGTTGGACTGACCCTGTTGGCACAAATCTTTTCCCCTCTGAGCCATTACTCTATACTTCCACATTCTGTGGCCTGGCTTACCACATTCGAAACATACATCACTGCCAAATTTACACTCACTCTAATAATTTCTACCATATTTTTGGCAAAGTGGGTGGGTACGACCTCTTTTCATGCTACCTTGAGACTTGGAGTCTGACGTGCTATCTCAATTAACATTTCTAAAATTTGGCACTAGAATACTAGCTACAGAAGGATTTGGGGCTGAGAATTTTTGATAGAACTGGAAACAGTTACCACCCTCTGACCTTGGCCTAAAACCACTTTTTCTTACTCTCTTATTTTTTTTATATTTCTCCCCACACTTCTTCCCCTTACTTTGCTGAGTGCGAACCCCAAGCCTAGATAGGGAAATATCTTGTAGGTTGTTCTGAGCAACTACTACATAAGCTAAGGTAGTGAAAGCAGTTCTGAATTATACATGGGAGGCGTGCTCATTCATGAGATCTGCTTGAATGGACTGAGGTGCTGACTGATTTCCAGTTCTTCTTTCATTAGTATTTTTGGGACGCATGTTTTGTAACCAGAAGGAAGAAAAGGTTGGGGCTAAGAATTTAGCTTGATCTCATGCTTGCTCACATGACAAGAACACTGAAATAAAGGAAAGTTCTCCTAAAACATATCATAACCTCTTGTCCATAAGTGTGTCGTGCTACACACCCATGTAAAAGACTCTACTAGATGCAGATTTCAGACTCCATAGGACTCTATTGAACCTTAGTCTATGATACCAAGTTTGTAATGGCCCGAGACTACCCCCTAGTCTTCATAAGGTGCTTACGATCTCAAAGAACCACAAGCTAACCCATGATTGATATCTAATGTGAGCACTAGATAATAATATTGAAATAAATATAGAATTAGGCTAAAATTCCATAAGGTTCAAAATATAAATTACTGATAAAATATAACATCTAAAATAATAATCTATAAAATAGAATACTATCTGAAAATCTAGTCTGAAGCCTCTAATTTGAACTGTCTGAAAGTTGAGTTGATTCTTGAACTAGGATTTTTGCCTCTTGAGAGAAAATGACTTAATTTGGGGAAAAACTGAATTAATAATGGAGTAACTAGGTTTATTATGTTTGAATTTCATGTTAAAGGCTGACTAGGGCCGTAGAAAAATACTCAAATACCGCTAGAATAATTTAAAAACTAGGAATTTAGAACTAGAAATTAACTAAAAAATCTCGATCTGGGCCCTTGGCGCGACGCGGTGCTATCGCGCTGTGTTACTAAAAATTGGACAACTGGGAATTGGACCATCAACGCTACATGGTGGAATTATGTTAACCCTTGGATGCAACCTGGAAGTTCACTACGATACGGTGGGATCGTGTTGGTGCATTGGAAACTGGGAAATATGAAAATAAACTGTGGCACAATGCGCCGATATCACGGTATCTCACTAAAAAGTGACAATAGTCATTTTGACATACTCCACGATGTGCTAATGGCTTGAATGACAGTATTTAATGACTGAAACTTAAAACAGCCATAACTTCTTACCCAATTATAGGATTTAGGCTAATTTTATATCGTTGGAAAGCTAATTCAACTTCCTACACAATGGCAGGCTATAAACTAAAAAATATTAAGCATTTCAAAAATTTTATATTGGATAACTCATGGACTAAGAGTTAACTTAAGCTTGAGAAATATGGGGTATTGCAATCAGTTAGATAATAACTCCACAGTTACACTTTCAGTATTCAGTAATCACTATCTAGTATTTAGTATTCAGTATAGAACTCATTTTAGTTCTTCATGATTATGACATACAGTTACCAGTTATTCAGTTATGATGAACTCAGTGCTTCAGCTTCAGACTAATTTAGACAAACGATATATGCTTGGATTGCATGTGTAGTACTTATAGTATTCTCAATCTTGCATTTACTCTCATCCAGTTATTTCATGATATTTAGTTATTATTCTCATGCACGTGAACCCATGAATATTAGCCTAACCACATCTAGCATACCAGTACATTCAAAGTACTAATGTATACTCTTCTTTTAGTCTATGCTATCTCATATCATAGGTTCGAACGCTCGGGTTCCTGACCATACTTAGTCAGATTCAGTTGATCAATAATATCTACAGTAGTGAGCCCTCATCCATCAAGGGCATGACACTTATTTAGTTATTTTGTTCTTTGCAGTATTTTTGTTTTTCATTTATATTCAGACAGCAGCTGTGAGTTTGTTAGGGCCTATCCTATCAACTTATTTATTTAAGATGTTAGAGGCTTTCAGACACTATTAGTTAGTAGTTATACTATAGATGTATTCAGTATTTTCTTAGTTTATGGACCTTATGGAATTTTTAGTTTTACTTCCACATATGTTTTCATGATTATTATTTAGTGCTCACTGCAGGTACCAGTCATGGATTATCTTATGTTCCTTCGAGATCATAGGCACCGTGTGGCACCTAGGGTGTAGTATTGGGGTGTTACAAACATGGTATCAGAGCCTAAGGTTCTAAAGTGTCCTAGGTAGTCTGAAAGATGCGTTAATTAGAGTTTTGTGCATGGGTATGTAGTACACCACACTAATGGATAAGAGGCTGTGAAGCAGTTTCAGGAAAAAGTTCCCTTCTTTCAGTGTTCATATTATGTGAGTGAGCATTAGCTTAAATTAAACTCTCTGTCTAATCTAACTTTTCTTTCTATTTATAGAACATGCCTATCAAAAAGATCAACGAAAGGAGTACTAACAACTAGCCAGAATCTCCGCGCATTCAAAATGATCCCTTGAATGAGCATGTTTCTTACAAAGAATTTAGAGCATATTTCACCACTCTAGCCATTTCTATGGTAACTTAAAATATTTGATCAGCTGTTGTTCAGGCTAACCCAGTGGCTAATATTGTTGCAGCTAGAATTTGGGACTTCACCTGGATAAACCCTACTTTATTTTTAGGGTTTAAGTATGAAGAGGACCCACAGGAATTCCTTGACATGGTGCAAAAAATAACAGACATTATGGGGGTAACTACTAGTTAGAGTACTGGGTTATCTTCTTATCAGTTATAGTGTATGGTTCATACATGGTTTAAGCAATGGAAAGTGGATAGGGTCATTGATGTAGGGCCTATAAAATGGGAGAAGTTTGCTATTTTATTTTTATATAGGTTTTTTTCGTTCGCTTTAAGGTAGTCTAAGGTGTTAGATTTCATCAATCTTAAGTAGGGCAACATGAGTGTTAAAGAGTATTCCCTCAAGTTTACTCAGTTAGCTAGGTATGTTCTTTATGTGATAGCTGATAGCAGGTCTAGGATAAGCAAGTTCATGTCTGTGTGTCTGATAGTGTGGTCAAGGAATTAGGACTATAATGCTGATTAAGGAGAAGGACTTAGCTAGGTTGATGGTCCATGCTCAGTTGATTAAGGAATAAAATACTAAGGAAAAAAAAGCGAAAATAAGCGGGCTAGAATAGGAAACTTTTGTTTTGCTCAGCCAAAGTCAAAAAGTGGTAGCCGTCCTTAGTTCTACCTAATATCTTCAGTCCCAGCTCCATCTTTGGCTAGTGCATCATTGCCTAAATTCAGGAATGATAATAAGGATAAGGAACCAGGCTCCAAATCTTAGGGTAGTATGAGAAGTACCCGAACAAATCCTCTTTGTTAGAAGTGTGGTAGAAATCATCAGGATGTCTATAGAGCTGGCAGTGATATATGTTTTTAGTGTTATAAGCCAGGCAATAGGATTAGAGAATTTCCTCAAGTGGGCATAATTGTCCCCTAGTTTGGACTGGTCGCCCATCTCAGCAGGGTGCCGCTTCTAGATTCACTACTAAATCTACTGTTGGTTGAATCTGGATCTGTCTATGTACGGTCAGGAACCTAAGCATCCTTACCTATGATATGAGACATTATAGAGCAAATAAAGGGTATGCGTCAGTATATGGAATGTACTGGTATGCTATATGAGGTAAGACTGAATGCAAGGTTTCATATGCATGAACAGTAACTGACTGAATGATATAAAGTAACTAAATGTAAGAGTACATAGATAACTGATACTACTGAAAGCACTGCGTATACAATACTGTGAATACACATATATATATATACTATATTTAAGCTTTAATAAATCTGAGTACTGAGTTCTGATAACTGAGTAACTAATAACTAAAGTTACTAATAACTAAATTACTGATACTGATTGACTGTGTGTGACAGTCTTGATTTTGTAGAACTGAACTGAGTTCTAATATAAAGACTGAAACTAAAATAATGGGAGGTAATCATCTTACTGATATGCCCCAAATCTGAGCTGATAGGGGTCTAACCTGTGACCCTAGTTGGGAGGGTGTTAGTACCATTCCACGGGTACTAACAAAGGTTGTGAGTAACCCTAACTGGTAGGAAGATATTTTTTCAACCCTTAACTAGCAGGAAAAATCATAAGAGATGTGTGAACCCTTATCTAGCAGGAAGTCATTTCAACCTACGCTGGGTATGTAGTTCTGTAATTCAAGGATTGCTCCTAAGGGTCAAACTCTACACTAACAGGAATGCCCTCGGTGCTAAATCCTACTCCAAAATGAAAGACATTGAACTAATTATAGTGAACTGGACTGGACTGATACAGAGTTTACTGAGTTTTCCTCAGTTATGTAACTGACTGAGAGTACTACTGGTCGTGACATGAATGATACTATTCTATAACTGATACTGATTCTAAGTAAACAACTAAATTATTGGGTATTAAATACCCCCAGGACTCGATAGCATGAAAATTAAAGCTTAGAAAGATCTTGAATAACATAACAATGTTCACTTGTTCATAATTCATTCATAGAGACATTTCATCAAACACTTGTAATGCATGAACTTGTACATGAATGGGGAATACATGCTATCATGGTTTAATGTCACTATTTCATTCACATAGGCATTTTATCAAACACTTGTAGGGAATAATCTTGTACATATACTAGCATGTCATGATTTCCTCATTTAATTCAGATGAACATTCTATCAATCACTTGTGGAGCACGACCCAATGCCCATATTCATAGATAATATATAAAAACGGCAACTACAAAGCCCAACTTGCAATTTCATGAGTTTAACATGCTATTCATATAATTCCCACTAAATACTATTCTATTGTCATGAATCATATCATAATCATGGATTGAAAATACCAAATTAACATCATAGACACATTAATCCCTTTTTAAATGCAAGGGTTTATCAAGATAGTCATATATTTATCACACATACTACTAAATTTCATAAAACTTGCACTTAAATCATGGATTGAAAACCCAACTAATGTCATAAACATGAATTCAATCTAATTCAAACATGGAAATCATAAATCTAAGATCTTGCATGTTTAAAAGGGGATCCTTGGACTCTAAGGGTGAAAGGAACCCATAGATGAAAACCTAACATACCTTAGAAGATTATTTCTTGAAGGTTCTTAGAGGAATGCTTCAGCTTGTTCTTGATTTTATTGAACTAGAATTTTAGCCTCTTTAATAGAGAATGTTTTATTCTTGAGAGAAAGTGAGGAAATAATGAGGAAATAGCTATTTAGGGGTTTAATTTCATGTTTAGACTGATTAGGACTGTGGAAAATATCAAACTACCTGGGAATAAACAAAATTTTGTCACTGAAGAACCCAATTTTAGACCCTGGAGCAATGCGGAGCTATCGTGCCGTGTTACAGGAAAATGACAATTGGGAACTAGGGGTCTAGCGCGACGCAATGGAATCGTAGCTCTCTTTGATTTTGAATTTTAGACTCAGCATGATATGGTAGAATCACGTTTGAACACTAGAAAAGGACAATTGTGAACTGAGCCTATGGCGTGATGTGCCAATATCGTGATGGAACACTGGAAAGTGACAATTTCCATTTGGCTTGGCTCTACGATGCGCTAACGTTCTAGGTGGTACACTGTCTAACAAAAATAGCTCTAACTTTTTACTCGGGTATCATATTTGGGAAAATTTTATATCGTTGGAAAGCTAAGTGCATTTCCTACACAATGGTAGGCTATAAACTGAAACATACTTAGTATTTCAAAAATTGTATATGGGATTACTCATACACTAATACTTAAATTAAGTTAGGGAAATATGGGGTATTACACATCTCTCTATCAGATATCAAGACTTTCTTGGGTTTGGCTGGATATTACTGATAGTTTGTTGAAGGTTTTTCATCTATTCCATCCCCCATGTCCATATTGACTTAGAAGAAAGTTAAGTTTCACTGGTCAGATTCTTGTAAGAAGAGCATTCAAGAGTTGAAGACTCTACTCACTATAGCCCTAGTTTTGACTTTACCCGATGGTTCAAACAAATTTGTTGTATATTGTGATACTTTAAGAGTATTATTGGGGTGTGTTTTGATGGAAAGGGGTAAGGTTGTGGCCTATGCCTCTAGACTGCTTAAGCCCCATGAAAAGAATTATCCCACCCATGATCTTTAAGCATTTGTTATGTTTGCCTTAAAGATTTGGAGGCACTTTTTGTATGGGGTACATAATGATTTATTCACAGACTATAAAATCCTGTAGCATTTGTTTTTCCAGATAGAACTGAACTTGTGTTAGAGGAGGTGATTAAGTTATTGAAAATCTATGACATGAGTGTTTTGTATCATCCCAACAAGGCTAATGTAGTTTCAGATGCCCTTAGTAGGTTATCATTGGGTAGTGTTTCTCACGTTGAGGATGGAAAGAAGAAGTTAGTTTAAGAAGTTCATCTGCTTGCCAGATTAGATGTCCATTTGGTTGATTCGGCTGAGGAGGGTGAAGAATAGCTAAGAGTCTTCTTTAATTTTTGAGGTAAAAAAAAAACAGGACAGAGATCCCAGTTTAGTTAAGCTGAAAGGGCTAGTCAGAGAACAGAAAGTAGAGGATTTCTCCCAAGGGGAGATGGTGTGTTGCATTTCTAGGGTAGGCTATTTATGCCATGTGTAGATGACGTAAGACAGTGAACTCTTGCTAAAGCACATGGTGCGTGCTACTCTATTCAACTAGGGGCCATATAGTGATTGATGAGAAATCTATTAGTGGAGTGGGATGAAGAAGGATATTGCAAAGGTTGTAGCTAAGTTCTCCATGTGTCATCAGGTTAAGATTGAACATCAAAAGCATAATGGGTCTATACAGGAGTTTAGTATTCCCACTTGGAAATGGAAGGAAGTGAACATGGATTTTGTGATAGGTTTGCCTCGTACTCATTAACAGCATGATTTAATTTAGGTCATTATGGACAAGATGACCAAATTAGCCTATTTCTTTCTAGTTCATAATTCTTATTCAACCAAGGACTATGCCAGGCTCTATATCAGAGAGTTGGTTAGGTTACAGATGTCTTGTTATCCATTATTTTAGATAGAGTTATGAATTTCACCTCTTACTTTTGGAAAGCCTTCAAAAAAAGGTCATGATACCTAAGTCCATCTCTTCATAGCCTTCCACCCTTAGGCAGATAGTCAAGTAAAAAGGACTATTCAAACTTTAGAAGAAATGTTGAGAGCATGTTTCATAGTTTTTAAGGGAAGTTGGGATGACCACTTACCTTTGATTGAGTTCATGTATAATAACAGTTATCATTCCACTATTCAGATGGCTCCATTTAAGGCTCTTTATGGGAGAAGATATAAATCTCCCATTGGTTGGTTTAAAGTAGGTGAGGCCGTGGTAGTGGGGTCTGACTTGGTATTTGATGCTTTAGTGAAAATGTTGTTGATCAGGGAGAGGCTTAAGGTAGCCCAGAGCAGACAAAAATCTTATGCAGACATGAGAAGGAAAGATCTTAAATTTGAGATTGGTGATTATGGGAATTTGAAAATCTCTCCAATAAAAGGGGTGAAGAGATTTGGTGAGAAGGGGAAGCTTAGTCCCTGATATGTTGGTCCTTATATGATTCTTAGTGATTTCATAAAGGAAGCCTATGAACTTTTATTGCCTGTAAACTTAACATCAGATCATCAAGCATTTTATGTCTCCTTGCTAAAGAAGTGCATAGCTGACCCAGCAGTTTTAGTCCTCATAGAGGGTATAGATGTTGGGAATAGTCTCTCTTACGAAAATGTCCCAATCAAAATCCTTGATCCTCAGACTGGCAGACTAAGGAACAAAGAAGTTTCCTTGGTCAAAGTTCTTTGGCGGAATCAGTCCATTGAGGGAGCCACTTGGTAAGTAGAAGTAGATATGCAAACCAAGTACCCTCATCTCTTTTCCACAAACACAGACTGAACCTAAGGTAACAGTCTTCCTTAGACTTACTCTGTTCCATTCTTAGTTTCAGCTACATATCATTCTCATATCATTCATGGATCAGTTCAGTCGTGTGTCATGTCTTAAGATTCAGTCATGTTTCAGCTATGGATGTTAGCATAGTCACAGTACCTTAGTGCTTCTTAGCTCAATCAGTCTTATTCAAGGATGAATGTTCCCAAGGGGGAGATATTGTATGACCCCATAAAGTCCTAGCCCATTTTAGTCCTTTACAGCATTCCAAAAGAGGTCACAGACTTAGAAATTTTAGCTAAGTGTTGAAACTTAGTCTTATTTTTGGCCTTAATATTTCAATGACATCATTTACGATCTTTCCAGCCTTAGATTGTCAATTATCAAATTGATTCATGATCAGGGTTATTTACAGGTCATCTCGGATGAGTTAGAATTTTTGGACATCGCTTGAGTCATGTTTAGATGACAAAACTAGCAATCCAACATGATCAAGATGAATTGCGTTGGCTATCACGATGTCACCATCAATGCGATGTATTTGTAATTGTGTCGATACCACTGGGTATTTTCAGCTCATTTAGTCCCAAGTCTAGATGGGTATTTAAATCTTTTCCCCGTACTTTAACATGGGATTTAGGTCCCAAAATAGCATTTTTGCCTCATTTATCACTATTCTCTCAAATCAAAAATATTCTCTCTCAAGAACAAACCCTAGCCCCTTTAACATTCAAGTTCTAATTACAAGAAATCCCTCAATAACTTTCAAGAATTCATCAATCAAGGTATATTTAAGTGTTCATCTTTATGTTTCTTCCACTCCTGGAGTTCAAGAATCCTGTTCAAACATTTTGATTATGGTTTTCATTCTTGAATGGTATTATGTTCATGTATCTGATGTTGTGTGGAATTCAAGTCAAGAAAACTTTGAGTTTCATGTGAATTAACTAGAATGCATGTTGATTTATGTAACCCCATGTGTAAATCTTTGAATTTTGGTGTTGAATGTGGTAGTCATGATATTCATATATTTCTCATTCTAATTTTCAATACTTATGTATCCTAGTGTTTGACAAAATGTCTATGTGAAGGAATTATGCATGATAACCTATGTGTGATGCTTTTAGAGTTGCTATCGAGTCTTGGGGGTATTGAATACCCAAAATTTAGTTGTTGTCTATTTTTCTAGAGTCTACAAAACAAATTTAGTTATACAATATATGAGATCACTTATTCAGTTAATGTAGTCAAGTGTTAGTTCAGTCTAGCCTGGTACAGTCTATGGATCACTTGTAATACCCTAAACTTTTTCTAGCTTAAATTTATTCCCAGAATGTTAAGGGATGTCTTCCAAAATGAATATTATTTGTTTTTATATAGAATTTTCTAGATTTCTACTATCTATTGTATGGGAAATTAAAAAAAGCTTTCCATCGATACCAAATTCGCCAAATCTTTCACTCGGTAAAGAAGTTAGAGCATTTTTAAGTTGATAGTGTGCCAACTGGGTAGTCACCACATTGCGGTAAAGGATAATTTCATAATTGTCACTTTTCAGTGGACCACCGCAATGTTTACGGATTGCAGCGAGGTCCAAGTTCCCATTTGTTGATATTGGTGCATCGCGGAGAGGTCCATTTTCCTAATTGTGGAATTCCAGTAGTCCAACGTATAGTGGCACGTCGCGCCGAAGGGAAAAATGGCATTTCTATAGGGGCACCGCGATTGTGACGCATCGTGTTGATGTTCTAGATCCCAATTGTCAAAATCTAATGGGAAAATGTGATAGCTCTACTTCGCGGAGGTCCCTAATTTCCCATTCGCCAGTTTCCAGTGAGCCACCGCGATAGTGGCACGTCGCGGTGGCCCATTAAATCAGGACCAGTTACATTTTTCTAGCTTCATTAAGGAGTTTAATGAGGGTATTTTGGACTTTTTCCCATCCCCCAAAACTATCCAAACATTAGATTTAAGTCTATTACATGCATTTTATGATATATTCCTCAAAATTTCTCTCAACCAAAACCCTAAACTTCAACAATCAACCTCAAGAATCCCAAGATTCCACCACTCTTTTTCCAAATTAATTCAAGATTCAAGATTCCCAACACAAGAATTCCTAGAACCATCATTCAAGAGCACAAATAGGGTCTCAAAAGCATAGTTGTTCATCTAGTTCATCATCCAAGGTATGTAGGGTTTTGAACAAGGATAAAACTTTCATCCTTGTGCCCAAAAACTTACTTTAAATTACAAATTTTGGAGTTTTGTATGATTTCGCTTGAAATTACTTTGAATTATAAATTTATGATTTTTATATGATTTCCCATGAAATTTAAGTTAGGGTTTACACCCAATGTTGCTAATTGCATGATTTTGAGATTTTAAGTGATTTGGATATTGAATTACATGTCTACTTTTGATAAATTAATACGTATGATCATATTTTCTAGATTTTAAGTTGAATTATGAATATTTGTATTATCAAGCATGAACTTTGTGGTGTCTGACATGAAACTGAAGTATGGGTCATTAAGCCCTAATTTGTATGTTGATATTTCAAGAATGAATATGTTTTAAGCATCCTATGATTAGCTATTTTCAGATTTTGATAAAGAAAGTTGATCTTTTGATCCAAGCAAAGATAGGAATCCACATTATTCATATAGTTTATGATTTAAAGCAAAGAGAAGTATAATTGGCTTTCATTATAAACCCTTATGTTGTTTTAAGGTGGATTTCCTAAAAGTTCTGAGCAATAAGTATGGGAGTAGTATTTAGCACCGAGTTGGGTATGATTCCAAGGTCTCATACCCTAAAACTACGTGCTACTATAGGTGTATGATTTGCCCATAGTGGTGTATGATTTGCCCATAGTGGCCTAAGATAGTGAACACTTAAGTTAAGGTTCTATTCTAATGCAAAGGATAGAACAGCTCTCCCCAATGTGGTAAAGACGATGGGCTCCATGTCAGCTCATATGGTTCATGACGGTTAAAAGAAACTCCCTAAGTCCCAAAGTTCCAAGAATTCCAAAGCTCCCAAATCTTCTATGTTTCGAACGAAAAGAATGATAGAAAAGCTTTTATAAGAGTAAGTGTTATGACTCACTATATTTACAAGTATAATTTGTAATGAAGGATTTTATATTTTAGTATTTTAAATAATCAATCTTATGTGAGTCATATACATCCAATATGCATTTACTTTCTAACTATGAAGATGTCTTACTTATGCATTACACCCACATATACTTAGTACATCCTCAAAGTGTTGATCCGCATATATGTCTATGTGTTGTATTTTCATATAATTTAGGTTTAGGTGCTCAGTATCAGCAGTGAGAGTAGTTCAAGCAGCTCTATCTATGCTTCCACAGTTGGTGAGTCCTCATGATTTGAGGGCCTACTTCTTTAAATTTCTAGCTTTCACAGTAATTGATTTATTGTTTTTAGTAAAGTCTGAGTTAGTTGGAGGTCAGTCCTAATGACTCTCTATTCCTTGACCTTAGAGGCTTGGCAGACTACAAGTTTATTTATAGACTTTCAATATTTACTATTTATACAGTATCTTAAGTTTATTCAGTTCATTTTTGGTATGATATAACATTATCTCTTGACTAGTTTATCTTAAAGTAAGGTTCAGACCTAGTAGCAGGCTCAAAGGGTTAGCTTAGGGCTACTCGTAGCCTTGAGCACTATGTGATGTCTCGAGATTAGATTCTAGGGTGTTACATCAGTTCAGTTTTGATTCATTTAGGAGTAGAATTCAGAATCCAGTGAACCCAGGGATGGGGGCATTCCAGCTAGCAGAGGGTTAGCCCCTTAGTAGCAGTCCCTGTGTTATAGAACTAAGTAGCTAGCGTAGGGTAAAACGTTTTCCTGATAGACTAGGGTTGATGTAACCATATAAATTTCATGAGTTTTCCTTCCAGATTAGGGTTAACCCAGCTTCTATTAGTAACCTGTGGCACGGTGCTAACACCCATTCGACTAGTGTTACAAGTTGGACCCCAAATCAGTCCATAATCGGGGTATGTCGGTTAGATAATAACTCCCATAGCTATAGTTTCAGTATTTAGTATTCAGTAATCAGTATCTAGTATTCAGTATTCAATATAGAACTCATTTCAGTTCTACATGATCATGACATACAGTTATCAATTATTCAGTAATCAGGAACCCAGTACTTCAGCTTCAGACTAATTCATACAGACGATATATGCTTGGTATTGCAAGTTCAGTACTTACAGTATTCTCAGTCTTGCATATATGTTCCTCTAGTTATTTCATGATATTCAGTTACTATTCTTATGCATGTAAACCCATGCATATCATCCTAACCTCACCTAGCATACTAATAAATTCAAAGTACTAACACATACTCTTTTTTTTGTGTTATGATATCTCATATCATAGGTTCACCCTCGGGTTCCTGACCGTACTTAGTCAGATTCAGTTGATCAGTCACATCTACAGTAGTGAGTTCTCATCCATCAAGGGAATGACACTTATTTAGTCACTTTGTTATTCGTAGCATTTCAGCTTTCAGTTACTTTCAAACAACAGCTATAAGTTCGTTGGGGCCTGTCTCATCAACTCGTTTATGTCAGATGTTAGAGGCTTTCATCCACTATTAGTTAGCATTTATTCTACAAATGTATTCAGTATTGTCTTAGTTTATAAACCTAATGGCATTTTAAATTTTACTTTCGCATATGTTTTCATGATTATTATTTAGTTCTCACTGCAGGTAGCAGCATGGGTTAGCTTGTGGTCCTTCAAGATCGTAGGAACCATGTTGCGCCCAGTGTGTAGTCTCAAGCCATTACATTGACTGCACATAGGAATGTTCAAATGGGTAATCTACATATAAGCTTTTCAAACAATCAAAGGTTATACAAAAGAATGTGGTAGTTTATGAGAAGTTTGTTATTGTAGTAAGGAGAAGTAAATGTGGGGATTGTTCAGAGTATGCCTCCCTGTTAATTACCACAATTTTTTTGTGAAACTGTTAGATAGCCAAAAATCATCTAAGAAATTTATGATTACTTATAAAGAGTTTGTTTTGCATGACTAGTGTCACGACCCAAGCCGAGGCACTAGCCATGATGGGCATCCCGAACCATGAAGGCCCGAGAGTCCCTTTAATTTGTGATCATATACATAATTCATATACTATAAAAAATGCAGAAAACATAACAAAATGGAAAGACGGTCATTTTCTTACATCAAGTTAACAATATGACTATAAGTTCATAAACATTTAAAAACATATGACACGAGTCTGCGAATCTCTAACAACAGGAAAACAACTTTTATCTGAAAATTGGGACAAGGCCCCAACTTCCATAAACTAGGCCTTCCAAAATAAGGGAGGCTCACCAACTGCAATCTTCTGACAAAACAATCTACTGCTTAGCGGGACCCCAGTTCTGAGCCTCAGATCGTGAAATATAGGGGGTCAATACATATGTACCGGTATGTGAAACAACCAAAAAAAGCATGTTTTAATACAACCTAGTGAGAGCATTTTATAAAACAATGAACATACTGCATAAGTGAAAATTCATGGGCATAATGAAATGAATTCCAACAAGTCTAGGAAATCAAGTCTCATTTACTATTTACCACCTAGCTAGATGGTACACCTTACAATCCTGATCATTCTACGGGCTATCTGGGAGCCTTTCTTGACTCAACGGCCAAGCCCCCAACCCAAGTTTGTTGCAAGAGTTAGAGAATCGGTATAGGAGACACGCCATACCACAAAGCAAGATTCCGAAATCCCAATTCATGATAATATGTCATGGCAGGTCACAATACCACAAACTTGGCACCTAACCATACTCCCAAGTTAGAAAGACATAAATCAAGGAACAAAAGACCACATAGCATGGTGCCAAAATCCTGAGTCAACAAACCACGGTTTCCAGCATTGAGTCTCTTGACTCATGCTTTCTTCGAGTAACCATCTAACTCCGTCCAAGCCCATTATTCAATTCAATAGAAAATATGTTTCATACTTACACAACATTCAACACTTGTTCTATTAAGGGCACACCATAACTGGATATTGTCATACCCAGACTTGTAAGTCATCCATATTCATTCCACTGCCCTTCTCATTCAAAATATGAAATTAACCACCCAAAAGAATTATAACTTAAACATGCGATGGCCATGTAAATTCTCAAACTCATGCAATTCTTCTTTGTAATGCACAAAGTATAGTTATGGAAAGAAGACTTAGTATTATCAATTCACAAACAACATCACCCTACATTGGGTAACTATCAATTGACAACGAAGTTCAAAATATGCAAGTGAATATCACATATCATTTAAATCATGTAAAAATCCACATTTAGATGGTGGTCTCATAAATTATGCTCTCTATTAAACTTTTCATTACAAATGAAAACATATATATACTTAGTTACATTCAAACTTCATGAAAAATAGTTCAAGACAACGCATGCTTTCATTAAAACAATTCAATGATACATGCTTTTTGAAACAATATCAAAACCCTTCTTTTTAAACATGAAAAGGGGATCTTTAATATTGATAAGACAGTAAATCTTATGCCCATGGATTTTAGGATAGTCCCACATACCTTATGTTTTACAGTTTGAAGATTAGAGCCCCAACGTTGACCTTTTCTTGAAATATTTAATTTAAAAGGCTTGAATTCTTGTTTCAAAGAAAAAGAGTTGAATCTTGTTCTTGGGAGGTGGTTAGAGTTTTCTTTGAGAGAAAATTGAATAAAGAGAAAACTAATGCTTGGGGGCTAAAATTTTGTGGTATGGACGAATTTGGGTGAGGGAATATGACCAAAGTGCCGCTAGACCCTTGAGAAGTTAAAACAACGTGTGAAAAAGCTCTAGGTTGCGTCAGATATCGCAATAGGAGAGAAACGCATAGCATCGCTTATCGCGTTGAGAGATCGGCGCACCACGTCCCAATCGCATTGGCTTGCTTCCTCTCACAAAAAATCCCATAACTTTTTACTCGTGTATTGGATTAAGGAAAAATTGATATCATTAGATAGCTAATGCAATTATCTACAATTTTGTGGATCTTAAACTGAAAAATTTTGATTTTATCGAAAGTTATACACATTCAAAGTATACCCTTGTAGAATCAAAAACAAAGATTTAGCCAAATCAAAGGCTCTTAGCTCAACTTCTCTCTAAGTGATTCCTATGAACATTTTTCACCTCAAAATCACTTTAAACACAAGGATAAAGATCATGACACTTATGCACACTTGCAAATCATTTCTATTAGAGCTTACACGCATAGAAGTAATGGTTTGATTTCTAGGTCCAAAATACGGGGTGTTACACTATCTCCCCATTGGGATCATTCATCCCCAAATGATGGGTAGGGACTTTTCAAAGCTCTAGAAGTGTAGAATAAGGAATGTAATCTCTCATTGAACAGTTTTCCTCAACAAAATATGCAAAGGCATCAAACAAACTTCATGATAATCCCTAGTAAAACGTGTAAGCGCGGAACATGAGGTAATGAAACTTTACATAGGGATGATCCTGTACATGAGTTCTATGAATCATAATCATCAAAACATAAGTCAGGAATTAATTTGGAAATAATAGGCCTGACTTTCATTGGTACTAATCATGAAATAATGTTTTCATGGTACATAGGATTAGAAGCATTCTCTTCCTTACAAGGTACAATGAATAGGCTTAAAATTAGAGACACTAATCGTCTACGCCCTAAACAATAAAAAGAATACTTTACACTTTCTACTTATAATTCTCTCATCACACATGTAACCATAAGAGTTTGAGTCCCACTGCAAGGTGATTTTATGTTGAAGCCTAAATCAGAGTAATAATATGCTAACTTAAGCTACGGGGCCCTATACTATACATTCCATTAACAATATTACCTTACCTTATCACTATCATCAAACACCCTCGAGTCTTAAATCAAGGAATCCCAACCATATAACCCATTAGTTTTTGTTTTCATCTAACACAACTTCCAAGACTGTCATAACTACACCTACTTCATAGATTCGCCAACTAAGACCAACAAATTCAATCATTCTCACAAAGATTTGGCCATATATCTCTTTTCGAACTATTTCACATAACAAAAGTTAATCTCTTTTTTCCCCATTCTCTTATGGCCTTAGCTTAAATCACATAGAAAATTTCACTTACAAGAACATCTACTCTCCTACCTAATACATTACTATGCTCCACAACCACCATCATACAAACATATGGAGGGATATTAAGGGACCCGAGCACAAGCATCATGAATGGGAGAAACACTACTCAATTATAACATATATCTGTTGATCTACTCAAGGTGAGGCATGAGGTAAGGATACAAAACAATCATGATGTGCTTCCTATATCAAGTGTCTAGATCATAAGTATAGAGTCATTCAGCAAAAACACAATACAATATGAGTTCTTAGGACAGAGCATAGTGAGAAAACATCGGTGCACATATCATGAGTTATATAGCATGAAGTTGGAATTTATGTAGTTAACAACTAAGACAAAGATTTCCACTTAAAGTGATTGTTCCTCATTTATAGAACTTAAATTTTCCATGAGTTTGTATAAAGTTTTATCAATTTAGCTAATCCCGACATAAAATGAATTGGTAACATATAGAAAGCATAGTTCTCTTAGAACTAAGCATGATATAATACATGGATTTCTTTATAGATCATGAGCATCATAACATAGAGCTTGAATACATGATAGACTGGATTACTGAGAGACATTATTGCTTCTAGCTTAGAGGTTAGATCAAGAACATAAGTCCATAGAGAACTCGAACTAAATGCATAGGCATGACTTGAACACATAACGTAAGACACTAGCATAATAATCTCCTAAATTGAAGTAGGAGTAGTATGCTTGAGTAGGCATAGGTTTATCATGACTCCTCCTTGCAACTTGCCACACTGAGGAAATTTTGGAACTACCTTAATTCATCATCTCCCCCTTAGACGAGAATCACAATCCTAAACTTGTAAACATATCCCCTTATCAAATCTATAACCACAAATCTCAACAATAATTTTAATTAAAACACACTAATTCCTTTCTAGGACATCCCCTTTTAGGGACACTAATCATAGCTTTCTCTAACCCCCATAGTCATCGATTTAGGACTAACATTATTATTCCATGTTTCTAGGCACTTAACACTTCATCTTCAACTCCTTAGAATACTTAACATTACACCTCTAATCGCATAACTTACTACTTAACAAAATTTGTAAAACTATACCAAAGCTGTCTATTGCTTACCTATATTTCCTTCATTTAACTCTATATAACACCATATAACAACTCCCTAGACTTCTCCACACTAAGAAACTTGTGGACATAGACTGAGTATACATGACATTCATACACACAAAACCTTATCTAACAACATGCTACCCGAGGAAAACTTATTCTTATCTACTTACTCTCTTATCTACTTAATTAATCAACCACAATTCATCATTTTTAAAACTAGTCATCATGACTCTATACATATAACAATTATCCACTCCTTATTCCGAAAGTTGCCAACCTAGGCTATTTCAAACATTACACCAAACCAACTAACTCATTCCCACAAAATATGCATTGTCAATCTAGAGCTACCATTCTCACCACTACACTCCATACTAAAGTTCAAGCCTATTGTCTAACAACACTAATCATATGGAGTATGCCATATACTATACTAACCAATCGAATAAAAACATCAACCTAAGTCTCATATTTAACTTAACTATGGCCTGTAAGTTCATCCTTTCCACGACATTAATACTATACCTCAAAATCTACTACATACCTCCTCACATGGAGTAATAGTTTGCAACGACTAGAGAAAAGACAATAAAATAGGTAAAGTCACATAATAGGGATAGTTGATCTTAATCTTATATTATAACCAACCCATTACGATCTTATCAACATATTCCAATTTCTCAAGTCATAGCTACTTACCCATGCATACATCACAACTACCTTCAAAATTCCATATACAGTAATTAATCTATCATTATAACTTATTGACTCATCTACCCCTTTCCAATCAAAACCTTTAAAGGATTTCTACATCCACAATTACCAACTATTCTGAGATCTTTCCCTATTTTGAATCGATAATAATCATAGCCAAATACTTCCTCCAAATACTACCATACAATCTACAAATATTGCTTCCACATTAGTCTATCACTATAAAATGGAAACCCATTCCTCAATCAATAATTATTCAACTAAACTAGCTTCTTTACGCAAAAGTCACCCTCATTTTGACTTCTAAACTTGTGACATCATATCACTAACTTTGAGATCATCTTACTACCCATAAGGTATGACACCTTAGCACATACTACTACTCAGGTGGAAATATTGTTCCAATATTCTAACATACATCATTACCCTTAAGCATGACATTTGTAACAAGAATTTTGAAAGGGACTGAATACACTACATACCTCAAGTTCAAATGAACAATTGATGTAAATAGGGATATGAGCTTAAATCAATACACTTTAAAGCACTTATGGACTCTTCTCAAGTTTTTGTGCAATTTCAAAATCTTTTATGACTCAATTAGAATGGACCACCTCATTTAGACTCTAAGATTATGCACCTGAATTGACTCGACAATGAGACATAGTTAATAAAATCATAAAAAAGAAGGAATTTAGAAACTTACAAATAGACAACATAATTGTATGATCTAGAACATGAAGAAAAGTGAAACATTCCTAAACTCCTAGTAGCTTTCTCCTTATAAGTGTGGTGAGATACACACCCATAAATAGCACTCTACCCTATGCGATTTCATATACACCTTAGGATCATAAACCATGCTCTGATACTAAGTTTATCATGACCAAAACTGAGGCTCTGGCTAGGAAGGGCATCTCGAACCATAAAGGCTCGAGAGTTCCTCTAATTGATGATCATATACACAATTGGTATATTGCAAAGAAATGCATAAAAATAACAGAATAGAAATATGGTCAATTTCTTTCTTCAACTGGACAGTACGAATATAAGTTCATAAACATTCAAAAACATATGACACCAGTCTGCGAAATCTATAACAACACAAAAAAAACATCTATCTAAAAACTGGGATAAGTCCCCCAGTCAGACCATGAACTAAAATCAAATTATAATGTTCCAGGGAGGCTTACCAACTGCAACCTTCTAACAAAATAATCTACTGCTTAATGGGACCTAGGACTGAGCCTCAAATTCAAAAATATAGAGGGTCAATACATATGTACCGGTATATCAAAAAACCCAAAATAGCATGTTTTTAAATAACCTAGTGAGATAACTTTATAAAACAATGAACATAATGCATAAGTGAAAACACATGGGCATACTAAAATGAAATTCAATAACTCTTGGAAATCATGTCTCATTTTCTATTTACCCCCTACTTAGATGGTACACCCTACAATCTTGATCATCCCACGAGCCAGCTGGGATCCTCACTTGACTCGACGACCAATCCCCCAACCCAAGTTTGTCCCAAGGGTTAGAGTATCAGTATGGGATACACGCCAGACCATAAAGGAGGGTACCAAAATCCTAATTATAATAATATGTCATGGTAGGGATCAAGACCATAAAGCATGGTTCCTAACAATAGTCATAAGTTGGGAAGACATAAATCAAGGCACACAAGGCCACATAGCATGGTGCTAAAATCCTAAATCGGCAAATCGTAGTTTTCAGCATTGAGTCTCTTGACTCGTGCTTTCTTTGGGTAACCATCTAACTCCCTCTAATCCCATTATTCAATTGGTAAAATTGGTATTGTTTAAAAGCTAACTCAATTATATACAATTTGGTGGGACTTGGGATGAAAAATTCTATGTGTATCGAAAGTTATACATGTTCAAAGTAGGCCCTTGTAAAATAGAATACATAGATTTAGCTGAATCAAAGGCTCTAAGCTCAACTTCGCTCAAAGTGATTCCTATGAATATTTTTCACCTCAAAAGCACTTCAAACATGAGGATAAAGATCATGACACGTATGAACACTTTGAAATCATTTATATTAGAGCTTATGCATATTGGAACAATGGTTTCATTTCTAGCTCAAAAATATGAGGTGTTACAACTAGACTGGATATGATTATGTGAGAATACTTGAAATGTTACTTGAAATGTAGCTTCTGTTACTGAAGAAGTAATTTTGATATTGTGGTATGCCAAATATTGTTGATGTTTGGTTTTTGTGAAGGCTTTATTTTAGTATTGTGTATCAATAGGCTTAGAATGTTGTTGAACAATTTACTTATGGTTATGCTCATCTAAGATGACATGATTACATTCATTTGTTGGACTTCCCTTAATTACCTATCACTCATTCCAACAATAGTAAAAGTTCCTTATCAAAAGACAATAGAAAGATTTATGATGGGAAATTTAGGTGGATCAGAAGTTAGATGGCTTGGTCAGAATGTACCTATACGGCTAGGAGCAGAGTGGATTAATACTTGCATCTTGAATAATTTAGATTTGGCTGTAATATAATTTGAAAAAATTATGGTGTGAGCAATTCTAGAATTTAGCAGTTTTGATTTATCAACTCAACTCGGGCTTTAATACCTGCAACAAGATTAATTGTAACATACCTTATTTATATGATTATATGAAGGTTTAATAATCTAGGACTCTCTCTGTCTACTTTAGTTGTTTGAGCTTTGTTATGTCATCCTCCGGCTTAGCCCCTAATAATTTAACAAGTGATGTCTATATTCTATTTTCAATGGCATCAATATGTAATTGCCATGATGGTAAACTTGAAACCTCTAGATGGTATCTCTTAATTGCATCTTAACTACATTTACTTTAGAAATGATGTTGAAAATCATTAATCAAAACTTTTTAGTCAACCTTGTATACCCCGACATTAAGGTCAGAGAAATTTAGATGATTTGAATTTGAAACATAAGATTACTGATGGTTGGTGAGTCGTATCTGACCGTAGAAACACATTTTTTGGTACACGGATAGTCATGCTCAACATATCCTTCCTTTTGTTCCTGATTTTTGTAGATCACACTGATATGTTCAAAAAGAATTTTTTCAAATAATGGTGGTGTCTACCAAGGTTAGGATAGATGGAAAGAAATAATTTAGTTTTTTTTATCTTCTCTGCGATTTGAACCTGAAACGTCATAGTTATCAACAACCACATTGACTACTAGGCCACACCTTTCGGTACATAAGTTCCATAATGGATATCCAATTTGTCTTTTTTGCGACATCATTTCATTGAAGAATCACTCCCAAATCCTCGATTATGCTCATTTCAATGGATGTCTTATCTCTATTTTAGTTTTTTTCACTATAAATTATGACACAGTAAATCCATGCTCTGATCCTTAGTGATGAAAATATAATGAATCCTCTAGGAAAAAAGCTGTTCAAGAAGGGAACTATGGGGTTCGAGGATTATTAGCGATCAAGAGAATGAAATGGAATGTACCAAGATAGTATTTCCAAATGTGCCAAAACTAAGAATTGAAATGGTTTTTTTTCTGGGCTACAACTTTCCTAAATGCAATACATGTCATAAAACCTTACCAAATTAATAAATATTTTGTAACTTATCCACTTCGATTGGCTGTAACTACCTCTAGCCTGAAAGGCCATAAAACAAAAACCCTAACCTTTTTGCTCACCGCAATCCACTATAAAAACCATGGACACTTCTTATGTCATCATTCGTCTTATGATGAAATATCCTTCAATATATTATCTGTTATTTGTTATTCTCTCTAGAATTGTAAACTTTACATTGAAACCAGGCCAATTCCACTAGATAAAGTTCAATATGAATTAAACCAAAGAGGAGTTTCTACTCAAAAAGTAATACCCCCTGAACAACTTTCAAGTATATTAAATACCACCCTAAAAGTATAATACTTCTCTCACTATAGAGAGTGAACTACACAGGCACCTCCGTCAGCACCACACCATTGCAATTTCAGAACCAAGTCAAGTATTATTTTAATTTTGATTTTTGATTTTTTATCCTTCTCCTCTTTCTCTCCCACAAAATTAAAAACTTAAAACTTTAATTTTGAATTTCATTGCCAAGAATCTGAAATTTGTTGATGTCAATCAATTGAAATATTGATTAATTCCTCTTTGAGATCACACCTTTAGGTTAGTATCTATTTTAGAATTTATCATCATCTAACTTCTTTTTTATTTTTCCTCTTTTATTAATCTCTATCATCTTATTACCGGTTCTAATTTCTATCTCAGAGTATTTTCTTTTATTTAAAAAAGTAGGAATTCTAAATTACATATTTGAAAATTATAGTAAAAAATTCATGAAGAAAGATGAAGGTTTTTTTCTTTAGAAGCTGATAGAGATTTGAAAAAAGAAGAAAGATAAGGGGGAGAATTCAAAGAAGAAGGAAGAGTGTGTAAGTTTTTAGATGAAGAAAAAAGGGAGTGAGTTAGGGTTTGAAGAAGAAGAGGGGGAAAGGGGGGTCGAAGAAAATGAAAGGCGGTGGGGGTTGAAGACGATAAAAAGGGTGAGGTAGGAGTGTTCTTATTTATTATTTTTATGTTTATTATATAATAATTAAATTAGTATTACCACCTCTTTTTTAATAACAAGAACGCATAATACAACTTTTTCTTTTTTTTTAATTATTTTTGGCCACGTCAGCCATTAAGGTGTATATTTAACTCATATAAAAGTTGTTTAGAGGGGATTTAAATATGCGTAAAGTTAAAGTGCTAAAGTAAGTTATGATAACAAGTTTAGGGGTAGTTTATGAATTTTTCCTATATAAATATACTGAGATGGTATCATGGAGGTCTCACTTAAGGATCAAAAAAGACACTAATAGTAATATTATAGTATTCAAATAGTGAAAACATGAAAAGTCACCATTAATGTTGTAATGACTTGAAATGACTCTTCAAGACATTTTATCAATTTCTATGCATTTTTGGTGTTTCAAGAATTCTTAAGGTAGATACTAGTTATTTATGACTTGCCAAAATTGTTGGTTTGGTTATCGGATATTTCATTTATGTTTTAGGCTCATTTCCCTATTTGGAGATTTTATTGTTAAGGAATTGGTCTCAAACCAAAACTAATATTAAATAATGTAAAATAAGAAATTTGACAACTCCACCAGCTCTAAAATATTAATTTTAGGCTAAGGGGACAATTTTTCTGGTCATGAGGCTTCCAGACACATTTGAGGCTATTGGGTGGATTTAATGAAAAATAGAACTAGGTATGAGACCAACATTTGATTGAAAAGATCTCGGATAAAATTTTTGATGAGTTCGTTTAGTCTAGAATATCCAATTTGATAAGATAGCATAGTACATTTGCATGAACGGGGTTTTGAATGAGTCTCGAGCACCCGATGAAGCCCATTAGGACTTAAGGAAATCTAGTCCCCAGCTGTATTTGGTGCATCCAACCATTGCCTATCACATTCATGAGGTTGGGGAAGTATTCTTAAAGGGTTAAACTTTTGATCATCGTAATTGTGAGCAATCTCCGCCATATTTGTGATGAAGGATTGAGCTTACCTGATTTCTCTCCCTCTTCACATTTGTGACACCTCCCATCGCATTCATAATTGTTCGTCTTGCTAAACCTATACATTCCTAACATGTTCCTGATGTTTGCGACGAATAATCCTTTTACACATCATGATCGTGGCCAAGGTACTCGCGATTGTGATGAATAACCCTGGGCCCATATATTGTTATCTTCCCAATTTTCCCTCAATTCTTGATCCTAATTCACCATTAAAGGTTTTTTGAACTTACAAACTCGTAGGAAATCACCAATTGGAGATAAAGATGCATAGAGGATGATGAAGTGACCATTTTCCACTTTCTTCATAAGGTTTTGGCTTAATTCATCCATTTAATTCTTGGTTTAGGTCAAGATTCTTTTGACTTTAGGGTCTAATTTGAGTCTTAATTTGTACTACATTTGTGCTCAACCTTTTTGCACACATTCCTTATCCTTTGAGGGATCCCATTATGGATATAAATTTTTCATTCCATTAGCGAGCCGCACAAGCCCATTTTAAATCTGATTTTGGACCTTGAGTTTTACATTGCAATATGGATATCTGTTTACTCCTATTAATATGTAAAGTAGTATTTTGATAGTGCGATGTTACTTTTAGGATTGTGGAGAAAGGAAAAGTGACTCGTGGGTGATTCATGTTTACGCTTATGCATCGATGTAGTCTTCGATCTATTTTTATTTATGTAATGTGTTATGTATAGATTGTATGCTAGGTAGGGATTATGACTAAAATATTTTCACTTAATCCATTTATGAAAATTGGGATAGAAATATGACCCAGAACTTAGTATAGGATATCCATTATGGTTATAAAACCCTATTATCTTTGATTATAAGCATGTTAACCAAAGATTGAGGTTAGTGACCTTTAGTACAAGACCTATCATTGATTTAGTGATTGTAGAATGTAGTTCTCGAATTATGGGGCTACTATTATGTTAATTATGTATTGTTGGGCCCAAAGTTGTGGTTATGATACCAGTTGGACTCCAGGTTAGTATTCTATCCTTAAAAGGACGTGATTCTAGTTTATAGACGCTTTGATGCTTGTGGCTGTGTTTTTTGGATACTGTTAATGGCATGCTACTTTTAGGCATATCTATGCTAACATAGTGGGATGATTCCAACCAAATTCTTGATTTTGTTATTTTTTTCAAAGAAGGAATTTATTCCTACTTTTCACTTTTAAAATAAATTCGTCTACAATGGGAATTGTACCACCTTATTTAATGAATGATGAGCTTTTGAAACTAAATATGATACTTTAGAAATTAGATTGAGGTTGATTCCGGTCAATTATTAATTTACTCTTTTACCACTACTATTTATTTTAGTCGATGGAAAATTTGACCCTTTCTATGCTATTATGCTGATTTATTCTTGAACTTGATATCGAACAATGGATTCATAAATTTACACTCTTTTAGTATCATTTTAGGTCTGAGCACTTATTTTATATATATATATATATATATATATATATATATGATGGATTATATTTATTATAACAATTATTGAAAGTCTTGGGTGGGGACCAGGCAATGTATATATATATTTTGAGTCACCTACAGGCCTTCATCTGTGAGCTATAGTGTCGGAGAAGGATAATAATCGTAGGTCCTTCCTTTGTGAGGTAATGAGCTGGAGGAGGATACACACTTGATATGATATGGCACTTGGGTTGTACATGTTTACTATTAGTTTATCTTTCATTTATTCATTCATAAGCATCGCCTATTACTAGTATAATTGTTTGGTGCTTATATTTACCGACCTTATGGGGGTTGCATGGAATAAGCTATGATTATTGTTTACTAACTACTTCATTGAACCTTCCAAGCTTATGGGGGATCGATTAGGTTATTGTCTATCCAAACTAGCCAATTACTTTCTTTTTGATTATTATAGTTATGTCGTGGAAGGATGGTTATGGAACGGCACCCGAGATTGTTGGTACATTTCTATTTTCTTCTCTCTATTTTGTTATGTTATGCTACTGATAGTTTACCTCATGGTTAGATATTTAGGTTAGAGGCTTTGTATTATTCTAGTATTAACATTCCAACTTCGGTGGGATTCTTTGAGATGTAGGTTGGATCCCTTAGGTTATTACCTTTGAGTTAGTCCTTTATATGTATATCTGTGGTACTACCGTATATCCTTCTCCTTTCTTATATATTCATTTTTTATATGTATCCTTTGGACTTGTATTACTACTATATATCCTTGTTTCCCTCGTGATTTTTCTATTGGCTAGTGATAGAATAGGATAGTTTATTCTTATGGCGACATTAACATTATTATATTTAGTTTCTTTGATAGTTGCTTGTAGTATATATATTTTTTACATGTTATATATTCTTACATTATCTTACGACCTTAGCCGGTCGATGCCTATAGAGTACCAGGTATTTGGTACTCATACTACACTTCTACAGCCTACAGATCATAGTACGATTTCTCACCGTTGAACTATGCTTCATACGGAGCAGCCGCGGATCAGGAATTTTGGGTGAGCTCCTGACTTTCGGAGTATTCTGGCTCTTTTTTTTATTGTTACACTGATTTATATATTATATTTAGAGACATCTCAACATATATATTTATTTCGTATTTCACTTGTATTCATGTTGTATTAGAAGCTCTTGTATTCCGTTGCTTTCTTTATTTCTCTTGATAGTGCATTTCTAGCCTTTTCGGACTTCGAGTTGGCTTAACTACTGGTGGATTGTAGCAGGTGATACTATGACCTCAGAAATTATGTCACGACCTAAACCAGGGCTTAGTCGTGGCGGGTATCTCAAGTGGACCAAAGACAAACCTCTTAGCCTAACCTCATCAGCACAATAATAATAATAAGGTAGAAGCTAACCAAACAAAATGATAGGAATGATAGATAAACCAATAAGTTCTAAAAATCAACAACACTATCCAACCCACACTTGTCCACAAGCCTATAAAACCAAAATACCAACATAGGTCGGGACATGCCCCCAACCATGACAATGTGAATCTTCAATTCCTATACTATGGAAATAAAACTAAATAAAATGATAAGGCTTTGTGGAAGATGGAAGCTCACCACTTTAAAACTACTTAACCATATACCGCACCACCTAACGTTGCACAGGGGTAATAGAAATTTCTTCAAAACCTACATCATTAAATGATGTAGCGTCCTAGGACAGTTAGTGGGATAAGCACTGGAATATAACTCAGGAAAAGTGATAAAATAATGTCATTTCCAAACAATGCCAAACCACATGCACACATTCATATATACATATATAGGATGCCAAGATAGGGACAAGGGCCATTAGCATAAAAGTTTAAAACCATTAACCTAGATTGTGTTGCTCTATCCATCCTAATGGCACCCATGGGCTATATTGGTTCAGATCCCCCTGCTTAAAGGGCCCCAGTACATGTAGCCGCACGAACTAAGGAAATTCGAGGAAGGGTTAAAGACACCAAGGCTCAAACCATTCCAAAATATATACATAATGTGTGAAGTATGCACACGGTAACCAAGACCCCTACGCCCGCAAACGTGGTTTCTAGTATTGGTCCCCCACGGGACCTCTACCTACATGGCAAGCTATAGAACCCACTTTAAGCCCATATTAAAACCATTTAGCACATAATCCCAACATAAACCAAGGAGCTATTTATTAAGGATTTTACCATTATAGTATCGTCATACAATTTATGCTTGCAAGCTTGTAAAATTATGCCATTCCAAAACCTATAAACCAATTTGAATCTCAAGTTCTAATTTAAAACCAAATCATGTCCACCATGGCCTTTCCAAACAATTTTTTTGTTCCATTAACCTTTTATGCAATGTAGGTTCCAAGAGTAAGTAAAATCATGCATATATCCATGTTTCAAGACAAATTTCACAGAGTGGGTTGAGGTTAATACCAATTCAAAACCAAAATCTGTAAATTTGGAGAAATCCATGACCCCCATCCCATTCACCATACCAATGCACCTAATTATTTCCGAAAACCATAAGATAAAAATAAGCAATGTATTTAAACCATGGAAATCCAATTTAAGTAACAACCACCCGAAAACCCTCAATCCAATTTCTAACCCATTAATTAAATCCACATAAACAATGAATAAACACATGATCTATATAAAATCAAGTTAGGGAAGAGATACATGCCTAAAACACCAAAGAAATTTGAAAGAAAACCTAGAGATTGAATCTTGGATGATTAATCCCTTGAAACCCTAGCTTTCTCTTGACTTTGGAAGTTGAAGAAGTGAATTTGTATGTTTTGATTTTCTTATGGATATAAATGAGATCCTAGAAGTGTTTGACAGTCTGGAGAGAGGAAATGACCAAAGTACCCTTAAATTAAAAATGCAAAAAAGCTGGTGACGACTTGTAGTAACTGGTCACGTGTTGTTTCCTGGACTCGTAGTCTGGGCAGCAACTCAAGGCAACCACACTGTCACGGTCACGACTTGTGACATCACCCTATGACTCATAAGGGTCAAGTCATATTCAAGATAGAAACATTAGGTAAACATATTGGTCTTGCAACGAGTAACATAGTATGACTCGTGGTGACTGACTACTGCTCGTCACCTCAGTCGTACTCCGAGCAGTGGTGGAAAAATTCCAAAAAATTTCAAAGTTCAAATCCTAGGGTATTACATTACCCCCCCCCCCCAGATCATTCATCCCAGAATAAGGACTTAGGGAACTTTATTAGTGCTAATACAAGACATAATGCAACCTGAATCTAAGGACAACTCGAAAAGCGATAATATCAAGAGAAATGCATATCTTAAGCATTTTTATCCAACTCAGGAAACAAGAAATGATACTTCGAACTCATATCACCCTCAACTTCCCAAGTATCATCTTCTACTTTTTTATTCCTCCAAAGAACCTTTACAGAAGCCATATCCTTAGTCCTCAACCTACAAACTTACCTATCCAAAATCTCATCTGGGACTTCCTCATAGGACTTATGAATCCGAAAAACAAACATTCTCCATAGGGAAAATCAAGGAAGGATCACCCAAAAACTTCTTCCACATCGATACATGAAACACAGGATGAATAGAAGCCAAACTCGCGGGAAAATACAAATCATAAGCAACATTCCCAAATCTTCTCAAAATTTGATACGGGCCAACATAGCTGGGACTAAGCTTTCCTTCTTCCCAAACTCCATCACTCTCTTTATAGGGGAAACTTTTAGAAATACCCAGTCACCTACTTCAAACTACAACTCTCTTTGCGTCACATCCATATAAGACTTTTTGGCGACTCTAAGTAGTCTTAAGTCTTTCTCTAATCACCTTCATCTTCTCCATGGATTGGTAAACCAAGTTAGTATAAAACAACCTAGTCTCGCCAACCTCAAACCACCCAATAGGAGACCTATACCTCCTACCATAAAAAGCTTCAAAAAGAGCCATTACAATACTAGAGTGATAACTGTTATTGTACATGAATTCAGTAAGAGGCAAATGATCAACCCAACTACCTATAAATCCAATCACACATGACATTAGCATATCCTCCATGTTTTGAATAATTAGTTTTGTTTTTCCATTCGTCTGAGGGTAGAAACCAGTGCTATGGTTCACCGACATACCCAAAAATTTTTGAAATAAGTGCTAAAATGGAGAAAAAAATTACATACCTTAATCTAAAATAATGGCATCGATGCACCATGCAACCTAACTATCTCCTCAATGAATAGCTTAGCATAATCCTCTCTAGAGCAGATAGTCCTCATAGGAAAGAAGTTAGTAGATTAGCCATCCTATCCACAATAACCCAAATCAAATCATACTAATTGCGAGGCCAGGAAAGACTGGTAACAAAATCCATATTGATCATCTGTCAGTTATACATGGGTAACTCTATCTCTTGAGATATGCCACTTGGCCTCAAGTGCTCAACCTTGACTTGCTGATAGACCATACACATGGAAACAAAACTTGCCACATCTCTCTTTATATTATTCCACGAATAGATCTCTTTCAAGTCATAATACATCTTTGTCGAACTGAGATTAACTGTATACCTTAACTCATAAGCCTCAATCAGAAACCTTTCCCAAAGCCCATCAATGTCACGAACACACAACCTACATTGATACCTTAAGATGCATCACCACCAATCTAAAATGCCATAACCTTCTGTTTTCCCACATCACTCTTAAGATGCATAAGGATAGGATCCAAAGCCTGTTTCTCCTTCACCTTAACACCAAGAGACGATTTTACCACCATTTGGACAATCACCCCTCTATCCTTAAAGTCCAAAATACAAACCCCTAAGTTAGCCAACCTGTGAATGTCCTATACCAGGCCTCTTTTCTCCCCATCCATTTGAGATAAGATTATCATAGACAACATGCTAAGAGCATCAGCAACCACATTATATTTACCTAAATCGTAGTAGAGATTCATGTTGTAGTCCTTAAGCAGCTCAAGCTACCTCTTCATCCTGAGATTCAACTCCTTTTTTGTAAACACATAATACAAGCTCTAATGATTAAAATAGATATACATATGCACCCCATACAGATATTGATGCCAAATCTTCAAGTCAAATACCACGGTCGTCAACTCTAGATCATGAGTCTGATAATTTCTCTCATGAACCTTAAGCTGCTTGGAAGCATAACACACAACCTTGCAATGTCACTTTAACACATAACCCAATCCCACGGGGGATGCATCATAGTCCACAATAAGCCCAATAGTACCATCGAGCGAGGTTAAAATTAGAGCAAAAGTCAACTCATCCTTAAACTTCTCAAAACTACCCTCACAAGCATCGAAATATAAGAACTTAATATTTTTAAGTCAACTTAGACAATGAAGCAACAATAGATGAGAAACACTCCACAAACCTCCTATAATACCTAGCCAAGACCAAGAAGCTTTGAATATCAGTCGAAGTCGAGGGTCTAGGCCATCTCTTAACATCCTTAACTTTATGTAGATCCACCTCCATCCCCTCACTTGAAACAACATTCCCGAGAAAAGTTAAAACATTTAACAAGAATTCACACTTAGAAAATTTTGCAATCCTTAAGGGTTCGTAATACCATTAAGAGGTAATTGGCATGATCTTGCTTACTCTTTGAATACACCAAAATGTCATCTATAAACACTATCACAAATAAATCTAAACATTACCCAAACACCCAATTCATAAGATCCCTAAAAGTAATAGAAGAATTAATCAACCCAAATGGCATAACAAAGAATTTGTAATGATCATATCGAGTATACAAACTAGTCTTAGGAATATCCATCTCCCTAATCTTTAACTAGTGATAGTTCGAATAGAGATCAATCTTAGAAAAATATCTAGTACCCTAAAGTTGGTCAAACAGATCATCAATCCTTGTTAGAGGGTACTTATTCTTCACTGTGGCCTTATTTAGCTGATGATAATCTATATATATTAGAAAGAACCCATCTTTATTTTTCATAAAAATCATAGGACAACCTCACGATTAAACACTAGGACTAATAAAGCACTTATCAAAAAGATCCTTTAACTGCTCTATAAGCTCTTTTAGTTCAGTTAGAGCCATTCTATAAAGAGGTATGGAAATAGGACGGGTATCTGGTAGATGACAAATCCTAAAATGTATCTCCCTATTTGGAGAATTCTCAGGAAAATCATTAGAAAAATCCTTGAGAAACTTATTAACCACAGGGACAAATTGCAAAGAGGGACCATCGGAAGCAGAATCCTTAACCCAAACTATATGATACAGACACCTTTTAGAAATCAACTTCTGATCTCTAAGGTATAAAATAAAGCTTTGTTTGGGTACTGTGGAACTACCTTCCCATTTAATCATTGGTTCTTTAGGAAAATGGAAATTGACCTTTTGGATTCTACATTTGAGACATAGCACCAATGGAGCCAATTCATCCCTAATATTTTATCAAAGTCTACCATATCAAGCTCTGTTAATTCCACCAAGGTTTCCTTATTAAAGATGGACACCACACAACCCTTATAGACCTTTCTAGCCATAATAGAATCACATACTGGGGTAGAAATAAAGAAAGGGTCAGAAATATATTCTAGAGCAAAACCAAAATTTATAACCACATAAGTGATCACATACAACAGGGTAGAGACCTGATTAAGAAAATAATAAACAACTTAGGAAAAGAGCTGTAACATACTAGTAACAACATCAAGAGATGCATTAGACTAATGGTGTGTGCTAAGAGCATAAAGACGATTCTGACTAGTGCCAAAACTAGAACCTAAAGTGGCACCCTTTGGTACAGGAGTCGAATAGGCAGCAATTGAGAGCTTATTAAATCAACTAGAAAGCTTATCTGAAGGATAATTTATCTACAAATGACCAAGATAACCATAATTAAAATACAAATTCCTCTGCTCATCATAATAACTATAGTGTAGCTGTCCATAAAATCTACACAGAGGGTAAGCTAGGGTTGATTGAGGTTCACTAGCCTGAGACTGGGAAACCTGTGCCTTAGAACTACTACCAGCCTAAAATAGATGATCAACAGATAGCTTATGATAAGAAGTACTGTACGATGAATAAGAATTAGAACTCCCCCAATTTTTTTGGTCCACTGCCTACCATCTCTTCCACTATTCTGCTGACCAACACCCTACTTTAAAATATCTAAACTTCTTGGTCTACCTCTCCCTATTACCACCTACTTCTTCTTTTCATCCTCAACTTGTTGCATATACACCACTAACCTAAATATATTCATATTACTATTCAGCATAGTAACCTTATACTCCAAAACCAAGTCACGGCATAACCCGGAAGTAAACTTCTATATTCTAGCCTTTATACTAGTCACAATCTCCAGAGCATAATGAGACAACTGACAGAACATCAGTGTATATTCTTTCACAGTCATCTTTCCTTTCTTCAAGTTCACAAACTCCTCAGCCTTTGCTTCACTCAATTCTTGAGAAAAGAAATGATCCATAAAGGCTCTCAAAAACTCATCCTACACCCCCAGCTCAGCGTTATCACCCCTCAATTGTTCCCACTTCTTATACCACTTATGTGCTACATTTTTTAACTAATATGTAGGAAATTCTACACCCTCAAAAATAGTAGCATGCATCACCCTAAAAATTTTCTCTATCTCATTTATAAACCCTTAAGGATCCTCCTCAAACTTAAGAGCCTATAAAGGTTGGGTAATTCAACCTCATAAACTGGCCAACTTGGATGACCACAAATGAAGTCACAGTAGACCCAACCATACTAGAGTGACATGATTGAGATGGCACCAGAAGAGTAAGAAGATGAATATACCAAAAGATCTCAGGATTATAGGTATCTTCTTGAATTAAATGAGCATGGGTATCACCTAATTGGGAAGGACTAGTGGGGACTAATGATACTCCTGGTTGAGTGGTACAATCTAGAGTAGGAACCTTAGATCTGGTCTACATTCTATAAGTAGGATGAATTCCCTCCATATACCCCTTAGGGGAATAGAGGTTCCAGAAGAGTTTCTACGAACATTAAATTTTGAGAAGGCATGATCTAAAATGTAAGTAAACAAAAAGTTAGAGGGATTTCATGACACTAGATTCGATGGCCCAAAATAGGACACGCGAGGGAAACATTCCTAAAACCTTTATAGCCTTCCCAAAAAACTGTAGTGCAATGTACACCTATAAAAGAAACTCTACTCAACATGGCTTTATGGACACCCAAACACCCAGAACCATGATCAGATACCAAATTTACCATGACCTGAACCATGGCCTAGTCGTGATGTGTATCTAAACCCCACCTTGGACTGGATTACAAACTAGGTCGTGACAAAAGTTGTTTCGGATTTGAAAAAAGACACCTGAACTTTGCAGGGGTCTTATGTCCCCCTAAACGATTTCAAATTGTCATTAATATGTCATTTTGGATCCAACCTAATTTTTAAAAAATACATGTTGATCGTGCACCAATTACTAATTGACACACATTAATTTAATTTTAAATTTTTTGTTTTATTTTTAAACCTTGTAATTTTGTATTTTTCTTTCTAATATTCTCGCTCCTACTCACCTTCTTCCTCCATTTTCTCCATCAAACAACCCCACCCACGACATTCTTTTTCCTTTTTCTATTCTTTAACTAAGTCCACTTCCCTTCCACTGTCCTAACTCTAGCTTTTTGTGTTATTAAAATTATAATAATTTTAGAAAGTGAAAATTAGACATAATTTTAGAACTCATATCACTTATTTTATATTCTGTCATTTGAAATGAAAAAGGTGTGGTTTTATAATTGTGTGCATTTTCTTCTCTTAAATTTCATTAAATTTTCAGCTCACTTTTAATGATGATTTCTTTCACTATTATAATTCAGTGAAAATCTAAATTTCATCATTTTATTGTCGTTGAAAAATATCCTTTTTCCAAGAAAAAATAGTGGCTGGGAGATGATGTGTAATGACCCGAGACTAGTCCTTAGTCGTAATACGGCACTTAAAGTCATAAGTGACCCCAAACTAACCCGTGGAGTGGCATGAAACTAGGAATATTAAAGCAAATAATAAGATACTGAGCAGAAGCTAAACTAAAATGGCAAGATCATAATAAAAGCAAAATCAATACTAGATGTCAAAGGGAGACTGACTGACATAATCAATATGTTGCAAATATACATGTTTTTCTAAAACCCTCTACATCATATAAGTTATTAGGAGAAGTTCCCAACTAACTCCAACTGTATGAAACAATAATAATACTTAAAATAAATTCATATAAATAGCCCTAGAATGATAAAGACTCACCAAACACTACTATTGATACGGTGAGTAATAGTACTAGCACGATCTAGAACGTCAGACCTATAGTATAAGAAAATATAATGCAAAAGAAAGTATGCAATCAGTTCTTTAAATGTACTAAGTAAGTGGAGTAGGAAATAATTGATATAGGTTGAACATGATGCATGTGACAGAATAAACTGATCTAAGACCAAGTTAAAAAAAAGTACTATATGATAAGTTGAACAACTGAATACAAGGTCATACAGGTATCTGAATTTAAGCTATAAACAATGAACTGTGGGAGATACCATTAATCGACATTCCCTAATCTGAGCTAATCGGTATCATATCTATAATCCCAATTGGATGGATGTTCAGTACCTTGCCAAGGTACGACCACTGATTGACGTGGATCCACTAAAATTATGTCTAAAAAGACTACGTATATCAAGCCTAGTGTTATGGGTGACCCTTTAGAACTTAAATTGTGCCAGAGTTTTGAGACTTACGGACTTCTACTAAAGTTCTAAACATAACTGACTATGAGTTTCATCCCTGCGTCTACTCGGTGCTAAGTACTACTACCAACTAAAAAGACACTGATAACAAAAAATACTCAACAATAGTAATATACTAAAAATAAAAATAAATGCATAATTTGAAAGTATTCAATAACATGTAAGCTAGAGTATGTAAAAGTCATAGGTTTATGCATGAAATCCTAGGTAATCGGGTGTACATAATCCACCATTTCTGAAGAACTCAACTAATCATGGCAATACAACAATATGAACATAGTAAGAAATTTCACAACTCAAGCCCAAAATCAAGAATTTATCAATATAATGAGATTCCATAGTCTCCTGAGTGTGGAAATATACTTAAGTTTATGGGAGGACATCTATTCATGATTTAGTCCAAGCAAGAAACTGAAAACTAAAAGAATTGGCACTTTACATGAAAATCCTAAGCTTGAAGGGTGAATTAAACTTGAGAAATTGAGTTAACTTTGGGACTCAATGGATAAAAGGAAAGACATTTATGAAATTACACATAGGGAACATTCGACCTCGAATGTCGCTAGATGAATTAAAGTCATAGAGAAAGGGAGGATACACATCAAAACATTTGGCTAGAATAGCCTTACTTTAGGCTTAAGCTTTCGGATATTTCAAAGAATCCTTAAACTAAAAAATAATAATAACTATACAGCAGCAACTTGATTAAAAGGGAACTGAATTAATATGGAATGGTACCTTTGGCTTGATCAGGATTTGCGAAGAAGAGGTCCGGGTACTTGGTTTGCATATCAGCCTCAAATTCCCAAGTAGCGCCCTCAATAGATTAGTTCCGCCACAATACTTTGACCAAGGGAACTTCTTTGGTCTTTAGTTTTCGAACCTCATGATTTAGAATCTCAATAGGAATCTCATCAAATGAAAGACTGTCTTAAACTTTAGGGATTTCTGAAGGATCTACAACAACATAATCACCAATGTGCTTCTTAAGCATGGAAACATGGAAAACCAGATGAACAGCTGACAACTCTGCAGGCAACTTAACTTCATAAGCTACTCTCCCAATGCAATTTCGGATTCTATAAGGACCAACATAATGGGGACTAAGCTTCCCCTTTTTCCCAAAACTTTTCACTCCTTTCATGGGTGAAATATTCAGATACACCCAATTATCTACTTCGAACTCCAAGTCTCTACACCTCATATCAGCATATGAATTTTGGCGACTCTGAGTTGTCTTCAACCTTTCTCTAATCAACTTTACCTTCTCCATTTCTTCAAACACTATGTCAGGACCAGCTAGAGTAGTCTCACCCACCTTGAACCAACCTATAGGTGATTTACACCTTCTACCATACAAAGCCTTAAATGGTGCCATCTGAATGCTAGCATGATAACTATTGTTATACGCAAACTCAATTAGTGCCAAGTTCTCATCCCAACTTCCTTTAAAATTAAGGGAAAATGCTCTTAACATATCTTCCAAAGTCTGGATGGTCCTCTCAGCCTGACCATCAGTCTACGGGTGAAATACAAAACTCAAATAAACTTGGGTGCCTAAACCCCTCTGAAAAGCCTTCAAGAACTGAGAAGTAAATTGAGTACCCCTATTTGAACTGATAGAAAAGGGAACTCCATGCATCCTGACTAACTCCTGAATATACAGTCTAGCATAGTCCTCAGCTGAATAGGATGTACGTACGGGAAACAAATGCATTGACTTAGTCAGTCTATTAATAACAACCCATATGGAATCACAATAGTATCGGGAAAGATGTAAACTAGTCACAAAATCCATATTAATCTCTTCCCACTTTAAGGTAGGAATACTGAACTCTTGCATCACACCACCAGGTCTTTGGTGCTCAACCTTAACCTACTGATAAATTGCACACATTACCACAAACTTAGCTATATCTTTCTTCATACCACACCATCAATTGATTTCCCACAAGTCACAGTACATTTTAGTGGCACCGAGATAAATAGAAGATCGCACACCATGCACTTCATCCATAACTCTCGGCCTCAGATCATCAACGTTAGAAACACACAATCTCTTCTGTAATCTCAACACACCATCTCCCCCTTGGGTGAAAACCTCTACCCTTTGGTCCTTGACTGACTCCTCCAATTTGACCAAACTAGCATCTAAGTCCTTTTTCTCCTTTACTTCCGAAACTAAGGATGATTCAGAACTACTCTGAACTAACACACTCCCTTCAGCAGAATCAAGTTGCCTAACACCCAGCCTAGCCAAATGAAGCATATCATAAGCCAACTCTTTCTTACCTTTGTCAACATACGAAACACTACTCATGGACATCCTTCTAAGGGCATCTGCCACTACATTGTCCTTGCCCGGGTAATACAACACGCTCATATCATAATATTTTAACAATTCTAACTACCTTGTCTGCCTAAGATTTAACTCCCTCTAGGTAAACATATACTGCAGGCTTTTGTGATCAGTAAAAACATCGATATGCATGCCATACAAATAATGTCTCTAGATTTTCAAAGTAAATACTACAGCAACCAACTCTAAGTCATGGGTTGGGTAATTCTTCTCATAAGGCTTCAACTGCCTAGAAGCATAGGCGATAACTTTCCCCCGTTGCATCAACACACTACCCAAACACACTCTCGAAGCATCACAATATACCATAAAACCATCTGCACCATTAGCCAAAGTCAACATAGGGGCAGAAGTGAGTTGAGTCTTCAACTCCTGAAAACTCTTCTCGCAGGAATTTGACTAGAGAAACTTTACCTTCTTTTGGGTCAACCGAGTCATGAGAGACGCAATAGAATAGAACCCTTCAAAGAAATAGCGATAATAGCCAGCTAAATCCAAAAAGCTCCTAATATTAGATGGAGAGATAGGCCTAGGCCAATTTCTTATAGCCTCTATCTTTTAAGAATCCACTCTAATACCTTCGGCTGAAATAATATGACCTAGAAATATGACAGACCTTAGCCAACACTCATACTTACTGAATTTGGTGAACAACTTATGATTTCTAAGAGTTTGCAAGACAACTCTAAGGTGGTCTGCGTGATCACCCTAACTTCGGGAATACACAAGGATATCGTCAATAAATACAATAACGAACATATCAAGATGGCTTGAACACTTGATTCATGAGGTCCATGAAAGCTGCTTGAGCGTTAGTTAGCCCGAAAGACATGACAAAAAGTTCAAAATGACCATAGCGGGTTTGGAAGGATATTTTTGGGATATCACACTCCCTTACTTTAAGTTGGTGATAGCTGGATCTAAGGTCTATCTAGGAAAAATAACTTGCACCTTGCAACTGATTAAACAAATCATCTATTCTCAGAAGGAATACTTGTTTTTTCACAGTGACTTTGTTAAGCTGATGATAGTCAATGCACATACGCAAAGAACCATATTTCTTCCATATGAATAGAACAGTTGCACCCTAAGGAGAGATACTGGGCCTTATAAATCCTTTGTCTAACAGATCCTTGAGTTTCTCTTTCAACACCTTAAGTTCCACGGGATCCATATGGTAGGGAGGGATAGAAATGGGTTGGGTATTGGAACCTGAACTCTATCTCTCTATCGGGAGGTATCCCTAGAAGATCTTTCAAAAACACGTCAAGAAACTCATTAACAATGTTGACTGACTGGAGAGTTAGAGTCTCATACTTAGTGTCTTTAAATCTAACAAAATGATATATGCAACCTTTGGAAAGAAGCTTTTTGGCTTTGAGATATAAGATAAAAGGACTCTTAGGGGATACTGAATTTCTGGACCATTCAAAAATTGGCTCACTAGGAAACTAAAATTTGACCATATGGGTATAATAGTCTATAGATGCATAGCGAGAGTGAAGCCAATCCATACCCAATATAACATCAAAATCCACCATCTCTAAATCTATCAGATTAGCAAATATGACTCTATGAAGGACTGTAACAAGACACTTTTTATACACTTTCTAGGCAACAATAGAATCATCCACTGGGGTAAAAACTAGGATAGGCTCAGGAATATTTTTAGGACTCACTTCAAAGATCACAGCTACCAGGGGTGTCACATATGAAAAACTAGACCCAGGGAGAGTCCTCCTACTGGGCAAGATGGCAAAGTATAGAACCAGTTCTGGTGCTAACTGCCAGCGACGCTAGAAGAAGCGCCTTGAGTAGGGTTTGGATGAGTTACCAAAGCTGGAGCACTAATAGTCTGAGTCTGGGGATGAATATCATGTTTCCCCTTCCTAGAATGCGGGCACTCTCTAAGTCTATGACCCAGGTCACCACAGCCAAAGCAGCCTTTCTTTTCACCCCCAACACTCACCCGAATGGGTCCTACCATACTTAGCACACAGAGGATAATTAGGCATGCTACCAATACTATGATGAGACCCAGACATAGATGACTTATTTTCTTGCTCCTACCTACCTCTAGCCATGGGAGTGCTAGCTGACGATGGTGCTGGCATAGATGAACGGCTCTAAAATAGAGGGTGATTCCCTTCTTGAGACCTAGTCTATCCATAATCGTGCTGCTCGAATCTAGCCCTCTTATTTCCTCTTACTCTGTCTCTCTCCCTGAGCTTGTCTACTTCAATCTGCTGGGCATGAATCATCAACCTAACAAGATCCATATCCCTATTTAACATAGTAGTTCTGCACTCCTTCAACACAAAACTCAAAATACCTATCACAAACTTGCTCATTCTAGAGCTGGTATCAGCAATTAAGTTAAGAGTATATTTGGACAATTGGTTGAACTTTAAGTCATACTCCTTAACGGTCATGGAGCCCTGCCTCAATTTTATGAACTCCTCTACTCTCGCCTCTCTCATCTCTAATAGAAAGAACTTATTCAAAAATGCATCCTGGAATACCTACCAAGTAATAGAGGCAGCACCCTCTTCTCTCTCCTTCTTCCATACAACAACCCAGTCATGAGTAATATCTTTCAACCAGTAAGATGCTATCTCAATACTTTCTTCCTCTAATACATGCATCACCTACGTAATATTCCTCACCTCCTCAAGAAATAACTATGGGTCTTCACCAGCCTTAAACCCATAGAACTCTGGTGGATTCATTCGTATAAAATCATGAATTCTAGCAGAAACTCAATCACCTCCCTACTGAGGTAGAACTAGGGCCTAATTGGCTTGGGCATTGAAAGCGATAGCTTAGGCCAGCACCTGGAAGGCTGCCCAAAACTCAGTGTGGGATACATTTGTATTGAGGGAATCAGCAAGTTGAGGTTGCTAATTATTGTTGTTTCTATGAGCTCAACAAGGAGGCATTTTCTAAAACAAGAGAGCATGAATTAATAGCTGAGATAGAAAAATTTAAGCACAATGGACTTAAAGAAAACAAATGACTTTTTCCTAAAACGTTTCGTAGCCTCTTGATCATACATGTGGCACACTACACACCGATGATCAAGACTCTACTTAACGCGACTTGTCAGGATCCCTAGGATTCCTTAAACCTTAGGCTCAGATACCAAGTTTGTAATGCCCCAAAAATGGGTCCCGAGATGTCACATGGTACTTAAGGCTACAAGTAGCTCCAAGCTAACCCTTTGAGCCTACTATCACAATTACACTCATTTAAAGAAAATAAAACCACCAAAGGTACTTATCATATTAGAGTTATGAGAAAACTCAAGAAAATATACTTTATCCAAACAAAACACAATCTTGAAATCTCAATAAAACTGACAAACTGGTGAACTAGTCTGACAAGTCTCTACTACTCAAATAAACTAGAGAGTCATTGGGACATATCCCCAACTGACTAATACTCCATCAAAATAGACAACTTCATAGATGAAATACTGAGGTATCTGAACATAGGTCCCCAAAGCATGAGGATGAACTACTGCAGTAGATGTAGATCAATGTGCTCGAAAATCACTGTCGAGTCTAGGACTGAGTACCTAAATCTATATTACGAGAAAATGTAGCCCACATATGAATATATGAGTCAGTACCATGGAAATGTGTATGTGGAGATGTATGCAATTTCAATAATCGAATATCACAATTTAATAAAAGACATGCATGTTGATATAAATGACTCACTTAGCTTGAATTAAACCATCATAGTCATGGATGAATAATACATGTAAAGTAAAACAAGTGAGTCATTACAATAAGTTCTCAGTTTCAAACTTGTAGGATAATCAACTCTTAAAACAACTCTCTTTAGAACATGATATATCAATCTTTTGGAAAACAAGAAACTTTCTCAGAAAATCATAGCTTTCAAAACATATACACTTATCTTAAATAGAGTACAGATTCACTTTGGGAGTTTCTCTTAACCGACATAAACCATGTGAGCTACATGGAGTCCAACATCCAACCTACGTTGGGAAGAGCTGTCCTATCCTTGCCATCGGAGTTGGACTTAAATTTTAATTCATTAGTGATCACTATATCAGCCTCAGGCTCACATCCTACGGGGGCACATAGTTTAAGGGAAGTATGACACTTTCCGCTCGGTGCTAAATACTACTCTCAGAATTAGCTTAGAACTTTAAAGAAAATCCACAATAAACAATTCAACAATTTGCATCGGGAGCCAATATGTTATCCCTTTTTTTTCATAAATCAATCAAATGTTAATTTCTTTTCTTACTTGGGTTCAAAAATCAACTCTTTCTTGAAACTTTGAGAGAAACATATTCCAAGCTTTAAAATCTTAGTAACAAGGGGTTATCAATACCATTCTTGAAACATATTCAAACATGTAAAATTTCATTCTTCAACATAGGACATGTATGCAATTTCAAGATGCTTGAATTTTCAAAGTGAACCATAAATCATGAATTTAATCCCTTAAGTACTCAAAACATCAATCCATGGTAATGAAATAAAATTCGTAACATAAATTCATTAGTAAACATCAAACTATCAAGGATTTTACATTCCATAATCTCATGAACTTGCAAAATAGTATAATAAGCAATAATTCAACTTGAAAGGGAAAATTCTTAAGAAAACCAACTTTGGACACAAGAACGAAAGAGTGTTCTTGTTGAAAAAACTCACATACCTTGTAACTGGAGCCTTGGAATGAACTCTCTACTCTGGAACTCTATTTACAAAATCGTGATATGCTTTTTATATCCCTCGAAATGGGGATTCCGAATATCCAAGAATTATTTAAAAGCTACGGTTGATTCTTGAAATATTTGGAGCTTTAGGTTGAAACCCTAATGCTGGTTCTTGAGGATTTTTTATTAAGTACGACTTGTTATGCTCTTCTAGGGATTAAATCCCTTGTTAGAGATGACAAGGGTTGCCAAAATTACCATAAATTCCTTAATGAGATAGACTAAATGTGTTGAAATTCCCAAGTACATGCAGCAGAACATATATCGCATGCTCTATCCCACTGGACTGGAGTATGTGTCGCATGCTCTATTGCATGGTCCAAGGATGTGATGCACCATGCAACACATCCAAGTCGCATGGTGCTACTATTTCAAAAACCAAATGCACCCTAAACGATGTCTAAAAATTCTGAAAATCACCTGAGATGTCCTATAGACATGCCCCATTGCAATGCATCAAAAATTTTAAGAAATTGGGGTCAATAAGGTTACAAAGTAAAATGACAAAGATTGAGGGCTCAAAATAAACTGATTGTTGGAACACTTAGTAAAATTCTAAGTCTTAAGCTCTTCTTGACTTTACCTCAGGGTTCTAACATGACAAAAACTTATGGGGTCTTACACCCCCGACTTAAATCACCTTATAAGCATATTTAGTCATTATCAATCAATTTTTAAAATACATTAACCCTCTTTATTTCCAAGAACATGATTAGGGTTTTCTCTCAAGATCATCTCCCAAGAACAATATTCAATCCCTTCATCAAGAAAACTAAGAAGTTGTGTTTTCCAATCCAAGAATGTTTAAGAAAAATTAATTATATTTCAAGATTAAAGCTTAAAGGTATGTTTAATGTTCATTCATGGGTCCTTTTTCACCCATGGAGTCCAAGAAGCCATTTTCAAGTGTAAAATTATGATCTTTACATGCTGTTATGAATTATATCCATGAACTTTCATGAATTTCAATCTTTAAATCATGTTTACAAACTATTTCCATTGGAATTATCCCTTGACACATTTGAAGGATGATATATCCATGTTAAATCCTTAACCCATGATTTTTATATTGTAAATATGTTATTATCACATTATTTAACTATTCCTATGCTTTATCTCATGACCCCATGTGTTTGATGAAATCCATAAATGATTGGATTATGAACAATGACTACGTATTACATGTTTACAATGGAATTACTTGTTTACAATGAATTACCTCCATGAAATCTTATGAGATACGATCATGTATTATGTTTCCAAGAGTTTTGATAGAAAGAGCCCTTACACGTTTAAAAGTTGAAGTATGTTTATCTATGCCATGGTAATTTGATTTCAATTATTTTCACATGGAATATATTATAGTATGTTTTAAATATTGTGGTTTCCATATCATGTTCATGAGAATTTAGAATAAAACCCTAAGTTTATTATTTGATCATGTGATTGTGCTACCTTATCAGGTTTAAAAGTAGCTCTATGTTAAAGTCTTGACCCCCATGTGTTTGATGAAATGCTTAAGTGAATAATTGTGAACAATGATTTCCTTCTATGGTTTCAAAGCTTTCATGTGTCCCTGTTGTTATTTTTATAGAGTCTTGGGGTTATGAATACCCAAAATTTAACTACTTATTTAGTCTCACAATTCTCAAAATGGTTTCATACACGTATGTGCATTATTAGTTCAGTCAGTTATGGTATCAGTTAAAGCTACATCAGTTCAGTAATCCGAGTCAGCTCTTTCTTTAGTTAAACTTAGTTTATTCCCATAATCAGAGTCAATTCAGTTGAGAGTAAGATTAAGTATCGAGCAAACCCATGGATGGGGGTATTCCAATTAGTGTAGGGTTTTAACCTTAGTAGAAATCCCTGAGTTGTAGAACTACGTAGCCAGCATAGGTTTGAGATGTCTTCCTACTAGTTTAGGGTTGACACATATCTCATGAGTTTTTTTGTTAGTTTAGGGTTGACAAGATGTCTTCCTACTATTTTAGGGTTGACACAGCCACTATTAGTACCCGTGGCATGGTACTAGCACCCTTCCAACTGGGGTCATAGGTTGGACCCTGATCTGTTTAGCTTTGGGGCATGTCGGTTAGATGATACCTCCCACAATTTCAATTTCAGTATTCAGTTCAAAACACAGTTCACTTTTGTTTGACCATAGCATATAGTTTATTAGTTATTCAATTATCATATTTCAATATATCAGTTTACAGACTATTTTAACATTATTTTATATGTTTGGTCATGCATTCTCAGATTCTATAGCTTTCATGCATACTATGCATCAGTTATTTTATGTTGTTCATTCAAACAGTTATTATTCATGCACATGAGCCTATGCATATCATCCTAATTCCATCTAGCATACTAGTACATTCAAAGTACTGACCACATACTCTCTTCTTGCACTATGAGGTCTTATATAATAGGTTCAGATGCTCCGGTTCCTGACCATACTTAGACACTCCAACACATCAGCAGCAGCAGCAGTGGTAAGTCCTTATATTTCGAGGACTGATTATGTTCAATGTTTTTAGTTTAGTATTCACTTGGTGTTAGTTGGTTTCTATCCCATCAACTCTTATTCGGTCAGATTTAGAGGCTTTCGAACACTTGAAATAGTCAGTCAGTTTGTCATTACCTTTGTTAATTTTTTGACAGCTATTTTTTGGCTGTTGTTTTCATACTTATGATTTACAAATGTTTAAGTATTTGAAACCTTATGGCATATTTAATTATTTTGTACATGTGTATTTTATTAGAATTATTCAATGCTTACAGCAGGTACTGGCTCATGGGTTAGCTTATGGCCTTTCAGGATCATAAGCACCGTATGGTGTCCAGGGTGTACTTATGAGGCATTACAGACTTGGTATCAGAGCCTAAGATTTTAAAGTTTCTTAGGAAGTATGAAAGTCACGTTGAGTGAAGTCTTATGCATGGGTGTAAAGGGCGCCATACTTATGGACAAGAGACTGAGAGACATTTTAGGAAAAGTTTCCTTTCTTTCGGTATTCATGTCGTGCGAAAGAGCATAAGATCTATTCAATCTCTCTTTTTTATTAAATCTTTCTTTTGTTTAGATAATATGCCTCCCAAAAAGAATAACAGAAGAAGAAATGGGAATCAGCCCGCACCTCTACCCGTTCAGAAAGATCCCCTAAATGAGTAAGTTTCCCATGTCAAGTTTAGAGTTGTATTTACCACTTTAGCCCACTTAGTAGTAGTGCAGAACAAATAGTAAGCTATAATCCCATCCAATCCAGTGGCTATTACTGCCACAGCTAAAATCTGAGATTTTACTCAAATGAATCCTATTTTATTTTTGGGATCTATGTCTGATGGAGATCCACAGGAGTTTCTTGACATGAGTCAGAAGGTGACTAATATTATAGGTGTTTTATCTAGTGAGAGTGTATATTTGGATGCTTACCAGTTGTGGAATGTAGCTCATACCTAGTATAAGTAGTGGAAGGAGGATAGATGCACAGATGCAGGGCCTGTAGTTCACCACAACCTTTTTAGACAGGTTCTTTCCTTTAAATTTGAGGAAAGCTAAGGTGCTGGAGTTTATTAATATGAAACAAGGTAGAATAAGTGTGAAGGAGTAATCACTTAAGTTGACTTAGTTGGCCAAGTATGCTCCTAATGTGGTGTCTGATAATAGGTCTAGGATGAGTAAGTTTGTTTCTGGTGTAGCTGATAGTGTAGTCAAGAAGTGCAGAACTACTACATTGATTAAGGAGATGGACTTGTCTAGGCTTATGGTCCATGCTCAGCAGATCAAAGAGGAAAAGGCTAAGGAGAAAGAGACAGGAAGAGAGAGCAAATTGGCTACGAAAGGTACTTTTAATTTTGCTTAGACAGGATCAAAGTGTGGTAACCGTTCTCAGTTCCGTTAAAAGTTTTCAACCCCACTTCCATCTTCAGCTAGTGAGCCAGTACCAAAGTTCAGGAAAGATAGTCAGATGGGGCTCCAGGCTCCAAGACCCCAGGTAGTAGGAACAGTGGTTGTACCCATCTATTTTGTGGTGAATATGGTAGGAATCATAAATGTGTGTGTAGAGCTGGATGTGATGTGTGTTTTGGATGTGGCGAGCTAGGAAATAGATTAGATAATGTGCTAAGGTTGGTCCACTGAGTCAGTACAGTTATTCTCTAGCTCCAGTAGGTCGCTCGACTCATTAGTGCGCTACTTCTAGTGCCATAAGTGGTCAACGCCAGAATTTACTTTATGCACTCTAGTCCCGACATTATCAAGAAAGTTCTCCTGATACAGTTATGGGTATGTTACAGGCATTTTATATTCTTATGTATGTTTTAGTAGACCCTAAAACTTCACTTCCTTTTTGTAACCCCCTAAATAGTGGTTAAATTCGGTGTCAGTCGCGAAACTCAAGTAGAGCCCTTCTCAGTGTCTAGCACCACAGACTTAGAGTGATAGCTTAAAGCTAAGGGGAGATGATAGAACAAGAAAACCAGGTCAGGCTCTCAGATTCTAGTAGTGATGCCAATTTTTTGTAGAGTAAAACTAGGGAGGAAGATTCCCGACCCATTATTATTTTAGTATTTGTACATCAGTTATCATGATATCTACTTAGACATTACATGTCAGCTCTATAATCATAACTCATATTCATGCATTTTATCAGAAATCATGTGTTCTCCCAGTTCATAATACAAGGAGTTCTGATTTGCTAGAAGTACAAATCATGTTCCATAAATTTATGAACTCCAAATTTAGGTCAAGTAACTCATGACTCATGTACTCATGCTTTACAATATGTTCAGTTTTGGTACTCATGTTACACACTTATTGATCAGCGAAATTCAGACTCATGTCATACATGTCCTCAGTTCAAACCTGTTTTATGAATTCATGTCATTGACCCTCTTTTCCTCAGACCTCAGATTCACATTCTATATGTTTAGTCATGATTCAATCCATAAGGGTTCTGTATATCCTATCAGTCTTTTCTTAGTATTTCAGCTAATTCAATATCATTCTGGGGATAAACTATCCCAAGGTGGAGGTGTATTGTAATGCCCGTATTTTCATGTCCTAAACCTCTCAACTTTACTTCATGAAACCAGATTCAGCCTAAGGTAATGGTTACTCATAATTTGACTCTATCATTTCTATCTGTAATGCCTCAAGTCTAGCACCCCAGATACTACATAATGCTTATGATCCCGAAGGACCACAAGCTAACCCTTTTCTGGTACCTATAATTGAGCACTGCATAATATAACAAAATACATGTGTAAAACTAGTAAAATCTTACCTTAAGGTTCAAATTCTAAAAAAACAACTGAGAAAAGTCTACCAATATCAAACTAAACATTTGCTGGAACAACTAGTCTGAAAAACTCTATAGTTTGAACCCTCTAAACTGTCTGAATAAAGAGCTGATCGGACATGTCCCCAACTAACTCCAACTACTAAATTACTAAAACTAGTAATAAAATTAAATAAGAACCATCCTTGAATGATGAGGACTCACTGCTAAGTCTACCACTGCTGATTGAAATTGAGCTGCTAAGGTTGCTCTAGATCTCGTGCTTCTGAACCTATGGTGTAAAGTAAAACACCATAGCACAAATGCGTTAGTAAGTGGGAATGTACTGAGTATGCAAGATGAGGTAAGGCTGTAGTCAAGGGATTATGCATGAATAATTACTTAACTGATTATCATGAGAGTACTGAATAAGGACATATGCATGAATGCACAAACCATAACTGAAAGCACAATTACATTGAATACTGAGGCTTGAATACTACTTTAATGATGTCTGAACTCACTACTAATATTGAGATGCTAAATAATTGAATCTTCTGATATTGATAACTGAGTACTAAATTTGAGATCAGTCCTCTCAACGGGAGATCTCTAAACTTAATGATAGTAGGAATGCTTTACTGAAATCTGAGATTAGTCCTATCTAGCCGGTGATCTTTGTATCTACTGATAATGAGAGTAGTTAAACTTTATTTGAGATCAGTCCTATCTAGAGGATGATCTCTGTATATACTGATAATGAATATGACTTGACTAAGTCTGAGATCAGTCCTATCTAACGAGTGATCTCTAAGTCTATTAATAATTATAATGATTGACTGTATCTGATAGTCCTTTGAGTTGGTTGACAATCACAATGATTGACTGTATCTCCCTCTCCACCTGTTGCATATAAACTACTAACCTGGAGATATCTATATCAATATTCATCATTTCCCCTTACATTCCAACACCAAATCATTAGAAAGGATGAATGAGAATTTTCTCATAGGAAACCTCATATTGGATACTAACTCGGGGCATAATAAGATAGTTGGGTAAATTTTAATAAATACTCTTTGACACTCATCTAACCCTACTTTAGATTCACAAATTCCTCAGCCTTAGCTTCACTCAATTTTTGAAGAAATAAGTGATCTAGGAAAGCATCCAAAAACTCATCCCAAATTATAGGCTTAGCATTCTAACTTCTTAACTTTTCTCACTTATCATACCACTGGTAAACAACCTCTTTTAACTGATAGGCTATAGATTTTAAATCCCCCCCTCATGCATGACTCTAAATATTTTCTCCATTTCATCCACAAAATATTAAGGATCATCTTCAACCTTGGTACCCACAAAACTGGATGGGTTCAGCCTCATGAATTGACCAACCCGAGTAGCCTCAGAAGAACTAGAAACATAACTTAAATTTCCCAAACAATGAGACTGTGATGCCACTAGCTGAGAAAGCATATGCATAGACTCATGGAACTCATCATTTGAAACCTTTCTTTGTGGAGACTGAGTATGGTTTAATACCGATCTTAAGACCTTGAAGAGGAATAGTTAGGACTAGTGAAACCCCCTAAAAGAGTAGTAAATTTTAGAGTATGGGCTCTATACTGGGTTTGTATCCAATAAGTAGGGCAGACATCTTCAACATTTGTCTCAACAAGATGAGATGGTCTGGCTGAGGCGTTCTGACCATTGGATCTTTGGGAAGGTATAATCTAAAATGCAGAAGTTATAAGTTAGGAAAATTTCATTGTAACTGGACCCTGTAGCATGAACTAAAATAATAAAAAAAAGGAAAACATTCCTAAATGCCTTGTAGCCTCCCACTTATAAGTGTGGTGCGCTACATACCTATAAAAAGAACTACACTTGACAAAGCTTCATACATACCCTAGTACCTTAAATCAAGCTCTGGTACCAAGGTTGTCAAGACCCAAACTAAGGCCCGTAGCTGCGACGGGCATCTCAAACCAGAAAGGCCTGAGATACACCTTAGCATAATTTTCATAAGTATAATTCATATAAAGAAAAGTGGAATAACCTCAAAGGTCTTCAAGAAGTCAATTAAAATAACTTAAAACTTAAAGTTGTAACGTAATAAAAAACAACAACTAGTCTACTAAGCCTCTACTACTGGTTATCTATCTAGGCTGGGACAAAGCCCCCAATCGGGCCATAAAACTGAAAGAAAGCTAAACATAAAAGTAACTTCCTTTTAGAGTATGAAGCTCTTAGCAACTCTAAATCTGTAGAGTCTATTATTGTATTGGACCATGGGACTAAGCCTTGGTTCCACCATTATGAGATAATGTAGCTGCCCGAGGATGGTCATACTTGAAATGTATTAATATGAAGAACAATCCAAAAACCACATATATTTCAAAAAATACTCAAGTATTATGGAAACAATTTAACTTAATAGCTATCAAAAACACATGGGCGTAGTAAAAAGCTTCAGTCAATCTCTTAAAACACATACTCTATTCTTTGGTTTAATTCGGATCTAGATGGTACACCCTAGAAGTCTATTACACCACGGGTTATATAGGTCTGCCATTAACTTATCAGTCAAGCCCCTAATCTAAGTTTGTCGCAAGGATAGAAGTGTTTGGTCTAGTATACAACAACATGTAGCAATTATACGATAATAGTAAATATTTCAGGAAAAAATCACTCCCATATTAGTAAAATATGATTTTAGGCAGTAAGTTTTCCACTCATTCTTTCTTTGGATAACCATCTAACTCTCTTAGATCCATTTTTAACCTTTTAGAAATCATATTCCATACTTATAAAAGTTCATCTCTTATTCTGTTAAGTGTATTTCATAACAAGGTATCATCAAACCTAGACTTGCAAGGCATATCATATCATATCATATATTATCCATAGCCCTTCTTATTGATAAACATATTACTAACCACTAAGAAAATTCAAATGTTACAAAGAGTTCTCTTTAGAAATGGACAGTTAAGTTTAGGCAAAACAATTTTCTTTCAAGACATAGCTCTTAGGTGGTGATTTCTTTCATAATTCATACAAGTTTCATGAGAAAGTCACAACCCGAGGCTACCCCCTAGTCACAACACAGTGCTCAAAGTTATAAGTGACCCCAAGCTAACCCATGGCCTGACAAAATACTAAGAATATAGAAATAAATAATGAGATTTTGAGCGAAAATCAAACTAAAATAACTTGATTATAATAAAATAAAAATTAATACTGGATATCAAAACTATGACTGTTTGACATAATCAATATAACAAAATATAACTAAGTGTCTAAAAACCTCTAAATCATGTGAGTCGTTGGGATAAGTCCCCAACTAACTCCAACTGTCTAAAACTAGAATACTACTAAAAAATGCTAATAATTGACCCTCGAATAATGAGAACTCACCAAATTCTATTGCTGATATGGTGCATGATTGTACTAAGCACGACCTGGATATTGAACGCTAGAACCTATATATAAGATAATATAGCGTAAAAAAAAGTATGCGATCGTTACTTTTAATATACTGAGTATGTGAGAAGGGAAATAATTGATATAGGTTGATCATGATGCATGTGACATGCTAAAATAATCAAAGACCAAGTAATAACCATGTATTGTATGATAAGCTAAAAAACTAAATACAAGGTCATGCGTGTATCTAAATCTAAACTATGAACTATGGACTGTGGGAGCTACCATTAACCAACATATTATGAGCTAATTGAGTTCCAACCTGTAACACTATTCAAATGGGTGTTTAGTACCTTGCGAAGTGTACGAACACTGACTTACGTGGATCTACTAAAATGATGTCCTAAAGGACTAAAGAATCAATCCTGGTATGATGGGTGACCCTTTAGAACCTACAGTGATGTCATAGTTCTGGAACTTAGGTACTTTTACTAAACTCTCAACCTAACTGGCGGGTAATCCTTCATTACTGCGTTCGCTCGGTGCTTAGGCTACTCCCAACTGAATGACACTGATAACTGAAAGTGCTTAATAATAGTAATATTTTGAAAGTTGAAAATAAATACATAATATAAAAGTATTCAATAATATTTAAGTTGTATAATAACTGTATGCCTGAAATTTTAGGTCATCGGGTGTTCATAACCCACCACCTCTAAAGAATGCAACTAATCATGGCAATACTATAATCTGAATGTAATAAGAAATGTCATAACTCAAGCCCAAAATCAAGAATTTAGCAATATAATAAAATTTCAAAATCATAGGTATGAAATATGCTCAATTTTATGGGAAAAGATCTATTCATGGTTTAGTCAAAGCAAAAATAGAAAACTAAAGAAATTCGCACTATACGTGGAAACTCTAAGCTAGAAGGATGAATTAAACTTGAGAAAAATTAGCTAACTTTGGGACTCAATGAGTGAAAGGAAACATATTTATGAAATACCACATACTTAAGGTTGAAAACCTTGATGAAATCTTCTAATTTGAAGATTGAAATTGAAGAATCCTAATTTTTGCCTTGGGAGAAGAAAATTGCTTCTTTCTCTGCTTTCTCTCTATGTGTTGATTGAATTTTAAGTTGATGGAGAATTTGGGGCATTTTATCCTTATATTCCAGCATAAGGATGGCTTAAAATACATTGTTTTGGTGTTAAAAGAGTTGGAAAATACCAATAAAACAAACCTTTGAAAATACTATAATAGTGTAGAATTATCCCGACTGACAGTTTGGGTGATGGACCGTGACTCCCATGACCAACCGGCACTCAAACCATCACAAATGACCAAATTTTAGTCTTACTACTTAAGGATGATAGTTTGGACCGATGGGCCATCACTGGTGCGACGGTTCGTCATCCGAACCATTGCGCCCTGGCAGACAGACACCTTTTGGTAAATCGATCATAACTTCTTACGTTGATATTAGATTAAGAGAAAATAGGATATGTTGTAAAGATAATTCAATTATCTATGTTTGTAGGGTCTTGATTTCAACAAATTTTAGTAATACAGGTGTTATGATCATTTGAAGTTGGCTATAGCAATATTTTTCCCAGAATTTTATCGGTAAGGGATATTTTGACCTGTCTATAAGTTAGAAGTTATTTATAGCCTTAATATATGTCTAACATATGTCTAACATACTTATCAAAATACAAAACCATGATGTTTAATTTTGAATGAACTTGAAGCATGGTTATAATATTGGCTTGGATTTTGGGGTGTAACAGAAACAAAAGTATTTTGAAATACAAAGATGCTCTCAGAAATTCATACAAATAACCAGTCCATACTTTTGAAAAAGAATCGTTTGAACACCAATCTTTCCATATTCATTTGAGAACCCACAACAATTTTTAAATAGATACTTCTTATCATAAAATGAGGTTCATAGTTCAAACATTTCAATTACTTCAAAAGCCATAGCATAAGCACATAAATGAAATCTAAAGTTCATAGAAAACCCCATAGAAAATACATAATTTCATCATAACAAGGGGGTTTAATAATTCATGCTTTCCAATCTATTTCAAAGTCCATAGCTTAACATATACGATATAAGGTTTATTAAAACATCATATTTATGTCCATGAGTGTTAGGATGGTTCTACATGCCTTTATGAGAAGAGAGCATAGCAAAATTACCCCTTGGAGCTTAGAAATCTTAAATCCTAGGAGTTTTCTCCTCTCTTGCTGTTAGAATAATTACCATACGACTTTTGAAGTAAAAAGTCATTTTTAAGGCCCTACTCACATACATAGATATTTGAAAAAGACTTAAGGGTGTGATAAGACCTAGTGACCTTAAAATATATCAAAATGGAGTCATATCGATAAAAAAGGAGAGGGGTGCGGTGTGGACCCTATCCCCATCGCGTGGGGTCAACACCAGCTCATCGATATATTTACTAAGCTTCTTTCTAGAGATTCTTATGATAGAATTTTATCCAAGTTAGAGGTTTATTCTCTCCACTCCAATTTGAAGGGGGAATGTTGGCAAAGAAAATCTTAATCAACATCTGTTGTAGACTCGCACTTCATTAATTGTAGTAAGAAGGAAAGAAATGAAAAAATGGGCCTAGGGATTTCTGACAAAAGGAAAAGTGGTTCAGATATTCCTAGGTCTTCACTAAGCCATGTGGCTGAAATCCAACCATACAAATGAGTCTATGATAGTGCATTTTGAGCCATTTGATAGAAGTTAAACCTTTGATGAATCAGCATGTGAGTAGCACACTACATGATCATAGAAGAGAATATAATTAGTTAGGAAGTTCAAAAATTTTTTAGGATTTAGACAAGTGTACAGCTGAGCATTTTTTGTATTTTTTTATGTACAAAATACTTGTATAAAGATTGAACTTTATTAATAATACATCAAAGAAAATTTCCACAAACTTTTCGCTCAAATCTTGAAATATGGTGGAACAAATATGTTTAAGAATAGATAGGGAAGCTTTATAGGATTTCTGTAATTTATTTCTTCACAAGCAGGTTTACTATCTGGCTGTCAAATTCCACTATGTTAACGGTAATCATCGGCATTTAATAAAGTGGGACCTACTGAAACTACTATCTAGTCTACGTTAGAGAAATATATAAATGCAAAAAATCATCAAATACATCGCCAACCAAGAGAATAAGAATTATGGAGTTGAGCAATCTTATAACTAGGGACGGGAGGATAGCAAATCATTCACTCAAGCATTGGAAGAACTTGAAGGTTGGATCTTCTACAAAATCACTAAGTCTCTTTGGTGGCAGGTTAATCACCTAAATTTTCTTTGTGCTTTCTTTCATAACAAGTTCTACTTTTTTAACGGTGCAATGACTTATTTTTGCCTGCAGACTCTAGCTCCAAATATACAGTTTGTGACTGCAAAAACTAGTACGACTAGAGGCTCAAGGGTGAAGAAAACATATGGGAGTAGACATTCTTTGGGTGATCAAGTGCAAGGTAAATTTTTGGTAAAACTTTGGAATGGCAATGGGGCATAAATGTGGGTGCTTACTTGTTCTTCTAAATTTGGTAAGTTGATTCATTAGAATGAGGTTTGTGTTTTCTTTTGTGTCCATATAGGCATCCACTTTATTCTACTGGTACTTACTACTTCGTGCATAAGAGATTTTTTGTTCCATTTATTAACTAACACTTCTCTTTTCAAGAAATAACTTAAAGTGAAATATAGTCATTGTGTTTCTAGGTGATAAAGAAGTTGGCGAGTAGATTGGAGGTGTCAATATTCTATGTTATCTTCGTGAATCCTCTGAAGAAATGCCAATAGATCAATTGTTTGAACCTATAAGTGATCATAAGGTCCTTCCAATTCTTCCTGCTAGAAAATCAAGCTTTGGAGTTGATGCACAATTGAAAAATGCTATGAGTAGAAAAGAATTCGCTTTATGACTAGTTTCATATTTGTTTTATATTCTTGGAGTATTTATTTATATGAGGAACTTTCATTATTTAAGCAATGTTAAGCTACTAACAAGGGAAAGTATTTGTTGATAATATACAATGTTATATGAGAAGTCAGAACATAGTTGGGCTTATGTAATTTCCAATGCTTGAATTATTGTAAGACCCCACAAAATACTAATCTTAACTCAGTCCTTTAAAACTTGTAAGGGGTCCCAGACTTAGAAAATTTTAGCTAAGTACTCAAACTTAGTGTCATTTTAGCCTTCATAAGTTGGCAACTCTATTTCACGGCCTTTAAGACCTTAAAATGTCAATCTTTAGGTTGAATCATGATCAGAAGTGTCAGTAGGTATCCTCGGACAAGTTTTGGATTTTTTAGACTTCGTTTGAGGTGAATTTGGAAGTCCAAACCATAGGATCGACGCGCTGCATCGTCTATCGCGTCGATGAATATTTTCTTCCAGCCATAGTGTTGAGGCCATTGATACGATGCATAGGCCTACGCATCATTAGTTTAGTTTTCAATAATTAAAAGTCGCATTCCTCAGGGGTATTTAGGTCTTTTACCCATGATTATCAGCCCCAAAACACAAAATTAAGCCCCTTTAGAGGCCAAACTCACTCCTTATTCAGAAATTACTCAAGAACAAAAGCCCTAGGATATCTAATTTCAAACTCAAGGTTTAAGATTTCACCATCATTCTTCAATAATTTAGCAACCAAGGTATGTCAAGTGTTTATCTAAGGATTTCCTTCCACCCTTGGAGTTCAAGTACATTTTTTTCTACTAGTTAATGAGTTTGATGAATTTCATGGTTGAATTTGAATATGTTCATGACTACCATATTAATGTGGTTTCTAGTTCATGATTCAATTGCAAGATGCATACAAAATTATTTGTTATATGTGTTGTACTATGTTAATTCATGTGAAAACCCTCCAAATTGTGAATTTGGTATTTAAAATTACGATGCTTGTATGTTGTTTAGTATTATGTGCACATACTATGCCCTCTAAGTGTTTGTTGAATTGCTCATGTGAGTTGAATAGTGAAATTATATCATGTTAGCATGTATTCAAGTTTATGTCATACAAGTGTTTGCTAGAATGTTCCAATGAAGGAATGATGATCAAGTAATTAGCTATCATGTTTCAAGATTGTGCTCTTTCTTATAATTTATGCTATCGAGTCCTGAGGGTATTCAATACCCGACAATTTAGCTATTTACATAGAGACATGGTCAGTCACAAAATAGTATCAGTCATGTCACGATTAGTAGAATTCAGCTAGTTACAGAACTTAGGAAAGCTCAGTAGTACTCTGTTAGTTAATAGAATTCAGTAGTATTCCGTCAATCCACGAAACCCAGTGAACTCAGTTCAGTTTAGTTATATAGTACAATCAGTAACAGTTCATTTCAGCCTAGAATGGTTTAGCATTCAGTCCAGTGTCTATTCAGTTGGGAGTAGATTCAGCACCAAGTGAACCCAAGGATGGGGACTCACCTTCCAGTAGAGGGTGTGATCCTTAGAATCAATCTTTTTACTCCAACACTGCATATCCAGGTAGGTTGAGACATGAACCTACTAGTTGAGGGTTGATGAGGTATTTTAACCTGCCAGTTGAAGGTACCACCGTTCTCACTCAGAGCATCTGCCGGATGAGGTTGACTCAATTTGTCTTTACTTGTGGAACGGTACTGACACCCTTCCAGCTGGGGTTATAGGTTGTACCCTAATCAGTTCAGAGAAGGGTAAGTCATTTAGATAATTACCTCCAACAGTCTCAATTTTAGTCTTCAGAATAGAAATCAGTTTAGTTCCATGGAATCAGGACTGTCAGATACAGTCACTCAGTTTAGTACAAAACTCAACACAGTTCAACAGAATCAGGACTGTAAGATATAGTCATTTAGTTACCAGTGTTACAGTATCAGTAAACTCAGATATCAGTAAACTAGTGATTCAGAACTCAGTATCCATTGTTATCATGACCTCAGTTATAGTTTACGTATTCATGCATGTATCTCATTTAGTTATACTTATGTTATTCAGTCAGTATTATTCATGCATATGAATCCATGCATTTCAACCTACCTCACTTTGCATACCAGTACATTCAAAGTACTGACGCATACTTTTATTTTATGCTAGGATGTCTTATATCATAGGTTTAAATGCACGGGCTCTCAATCATATTTAGCAGTTCAGATATTCACCAGTCAGAGTTAGTTGTGAGTCCACATAGTCTGAGGACGTGGTTATTACTTTAGCATTTTACTTCATTTTAGTAGTTTAGAGTTAGTTGAGGACTGTAACACCCTGATTTGCTGAACCGGAATGCTACACGGTGCTCATGACCCTGAGGGACCACAAGCTAACCTATGACTGATATCTGTACCTGTATGCTGCAAATCATGATATAATAATGCGGAATACATAGAACTATAAGGCCATAAGGTTCAACTGAATAAAACCATGTGGGTGAAAATACCCAAAACAACTCAATCTAAACGTAAATCTAAACATAAATCTGAAAGCCTCTAAACTATCTGAATAAGGAGTTGAAGGAACATGTCTCCAATTAACTCCGTAAAACTGAACTGAAGAAATAAATAAATGAATCAAATCATATTTTCCTCAAATCAATGAGGACTCACTATGTCTCTGCGACTGGAATGCTACCGCTACTGTTGGGCTGGAGCTCGTGTCTCGGAACCTATGGTGTAACATGAAAAGAAATCACCATAGCACAAATGCGTCAATACAACCAGAGTACTAATTATACGAGAAAGGTAGGCCAAACATAAAGGGTTTCATGCATGAACAACACTGACTACCTAATATGAACGTGGGAGTGTAAACACACATATATAAAAATTGGACCGTGAATACGTGATAGCATGACCTGTAAGCTAATACATGGTTTACTGATAACTGTCATGACTAATACTGAAACTGATATCATGGACAACTGTATCTGACAGTCCTGTATATACTAAAATCTGAAGAACGCCCTGAGTTTTTTTACTGAGACTGATACTAAAACTGTGGGAAGTGGTGTTTAACCAACATGCCCCATGTATGCCGTTATGGATAAACTGGGGTCCAATCTCTGCCCAGACTGGAGGGGTGTCAATATCGTGCCACGGGTAAGGACAGCCTGTGAGTGACCCTTATCTGGCGGGTACTCAATGAGAATGGTGGGAACCTTAAAATGAAGGGTTAAGCCACCTCATCAACCCTAATCTGACGGGTTAAAATGTCTCAACCTACGTTGGCTACGTAGTTCTAAAACACAAGGATGACTACTAAGAATCATACCCTAAACTAGCGGGAGAGTTTCCATCCTTGGGTTCACTCGGTGCTAACCTCTACTCTCATATGGAGGAACTAGACATGAATAACTGACTGTGTATGACTTAATCTTACTAAATTCCATTGACTGGCGGAATATTACTAATATCTGACAACTGACTAAGATCATGAGGTTTTCATGAGTCACATGACTAACCGAAGTCTGTGGAATCATAGCTTGAGTTCGGATATCATGAAACATGACATGGATCTAGGCACACAGCTATAATTTTTGGGTACAAGTACCCCCAGGACTCGATAGAAGAAAACTGACACACATGACTAACTTGATCATAAGAGTAGAGTCCATAATTTATAATATCATAAGTAGGGATCTCATACTAAGAATGGTTATTAACAATGTATTGCATGGAAAGGATTTCATATCACATGGAAGTACTTGCACAATCTTAATATCATGTTCATTGAATAATCATATTGGAAACACATAACAATAGCATGGAAGTTCATGTGGATTGCAGGGTTATCATACATCTTGTTCATAAGTAGGATTTACAAGTAAACATAGCATAATCTCATAAGAATAGTTCATGAGTATTCCAACAACATTTACAAGGCACATTAACAACATAGAAGTCATTGGAATGTAAGGGCATATCATTAATCCTTCACTTAGTCACAATTTAGCTATATTGCATGATTTCTAGTTTCTTAGGCATTTTATCAAACACCTTACATGCACATCTTAAGCATAGGTGAAATCATCAAATTATACATCATGAACAACCAAATTTACATGTATCCAACTCATATGATATCATGAAATTTAAAAAAACATATAAAGATTCCATCTTGGGAATCTCCCAATATCAACAACATGATCATCAATACCCAACAATATAAAAATCATACTTTATATTGAAAAAGAGGGTTTTTGAGCTTTATGGATGAAAGGGATCCATAGATCAACTCACACATACCTTAGAAGGAAGACTCTAGATGATTGACGGAGCAATTTCCTTGAAATTGGATCTTCAAGCTTAGTTACACAACCCTAGTTGTTTTTCTCTTTTAGTGCTCTTGGATTATGAGCTTTGAGATGATAATAGGGTTGTAATATATTTAGAATCTATATATTTCATAGGATTAAGTTTAGGGATGTGTAAGGAGTGTTAAAAGACTTAATTACCCTTAAAATAACACAAAACAGAGTGTTTTTGGAACCTAAAACTGAATTACGCGGCACCCAAGTGATTGCCTAAGCTAGGTTGGGCGGCGCCTAACCAATCTCCTATGTTTGGGTTGGGCGGCGCGTAACCAATCACCTATCCTTACTGTCTCTCATGAAAATGGGTATAACTTTTCGCTCGGGTATTGGATTATGACGAAATTGGTATCGGTGGAAAGCTAATTTGATTCTCTATAATTTGGTGGGTCTAAATCAGCCAAAATACCACAGTAAAATTGATTTATACTCATTCAAAGATGACCCTTGCAAAATCGAACACTAAAACTTGATGGATTCAAAACCTCTTAGCTTGTATTACCTTAAGTGACTCATATGAACATGCTTAATGCATCATAAGCTATCCTATCACTAGGATATTCATTGTAAGTAATTTACTCAAGTATGAGTCACAGGATAGGAGATTTCATACATAGGAATACTTATTCACTTCCTAGCTTAGAAATATGCGGGGTATTACAAGGACTTGTCCCATCAACTCCTTATTCAAACAGTTAGAGGCTTATTCTGAATAGAGTATTTTTCAGACAGATATTCAATTTTGGTATTGATATACCATATTCTGCATTTATTTATAGTATTGAACCTTATGGATAGTTTTTGCCTATTTTTTATATTTTTACTATTTTATTATTCTATTATTGCAGCAGGTACCAGTCATGGATTAGCTTGTGGTCCTTTGAGATTATAAGCACTGTGTTGTATCCAGGGTACAGACTCAGGGCATTACAAACTTGGTATCAGAGCCAAAGGTTCAACAGATTCATAGGAAGTATGAAATCCATATCTAGAAGAGTCTTATGCATGGGTGTTTAGCGCTTCACATTTATGGACAAGAGGCTATGAGATGTTTTAGAAAAAGTTTCCCTTCTTTCAGCATTCATGTCATGCGAGTTAGCATGATCTCCAATTAAACTCCCTGTCTAATCCAAGTTTCTCTTCCGATTACAGAATATGACTCTAAAGAAGACTAAAGTAAGAGGAATGGGAGACCAGCCAGCACCCCAGCTCATCAAGCTGAATCCCTTGGATGAACATGTCTCCCACGCTAAATTTAGAGCAGCTTTTACCACCCTAGCTCATTCAGTGGCAGCCCAAAATGAATGACCAGCTATCATTTTAGCCAACCCAGAAGCCAATACAACTGCAGCCAGGATTTCATACTTTACCTAAATGAACCCTCCATCTTTTGCTAGGTCTAAGTCAGATCAGGACCCTTAAGAATTTTTTGATCAGGTATAGAAAGTTATAAATATTATGGGGGTGACAGCTAGTGATAGTGCCAAGTTGATTAGGGAAAGGCTTAAGACAACTCAGAGCAAACAGAAACCATACGAAGATGTGCAAAGAAAAGATATCGAGTTTCAGATTGGTAACCATATGTATCTTAAAATCTCTCCTATGAAAAGAGTGAAGCATTTTGGCAAGAAAGGGAAACTCAGTCCCCAATATGTCGGTCCTTACCGAATTCTTAGTCGTTTCATAAAGGTAGCTTAAAAGCTTGAGTTGCCTTCAGATCTATCTTTAGTCTATCCATTGTTTTATGTCTCCTTGCTAAAGAAATGCATAGGTGACCCATTAACCATAATCCCCATAAAGGGCATAGATGTTCGGAATAGCCTCTATTATGAAGAGATCCCAGTCGAAATCCTTGATTATTAGATTCTCAGACTGAGGAACAAAGAATTCCCTTTAGTCAAAGTTCTATGGTAGAATCAGTCCATTGAGAGAGCTACTTGGGAAGTAGAAGCAGATATTCCGATCAAGTATCCTCACCTCTTCTTTGAAAACTCAAATTCAGCTCAAGGTAATAGTTTTCCTTAAGCTTATTCAGTTTCAAGTTCAGATTTCAATCACAAACTTGGCATTAGTTACCATTGCATGTTCAGTCATGTGTTCATGCACAGACATGCATGTCCAGTATGAGAAACTCATCTTATCAATATTCCCAGTTATGCATTCATGAATCATGTTCAGCTATGTACTCATGCATCAGATATGCATGCTCATTATGATAATTTAATGTATCAGTGATCTCAGTTATGAAACCATGCTTTAGTTATGCATGCCCTGTGCCTAAGTCCAGTTTGTCTGTATTCTTAGTCTTTGCAGTCTCATTCGAAGATGAATGTTCCCAAGGGAGAGATAGTGTAAGACCCCACAAAATCCTAAGCTTAGTTCAGTTCTTTAGGCTTGTCAAGGGGTCTTAGACTTAAAATAATTTAGCTAAGTACTTAGACTTAGTGTTATTTTAGCCTACGAAGGTTGTCAATATTATTTTGTTACCTTGATACCAAATATATGGGGAGGCAGAGGGCACAGAAGGCTACAGGCGAGAACGGCCAGAGGCTAGGCAACAGACCCCAAACTCTCCTACATGAAAGGCAGTTTCACAACCATGTAGGCAGCACGCCATATGAAATCAAGCTTTTGTCAAACACCACAAACACAGAGCCTAATTTTTCAACAGGTTTCAACATCATGGAGGCGGTATACCTTAACAAGTCAAGGTTTTTGTCGACACCACCAACACAGAGACTAACCTTTCCAACATGACAGGCGATTCACGTCTATATAGGCATGCCCTACGAAATCAAAGCTTTTAATCTACATACCATAGCTTTCCTATGCTTGAGATATGCATCCATATAGACGGTTTTCTTTTAGCTAAAAAGTCTTCACAACCCTTAACGGGATGGCATGGCTTCAAAACATTAATCTACACATCAAGGATGGTTTGCCTTGGCAACAAAGCCTTCACAACCTAAAAAAGGGATGGCTTGACTTTGCCAGTCTTAGAACACACGAGATCCCTTATCTCCTTAGTAAAAAATTGTTCCATATTTTTCTAAAATGGGTCTTACGGAAGCTCTCCTGGCCTGTTTCCCTTAAATGGATATAGAATAATATGTGTACTAAGACAGACCCTAGATCTGCGTGTTCTTTAACAGATATTGAATCTTTTTAGAAAGGTATGGCATGGACTAAGCAAGTTTTATTTCATATACATGTAAAGGACTTAGACATCTACCTCATGTGGAAAAAGACAACTTTGTTATTCATGGAAAGAACTTAGGCATCTACGTCACATGGACAAAGCCAACTACATTTCATAAACATAGAAAGTAACTTTGGGGTGTCATTGTTGCCGTTGCAACAAGCTAGCACTTCACTGTAGTATTTCCTTACCCCCTACTCCGACCTAGAGGATAGAAGTACCCATCCATTTGGAAGAGAGAACTCAAGAGCAAGAGATTTTAGCCAACAAACATTTTTATTAATAGCAGAGAGAAACTGTATAAGAGGTTTTTAGGTAGAGCAAATGTTCTACCTGGAGCCAATGTTGCCTCTAACCTCAAGGCCTAGGCTTCCTTTTGTAGAGGAAGGAAGCTTACTAGCTAATCTAAGCTACAGATAAACTTGAAATAAAATATTACAATTCCTATCTTAATAGCTAAGGGATAGGCATTATCGGTTAATAAGGATAAGTCTTATCCTTTTAGAAGGGATAAGCATTATCTTTTATGATTGGATGGGACTTATATTTATTCACACTGGGCCCTACAAACATGTAGGGGGCAAATAAAAACAAAACATACTATGTTGTTGGCATGTGACAGCATGTGCAAGCAGGTGAGTCAGCATCTTACAAGAAGGTGCATTAGCAGCTTCATAGGCATCTTGCAAGCAGGTGGATATGCTTCTTTTCTTTGAAGTAGCTGAGTCAACAATTTTAAGAAACCCATCTGAAAGGGTAACCCACTAAGGATGGTTTCCTTGGAAATGAGGGTAATTCACTGGAAAAGATAACCCACTGACGAGGGTAACCCATCTGATAGGGTTACCTTGAGAGGAGGGTAACCCACTAGTGAGGGTAACTTTTTTGCACATGTCATCTAACATCATCTCTAAGGTGTCAATGTTAGATAGATTTGGGGGCGGTGTGGTCGCGTATCCTTCCCCCATCCACCAATCTATTTCGTGCTTCTGTTTGAGGTGTTCTTGGCCTTCCAAGCTTCTCTTCATCGATCTGGTGAAGTAACTCCTTCTAAATGATGAATGTTTGCATTCCTGATGGGGAACTTTCAGTTGGATACTTGTGATGGAGCCAGTGACTTTATCCCTTGTGATTTCATATTGTGGCTGGTATTCTTTTGTTGCTTGATGAACATCATCCCAGTGGGGATGACTCTCATCTGTGTAGTTCCATTTTCCCCATTCTTTCTATAATATTTCTTTTGGAATACATCTGTTATACTAGAAAATGAAGCACTGAGCTTCATAGTATTCATCTTCCAAGGAGTGTATGGATACAGGAAATTTCTAGATGAGTGAAATATTTGGTTGAGCTTAAACATCATGACCTGAGATTTCAACAGGATGATGCAGCATAAGGAATAGTGCATCATAAGAATCTTTGAAGTATCGAACCCAGTATTCTTGTGGCTTAAACCACAGCATGAATCTCTGCAAAGCTGGATGGATGCAAGCAAAATACCTTAAGGCATTGTACTTGAACTCCATAAGGATGTAGTGTTGGTGGCATAGATACTAGACCAGCTATAGGAGTTCCTACAGGAAGTCGTTGGCCAGTGCAATAAACACATGCTAGAAGGGATACTCTGGTGTACTCCAAACGACTTCAGGATGGATCTTCTATACTTTCTGAACACTTAAAGCTCGTGGAAGGTTCTTCTTTCTCGAAGGATGGATAGATCGAAGGGATCCACATACTGGTTGAATAGATCTGAAGGGTAGTCTGCTAGCTCAAAAGATAGTATTCCTGTCGTTTTGAGCATGAGGATTTGACTGGCGTGGTGTTGGTTGCCTTCTCTATTGCTGGCTATCAAGTAGAGATCATCAGCATAGATGTCGCCTGAATCTTCATACACGTCTATGGAGAAGAGGGTGTCCTTCATCAGTTCTTTTTCTAGTGAGAAGATCGATTCAAGATAGTCCTCTGTGCTGAGATAGACTCCCACATGATCATCTATCTCTTCAAAAATATGGATGGAGTCTTTCAAACTCATAGCTTGATGCCCGACTTTCTGGAAATAAAGCATCCATCATCTTTCTTCTTATAGCTAATTGGGCTCCTCCATCTTAAGTACCTGGTTCGCCGGGTGACCCTGCTTCTGTAATTGGGGGGCCTTGGTAGTTTGAACCTCCTAAAGAGTAGTTGGTTTTTTATGTTATCTTACAGCGAGGACAGGAGTAATTGGACTTGGTGACGAAGTCATATTTGCTGCAAGATCAATCAAGGGATGGATTATGCTTGGAGATCTACTTCAGCATGGTCCTTTTGATGCACATGCTATCTAGATCCTGGAAGATGGCCTACCAGATATATCCTATCTGTAAGACAGTTATGGATTTGAACTTCTCTTCCACAATTATTATTGTGTGGTTTGCTAGCATCTCTGGCAGAGATGATACGAAGGCCTGCTTTAGGCTGGGTTATCCGCACAACTCAAAGTAGATCTTTTCTATCTTATGGAAGTGGATATCGATGACATTTCTATCAAACGATAGGCACTTTATCTCGAAGAGCTGTCGTTGGAGCTTCTCCTATCTGTGACTTGCGTTTTCACAAAATACCTTATGCAGGATTCTAATGTTGAAGGCAAAGTCCTAGGATGTTAGATAAGTATTTTTTTTAGAAATCCAAAGAGCATTCCACCAATCCCTAAGTATGACAGAGAATTTGGATGTGAATTTGGATAGTATCATGTGTTTGTCATGCTTAGTCAGATTCTTTATCACCATCCAGTTATAGAAGCCCTGGATCCACTGGGGCCAGGCTGAAATCTTAATGTTGTCGAGGGTGAAGGTATGAAACCCGGTTCCCATGGTCTTTCTCATTTGTGTACTTGGATCTGGCCTTCTTTCTAGGATTGGATTATCCATCATCTATTCTTAGTTAACGATAACCTCGGAGACTTCTAGTTTCTTAGAATGGTTCATGTATATCGGTGGATGTTCTTCTTTCGAAGATTCAATTGAGGATTCAAGTGTATCCTCAATATTTTCACGTGAATCGACAGACTCTTCGCTGTCCTCCACGTACCTATCAGTTGAAAAGTTATCGCTGATGTCGAAGTATGCTTCTTCAATAGAAGAATCCCCTTTCCTTGAAGTAGGATCAATAGAATCAGCATCCTGGATCTGTTCATTGTACCGTAGAGATTCCTCAATAGGATTAAGGACTGCTGTGGCTTGTGGATTTGAAATGGCATCATCATCGATGTTTAAACATACAAATTTAGGATAAGCTGGTTTTTATAAACATCTTGATCACCATGGGATGCGAACCATCTATGATTGAGAAGGCCATCTTTCAGTAAGGAATTCCATTCTTTATCTTCGTGTGGCACTTTTGGTTTATGGATTATTAGATTGTTATCTGGAAATGAGATGTCGTGGTCTGAAATCATCATGGTCCCTTTGTGTGTTTTGGATTCCATCTTTCTCTTGGACTGCTTCTGAGTTTCATCAGCTTTTCTTTTGGCAGTGATGGCATCCTTCCTGGCCCATACATGCTTAGCAATGTCAAATTCCTTTTCATCTTGGGAACCTGAGGATATTGGCATGTGGGAGCTTAAAGTAGGAGTGGGAAAGATGTGGCTTATTTTTACGGAGAGTATGTGGGTGGTGACACTGGGAATAAGGTTGGCTTTGGTAGTGAGCTATAGGATCTCTGGGGCTAAAAAACACTGTGTTTCAACTGCTAAATTTGTTCTTTTAGATAAGCCATTTCTTTCTATTGCTAGTCAAAGAAATGAGACATTGAAGAAACCGACGGATATATATCATATTGCATAGATTGGAGCCTGAGCTCCAACTGGCTGATAAGTCTGTCATGCTGAGTAGAGGCTTGTTCTGCTCTCTTGTTCATTTTTTCAACTTTGATTGCCAACTTATTTTGAGAGTGAGAAACATTCTTCATGGCTTGGTTGATGCTGGATAGCATTCTATTTTGGCACATGGCATTTTCGGATTGCCAGTTGAGTGTTGCTTCTGTGTCACTAAGGGGCATCTTTTCTCCAAATGGAAGGATAATAATTTTGGCTGGTATCTTTGGAGAGTGGCTCATGTTATCCTTTTCGAATGGTTTGTTTGGTGGGAAATCCTTAGATTTATCAGTGCCAGAGTAAGACATCATGAATAGTTTGGTTCTATGCTATTTTTCTTTGGTAGGTATAATTTGTGGTGGAGTAGGTGAGGTAGCCTTTTGACATTGGTGGCATCTGCAATTCGACTTCCATGGACAGTGTTCTAAGAAAGGATATTTGCACCACACTGTGTATTAGCCATCATGATCGAAGTGGTGTATCCAATTATGCTCGTCCATACAACTGTTTATGAGCCAGCGCATGAAATCTGGGTCATCTGTCAATCTTTGGCCATCTAGTATTGGGATGTCATCATCAGAAGGTTAATACTTGTGGATTGAGAAGGTAATTTTAGGAGGCTTTTTTAGATGTGAATGGTTGAAGCTAATCGTGATGGTGTTGTCACTTCTTCTGGCAAAGGTCGGCTCTATGGATTGGAGAGGTTGAGGATAATCTCTCAACTTCTCATAGTTTGCGACCCATGAATCTAGTAGGACCTTCACTAGTTCATCTCTGGAGATCTGCCTCAGGATCTGTACATACTGAGTGGTTCCATTAGTGGCATCTATGTTTAGGAAAAAAGCATCATCGCCACCTAGAAGGGATAAATCCATAGCTTGATTCTGAACTCGCCAAGCTAACTGGTAATGGAGAGTTGCCTGGATGGCATCTCTGGCTTGTGTAGCTCTAAGAATCAGGATTTGGAGCATTAGCACCTCCGTTAGATATATATCAGAGAGGTATATGTTGAAGTTAGGGAATATAGTAATAAAGACTGCCCCGGCATTCAGTATGATTTCTACGGTTCCCAAGTTGCATGTTGGTATTCTTCGTACCTAGAATCAAGGAGTGAAAAATGTGCCACTACGGGCTAGCCTTTTCTTTTGTGATATGACTATGCAACCCTAACAGCACTAAAATGGATATGGGTGAAGCCTTGGTTCCTCCACTGTCTTGGAAAATCTCTCGGCATCTGTAAAGTGGTGAACTATTCCTCTTGAGTTACAAGAATAGGCTGTTGGTCCAGCTTAGAGGTAGCAACATATTCCTTAACTCCTCTCGATCTTTATTGCACCAAAGAACGAATTTTTAGCCATGGGTTATATGCCTTCTTTACAAAGACAGAGTAAGGGTTTAGGAGAGGTAGATGTGTCGAGGATATTTTTTGTTATGGTGGTAGAACATCTACTTTGTATAGATTATCAAACTTAGATGATAGAGCTTTGGTAGGGGATATATTTACTGGAGCTAGAGATCTACAAGAATTAGACCTACTCAAAAAGAAAGACATCTTTTTATATTTTCTGGACTATAAAGTCTCGATATATTTGTCCTAAGGTACTGTGGACAAGACTCAATAAAATGAAAATCTTTTTTGGGTTTTATGGACTGACACTATATATTTGTGTTAAGAATCTATCAACAAGACATAAGTAATATTTGTTCTAAAATCTGAGAAAGTAACTATGACTCGACTATGTACAGGACGCAGTATATAAAAAGTGGAAGAATTTCACTCTGATAATGATAGTAAAAGTATGAAACTAATATGTACAATAATTGAGTGATAAACTATCTAATACATCCATTAAATATTGATGTTTAGGTTGATTCTTGATCAGGAAGGTCCATAGGTGTTCCCAGATGAGTTTCGGATTTTTGAACCTTGATTAAAAGACGTTTGAGTGCCCAAAATAGTGGGTCAATGAGATCTCTACACGTTGAATCATCCATTGCATTGATGGATGATTTTCCCCAGCTTTAGTGCAAATTCTAGAGAATCAACACGAACTTGGCGCGACGCGTTGGCTATCGTGGTGATGCCATTAACGTGGTGTGTCGACCTGCGCATCGGTAACCCAGTTTTTGGTCATTAAAAGACCACATTCTTGGGGGTATTTGGGTCTTTTTCCCTTGACTCTCTTCCCCTAAAATACAAAATTAAATATCCTATAGAGCAAATATAGTCATTCTTTCTTAAAATCCCTCAAGAACAAAACCCTAGATTCTTCAATTTCAAATCAATGGCACAAGATTCCACCATAAACTTTCAAAAATTCTTCAACAAAGGTATGTAAAGTGTTTATCCAAGGGTTATTTCCACCGTTGGAGTCCAAGAATATCTTTTGAACTTCAAGTAATTGAATTTATGATTTCCATTTTTGGAATTAAAGTGTATCCATGACTGCTACTTGGATTAAGTTCCTAATTTAGGGTATATATATATATATGCCTCATGTGAAATTGATCATTATGTGTGTAGATTTATGTGAATCCATGATAAACCCTTGAATTGTGAAATTAGAGTTGAAATATGATGCACACTTGTTGTTCAATACTATGTGCATATATTTTGCTCACCAAGTGCTTAATAAATTGTTCATGTGAACTATTAAGAGAATGAAATCTTGTCAAGTTAGCTTACATGCAAGTTATAATGTGCAAGTGTTTGTCAAAATGAACCAATGAATGAATAATGATCAAGTACTTAGCTTATATACTTCATGTTATGCTGTGCCTCTTAATTTATGCTATCGAGTCCTGGGGGTACTTGTACCCGACAATTTAGCTACTTGTCAAGAGCCATGGTCAGTCACAGAGTAGAATCAGTCATGTCATGATTAGTGGAATTTAGTCAGTATAGAACTTAGGAAAATTCAATCAACTCAAAATCAGTCCAGTTTAGTTCGGTAAAATTAGTTCAGTTCAGTTATACAGTACGATCAGTAATAGTCCAGTGTAGCTTAGTACATTTTAGAATTCAGTCTAGTGTCTATTTAGTTGGGAGTAGGATTCAGCACCGAGTGAACCCAAGGATGGGGACTCACCTGCCAATAGAAGGTGAAATCCATAGAAGCAGTCCTTGTATTCCAAAACTACGTAGCCAGCGTAGGTTGAGACATCAACCTGCCAGTTGAGGGTACCACCATTCTCGTTCAGAGTACCTACCAGATGAGGGTGACTCTTCAGCTTGTCCTTACTCGTGGCATGGTATTAACACCCTTCTAACTGGGGTTATAGGTTGGACCCCAATTAGTTTAGAGAGGGGTATGTCGATTAAATGACTACCTTTCATAGTCTCAGCACCAGTATCAGTCTTAGAATAGCACTCAGTTCAGGTCTACAGATTTAGGACTATCAGACATAGTCACTCAGCTCAGTATAAAACTCAGTATGGCTCCATAGTATTCAAAAATTTTAGATATAGTCATTTAGATAATCAATAATACAGTGTTCGTAAACTCAGATATCGGTTATCAATATTCAAATTTAATACTCAATATTAGCACGATCTCAGTTACAGTCTATGTATTCCTGCATGTACTCTTACTCAATCATACTCATGTTATTCAGTTATTATTGTGCATGCATATCAGCCTACCTCACTGAGCATACCAGTACATTCAAAATATTGATGCTTGCCTTTCTTTGCACTATGATGTCTTATATCATAGGTTCAGATGCATGGGCTCCAGGGCACCCTTAGCAGTATAGATTCTCAACTTTTAGAATAGTGGTGAGTCCTCATAGTTTGAGGGCATGCTTATTATTTATAGAACTTTAGTTTTATTTCGGTAGATAAAGTTAGTTGGGGGCTTGTTCCATCAACTCCACAGTGCAGACAGTTAGAGACTTTTCAGACTAGAGTATTTTCAGATAGTTGTTTAGTTTTTCAGTACTTATATTCAGTTTTAGTATTTTGATATCGCATTTAGATTTATTTATTGATTTGAACCTTATTGCATTTGTTTTTGCCTATTTTCGCAATCATTACAGTACTTATTACACAGTTATGGCAACAAGTACCAATCATGGGTTATCTTGTTGTCCTTTGGGATTATGAACACCGTGTAGTATCTGAGGTACATACTCGGGGCATTATAGGGTCCCACATAGCCCGTTGGATTATAGATTTGTAGGGTGTACTAACTAGCTCAAAAAAATAATAAAGAGAGGGCCAATATTGTCAAGAATCATTTTGAAGTTCTCTAAAGTATGCCCATGTATTTTTACTTGTATTATGTTCACTAATATTATGAAATTCTCTCACCTATTTTGTATAAAAACATATTATTTTGAGCTATTTCACATACCAGTACAATTGTATTGACCCCTTATATTTCAGAACCTGAGACACAGTCCCCGGGTCCCTCTAAATAGTAGGTTGAACTCTGCCAGAGATTGCAGTTAGTGAGCCTCCTTTATTTTGGAAGGCCTATTTTAAAACATTATTATTTTATTTTGATTCATGGTCCGATTGGGGGTCTGTCCCAGTTTTCAAACATGAGTTGTTCTCAATTTATTAGAGATTTTGCAGACTGATGTCATGTACTTGAAATATCTATGAACTTATATTCGTATTATTTAGTTAATGTAGAAAAATGACCATATTTGCATTTTGTCATGTTTTCTACATTTTCTTTTAGCATATGAATTATGCATATAATTATTAGTTACAGAAGGGCACTCAGGCCTTCATGGTTTGGGATACCTGTCACTGCCATGTCCTCAGTTTAGGTTATGAAAAACTTAGTATTAGAGCATGATTCATGGTCCTAGGGTATCTGTGAAATCGTATTGGGTAGAGTCTTATTTATGGGTGTGTAGCGTGCCACACTTATAAGGAGAAAGCTACTAGACATTTAGGAATGTTTCACTTTTCTTCATGCTCTAGATTGTGTGCACACATCAGATACGCAGAGTAGTAATTGGCATATCCATTCTCTCTCCACAATGGCAAGCTTCTGGTTCACACCTAGATCTAGCCAGAGAATAGCATAAAAAAGATCTCGACGTCATTGTGTTGTCCATTTTGCAATTATCCAAATCCCTTCTTTACTCTAATTTTATTAACTATGTCTCATTATTGAGTCGATTCAAATGCAGAATCTTAGAGTCTAAATGATGTGGTCCCTTCTGATTGTGTCCTAAAGAAGTATGAAATTGTACAAGGACTTAAGAAGGGTCCATAAGTTCCTTAAAATGTATTGATTTAAGCCTATACCCCTATCTACATCAATCATGCATTTGAGCTTGAGGTATAAAGTGTATTCAACCCCTTTTAAAATTCTTGTTGTAGATGTCATTCTTAAGGGTAGTGATATATGTCAGAATGTTGGAAAAACATTTCCACTCGAGAAATAGTATATGTTAAGGTGTCATACCCTATTGGTAGTAAGATGATCCCAAAGTTAGTGATATAAAGTCCCAAGGTTAGAAGTCAAGGTGAGGGTGGCTTTTGCGTAAATAAGTAGTTGAGTTGTATAACCCTTGACTGAGGGGTGGGTTGCTCTTGTATGGTGATTGGCTAATATTGCAGCAAAATTTTTAGAATGTATGCTAGTTTATGAAGGAAGTGTCTGCCTGTGATTATTAGTTATTCAAAGTAGGGAAGGATCTCAGAAGAGATAGCTATAGAGGTTATAGAAATTATTTAAAGGTTGTGAATGGAAAGGGGTAGATCAGTTAATAAGTTATCAGTAGAGACTCATTGGCATAAATAGAATTTGATTATAGTCTAAATATATGCATGGGTAAGTAAGTATGATGTGAGAAAGTAGAATATGTTGATAAGATCGTAATGGGTTATGTTATAATATTAGGATCAACTGTCCCTATTATGTGACTTTACCCCTGCCCCTCCCCTTGATTGTCTTTTCTTTGGTAGTTTTAAGCTAATACTTTACGTGAGAAGGTGTGTTGTAGATTCTAAGGTGTGGAAGTAATATTATGGAGAGAATAAACTTATGGGCGGTAGAGTTAAATGGCGTAGTTAGGTTGATTCCCCAATTAGATGGAATAGTGTAGTATGTGACCTGCTTCATCAGTGATGTATGATTGGTGTTGTTACACAATAGGCTTGAACTTTAGATGTGGAGTGTAGTGGTAAAAATAGTATCTTAAGATTAATGATGCATGTTTTGTAGGAGTAAGTAGTAGGCTTAATTCAATGTGTGCAATAGCCTAGGTTGGAAACTTGTAGAAAAAGAAGTGGATAATTATGACATATTTATATACATGGGACTAGTGTTAGAATGATGAATTGTGGTTGAGTCATTAAGCAGATAAGAGTGTGGGTATATAAGAATAAGTTGAACCCCCCAGGTATCATGTTGTTAGATAAAGTTTTATGTGTATAAGTGTTTTGCGTACCTAATTTGTGTTCTTGAGATTTGTAGTATAGAGACATCTGGGGAAGACTAAGGAGTTGTTGTATGGTGTTTTTTATAGCCGAATTGAGAAAATATAGGTGGGCAATATGTGTCTTTGGTATAGTTTTGCAAACTTTGTTAAGTTGTAAGTTATGTGGTTATAGGTTTAATGTTTGAATGTTGAGTAGTTGAGAATGGATCATTGTATGATAAGGAATGTGATGTGGACGTTCATGAGAGTGTAAGTTGTAGGGTGATAGTTACAGAGACTAGATAAAGTTGAGAGCAGCTATCCCAAAAAGCAATGCCTTTTTATGTGTATAGTGATACCCCATTGTGTTGAGTGTTGTGCTTGTAGATTTAATGAGAAGCCATGTCCAAAAGTGTAGGAGTATGACTTTTCTCTAGGGGGAGATAATGAATTAAAGTAGTTCTCGAATTTTCTTGTGGTGTTAAGTTTCAAGCAAGAATCATGATAAATTAATTCCAATTCAAGCAAGCTCCTCCTACTTTGATTTGAATGGACATCTATAAATGTCTTAGGTATTCAAGTCTTGCCTATGTCTAAGGTTTGATCTCTCTATGAAACTCATGTCATGTTCCGACCTCCAAACAAAAATCAATAATGTCCCTCAGTGATCCAATATTCCCAAATATCCAAGCTCTATGTTATGTTGCTCATGATCCAAAAAAAAAAATCCATGTCTCACATAATGCTTTGTTCGAAGAAACTATGCTTTATATGTCGCCAATTCATTCTATGTTGGGTTTAGCCAAAGTGATAAAGTTTATGCTAACTCATGGAAAAATTTCAGTTCTTTAAATGAGGATCAATCGCGTCAAGTGGCAATCCTTATCTTAGTTATTAACTACATAAATTTCGGCTTTATGCCAAATAACTCATGATATGTGCATCCATGTTTCTCAATGTGATCTATCCTATGAAATCATGTTGTGTTATGTTTATTGCCGAATGACTCTTTACTTATGATTCAGACACTTGATATATGAATCACTTCGTGTCTATTCTATTGTATCTTCACCTAATGTCCACAATGAGTAGATCAACAAATATGGGTTATAATTGAGTAGTGTTTCTCCCATTCATGATTCTTATGCTCGGGCCCCTTAATGACCCTCCATATGATAGTATGATAAGTAGTTATGGAAGAGTAGTAGTGACTTAAGAAGAGGGAGTAATTGTTCTTAAATGTGAAAATTTTGATGTGATTTCCTTAACAAAGATTATAATTGAAGTGAGAAAGAAGGAGATGGGCTTTCGTTATGAGAAATAGTTGGGAAAGAGATACATAGCAAAAATATTTGTGAGACTGATTGAAATTGTTGGTCTTAGTGGGGAGACCCATTAAGTGGGTGTAGTAATGATAGGCTTGAATGTTTTGATCGATGAAAACACAAACCAATGTGCCATGTGCTTAGTATTCCTTGAATTAAGACTTAAGGTGTTTGGATTATAGTGATGAGGTGAGGTCATTTCTTAATGTGATGTAGAGTAAAGGGATCATAATTTAAGTTAGCACCTTTTTAACTTTGAATTAAGCTTCAACATGAAAGTACTATGTGGGGGAACTCAATCTTGTGGTTAGAAGTGTTATGGGAGAATTGTAAGTTGGAAATGATAAAGAATGTTAGTTGTTGTTTGGGGCATAGTTGAGTAGTGTCTCTCAGTTGTAGGTCTATGAGTTGTATCTTGTAAGGTAGAGAATACTTCTATTTTTTATCTTCCACGAAATCTTATTTCATGATTAGTACTAATATAAATCAGGTATATGATCACCAAATAAACCCATGCCTTATGTTGTGGTGATTATGATTGATAGAACTCATGCGCAAGATCATCCCTATGTAAAGTCTCGTTACTTCGTGCTTCGTGCTTACATATTTCACTAAGGGTTATCATGAAGCTTGTTTGATACCTTTTCATATTTGGTTAAGGAAAAATGTTCAATGTGAGATTATTTTCTTTATTATACACTTTTAGAGATTCAAAAAGTCCCTACCCATCATTTGGGGACAAATGATCCCAAGGGAGAGATAATGTAACGCCCCGCACTTTCGAACTAGAAGTCGAACTATTGATACTACGTGTGGAAGCTCTAACAGAAATTATTTCCAAGTGAAGATAAGTTTCATGATCTTTATCCTCGTGTTCGAAGAGCTTTCGGGGTGGAAAATTTTTGTAGGATCACTTAGAGAAAAGTTGAGCTAAGAACCTTTGATTTGGCTAAATATTTGTATTTGATTTTTTAAGGTTCTAATTTGAATATAAATAACTTTCGATAAAAGTAAAATTTTTCAGATCAAGACCCACCAAATTGTAGATAATTGAGTCAGCTTTCCAATGATACCAATTTTGCCAAAATCTGATACTCAAGCAAAAAGGTATAGCCATTTTCGTGAGAGGCAGTGAGGTCGCGCGATTGGCGCGGGTCGCGCGCTCCAATGCACGCTCTTAGTTTACAGCTATTGATTCCGCATTTTTAAGGGATTTTTATTTTTTTTCCCCTATAACTCCCAGACCACGCCTGATAACTCTCAAGGGGCAATATTTTCCTTCTATTTCATTAATTAAACATCTCAAATCCTCTCAAAAACATAACACTAGCTCCTCCCCAAAGATCAAGAATTCAAGTCTTTGAATTCAGATTCTCAAGAAAAGTTTCAAGAATAGGGTTCCATTCTTCAAACCAAGGAACTTAAGGTATGTGGGACTACTCTAAAAACCATGGGCGTAAGTTTAATTGTTTTATCAAGATTAGAAATCCCCAATTATGTTATATAATGAAGTGTTCGATATTGTTTTTGAAAAGTATGTATCATGGGATTGTTTTGATGAAAATAAATGTTGTCTTGAACCACTTTCATGGAAATTGAACTATAACCATATATATACATGATTTTGGGTGTTTTGTAAAGTGGATTGAGAGCATGAATGACTAAACTCCCTCTCCTTTATGATATCTTTGATTTCAAGTATTGTGAATTGTTTAAATGCATGAATTTTCTCAAAGAAAACTAGTGAGTGAATCCTTTACTAATGATCATGGAATTATATGGGTTGTGACGTGTTGAGAGGGGGTTTGTGAATGAAAAATATTCATCGTGTCAAAATTAACAATTTCTATGGTTATAGAACAATATAAGCATAACATGACCACTTTATGATTCTACTATTGAAAGGAGAGTTTTTTTTATGTAAACTCAAATGAAAACCTATTACATGACTCTCCCTCACTTGATGTTTAAAAGCTATGGGTGGTCATTAATATGATAATAAGTGAAAAGGGCTGCAGATATGATGTGATGTAATTTGATTGACTTACAAGTCAGGGTATGACGATACCCGGTGATTATATGCCCTTAACAAGATAAGTATTGAATTTTGTGATAGTATGAAGCATGTTTTTCTTAAAGAACTAAAAGTTGGGCTAAAGAGAGCTAGTTGGTTAGCTGAAGAAGGCGTTTGAGTGTAAGGGCTAATTGCTGGAAACCGTAGTTGACGATTGTTAAGATAACTTTGAACCTAGTTTGTAATTATCTGTATTTGATATTTGTATTTATACATCATCTTGAAACTTCAACTTGGTATCAAGAGCTATGACAAATTCAACATCTTTCTCTTTCCCCCTCACTGCTCCAATCTCTGCCAAACTTCCAAATCCTCCACCATCTCTAATATCAAGGGTTTCATACCTATTGAACTTACGTACCTAAATTATCTGGTGTGGAAAAATGTCCTTCTCACAGTCTTAAAAAGTCACAATCTTCATCCTTCGATTGATGGTTCAATTCCCTGCCTATCTCCCACACATGGCGAATGTCGTTTATGGATTTAGTGTGATACCATCACCCTAAGTTGGATCAACACCACTCTTTCACCACCAGTTCTTGATTCTCTTCTAAACTTTGCATGCGAAACTTCTAAAGAAACTTGGGATACTTTAGGTTCGCTTTATCTTGAAAGTCTCATCTTCGGTCATTCACTTCAAATGAAAATTTCAGAATTTCAAAAAAGACTCACTTACCATGGAGGAATATCTTCAAAAGTTTCACTCAATTGCCTGTCCTTTGAGAGCTATAAGAAAACCTGTCACAGAGGATGATCTTGTCACATAGGCACTACAAGGTCTACCTTGTCAAGACCCAATTTCCAAGTCATGATGGCACCTACCACATCCCACGGGTAGGTAAGCCGGTATCGTAACCCAGAGCAATGGCAATGGGTTACCTTGGTAAGAATGTCCAACATGGACTCTATATATGAACACAATATATAACAACAACATTTCACAACTAAGGACAACCGATATTCATACACAAATCCAATGACCTGATAGTAATAATACAAAAGATCCTAAACTTGAAAAGAGTAATTTACAATCCCAGAATCAAAAATGTCTTAAATAATCTCATACATTTGTCTCAAAATCAAAAGACAAATAAGGATAGAGAGGAAAGAGGGAAACTTAATCTCCAAGAGCTTCCCTGTCTCCGAATAATCAACTAGCACAAACTACCTCAAAAACGGGAACTAGAACCTGGGTCTGCACCAAAAAGGGATAGAAGTGTAGTATGAGTACCAAAACATGGGTACTCAGTAGGCATCATCGGCCAACTGAGCTCAAATATAATGTAAAGACGACATAAAGTAAGACAATGGTCTTAAATTCAAGGGGTAGGATCGGACTTGAATCTTCATTAATACCACTGTAACAACATCTATACAACTAAAGCAATAACATGACACTATTTCAATATACTCGATAATCACTATAACAACTGAGTATCATTGCGAAAGCGTACAACCATATACATAATAGTAAAACATCTACTTGCCATAATCATTATCAAGGGGTAAGATCGGACATGAATCTGCTTTGATACCACTATAACAACATCTATACTACTAAAGCAATAACATGACACTATTTTAATATACTCCATAACCACTATAACAACTGAGTATTATTTCAAAAGCATACAACCATATACATAATAGCACAACATCTACTTGCCATAATCATTATCAACTATCTTCAGAACATACACACAAGAACTTAACACAAAGTCCCATACCGCCGGGAAGTACACGAAAGAGAGCACAACAAAGAACTCATCACGGCATCCCATACCACCGAAGAGTACACAAAACAATACAACCAATAATATCATAAAGCATAACTACTTCATCAATATACCGAAAACCATGGGTAGCACAACCCCGCCATAACTCATTACCGAAATGCACTTCCAAATACCCATACCGCAATTTAACATAAAGAAAGCAACATTGTTATAGCATAGGGATGTAATCAATAATTCTATAATTCATTGATAAATACTGCAAAGTCCATATTAATTAACCTTATTTTTTCAAAATTCAAAAGATTACAAGTCTTAAAATCACTAGTCATCAAATTGGGGAAAAACTACAAGCCACCCATGGTATAGGTTATTCAACTATCATAAGGCCATTCTTTAACTAGCATCATCATGACATGAGTTATCAACTAAGCCATCTCAACTTCACATATTAGGAGATAATTTAACTAACCATCATGCAATACTAGATCTATCATCACTAAGCATGTCACAACCTTAAGTACTAGTTTCCATATTTTAATCAAATAAAGTCCAACAACTAGTTTACTAGGTTTCTAGGTTTCAAATAATAATCATATATTTTAGAAGTAGTTACTTATCACATAAGCCACCTTACTAGGCAAGATTTCATAATATAACCTCTTATCTAAGACTAGTATATATATTAGGTTAGCCCTTGAAGTTTTATTTTTTTTTGCAAGTTTCCACATAACGCCCACTATTAGGTATAAATTTCCTCTAGTAGGCAATTTAGCATCAACAAGGGTCACTCCTCTTATATAGTGATTTGGAACAAAAACAAATAAAAATTTACCTAGAGAGACCTCATAATTCAAGCACATAGGCGGTTGTCACCACACGGCCTAACCTTACAAATATCAATACATATAAATAAATTTGCCCCACACAGCATCTTAATGTTCTTACCTCTTTCGGATTCTCCGGGCATCATCACAATATCAATATATTCCTCCAGATTCATCAGGCATCGTTATAATATCACATATTTCTCTGGACTTGAACTGGGCATCATCATAATATCACATATTTCTCCGGACTCGAACATCATCATAATATCACACATTTCTCTAGAATTATTGGGCATCATTATAATATCACATATTCCTCCGGACTCGAACCGAGCATCACCATAATATCATATATTCCTTCGAAATTACCGGGCATCATCATAGTATCAATATTTTTCCTGAATTAACCGGGTATCATCATAATATCACATATTTCTTTGGACTTGAACCGGGCATCATCATAATATCACATATTTCCTTTGAATTAACCGGGCATCATCATAGTATCAATATTTTCCAAGAAAACAACATACACACATAAATGGCCCCAAATCAATAAACATACACAAGTTCACAATAATTGAGTAATAGAGATGTAAGATACATAAACCATCACACTTTATTAATAATCATCATCATGATATGTGAGTAGGAGCATAGGCATGAGTATCTATATGAAGTACACAATTACCATATTTCCATAGCTATCTGTAACACGGTAATAAGACAACAATCAAGTATACATATTTTTCAAGCTTTGACCTTATTCATAAACCGACAACCGGGTTTAACCCTTATAATCTCAATAACATAATTTAGACGCTCATCAAGTATCTAGGTTACCAAAGAGTTACATAGTTCAATCTTAAGGTGGGTCAAGTCCCACTTCTAACTCACAATAATACTAAAGTCACTTCTACAAGACTAACTTCTACCTAGATTTAGGATAGGTTATCTAAGTCACACCATAAGGGTTTATCAATCCTTACTAAGGACATAGGAGAAATCTTCTCCAAGTATTCTTCAAAAGTCAACCCAACACTAAGGCCATCTTCTATCTAGCATTATATAGGTCAATACACTCCTAAGGATACAGAAGTATACCATTCATGTCTACTTAGAACAACTATAGTGTTCTCACACTAGTCATGAGACCACAATTAAGCTAACCAAGGTCCTAGACTAAGGGCCAAATATCATACCTTATAAATCCATGGCCTATAGCAATTAATGAAAATCCCAAGTTGACCATTTAATCAACTACCATCTAAATTCCCCGCCCAATCTAGCAAGATATCAATGATTACATTACAAACAAGCTCAATCTATACTACGGGTAAGCCTAACCTACCTTGAATCCAAGCAACTCACGAACTAACGAGCTTTTTCTTTCCTTTCTGAGAAGATTCCCCTTCCACAAGCAATACTATCAACAAAACAATCTAAGCATTACAACAAGAATAACAATACCCATTATAGCATCATTGTGCCACTGGTTTCAAATAGACACCAAAACCCTAATTGGTTTTCACCCTTGGAAAGGAGTTTCCAAGACTAACCCATAGCCTAATTATCTCTAGGAAGTTAAAAACCTCAAGTAATTTGAGTCAATCACTCAATTTTGGGGCTACAATTGACCCACAATAATTTAGGGTTTTGAGTCTAGAACCCATGAAATCAATAGCAAATTAGAGAAACTTTTACCTAGATTTGTAGCAAAAGGATGGATTACACAAGTTACTAAGCTCCTAATCAACTTACAAGACCAATTTTTGAGTCACCAAACTCCCATGACTGCTAGGGTTTTAATAGAAATGAAGAATGCCTAAAATCTACCAAAAAGCCCATTTTATACGATTTTAGATGGGCCCATAAGGTCAAAACTTATTTTTGACCCGAGCTCATTTGAACTCCGTTTTCGCAAAAAAATGATGTAACCCAACTAAATTTGACATTTTGGATGCATTGGTGAAGTAGGATTTTCCATCCGAGGTCATTTAGGCCACTTGTGGGTTCCACACTCATATATTTTGATATTTGACTTGATTAATGGGTCAAAATAAGCTCGGGTGCTGTAGGATCCGAACCAAGGGTCTATCTATCCTAAAGTCGACATTACATAGCTGCTGGCACAGTAAAAATTTGCATCCAAAATTATTTTGGTAAAGTTTTTGCTCGGCAGCCATTTGGAATCGACGAAGACTTTCAATTGGAAAAGTGGTTCTTAAAACTAAACGAACCGTCAGGTAATTGAACTATCGATTCCAGCAAGTCACTAATGACTTAGGATGGCTATGGAGAAGCTTTCTCGGAAAAAATAAGCAAGAACATGGATAAAGACCTGAAGGGTCATTACAACATCCACTACTAAGGAACTTTCATCCACTAAAGTTAAAGATGTGGAAATACCTAAAGTCTCGAATAGGTGGATACTAGGCTTGCATCTCTCCCTCTAACCCTTAAGTGGCCTCCTTCACTAGGCGGTGCCTCCATTGAACCTTAACTATAGGAATCTCTCTAGTACACAATCGCCTCACATCACTAGCAATAATAAGTGTGGGCTCCTCAACAAAGGCCAACTGCCCATCTAACTACACTGAGTCCTACCTAAGCACATGAGACTGGGAAGGAATATACTTCCGCATCATGGAGACATGGAAAACTGGATGAACAACGGTAAAGTATGGAGGTAAAAATAACTCATAGGCCACCTTCCCGACTACACGGAGAATCTCAAAAGGGCTAAAATAGATATACACAACATATAAATAGAATGAAAACTACACCCAAGTGTCCAGAAATTATATAATAAGTCAATGAGAATAATAAGGGAAAACTATCTTATTCATGTCCAAGAGTCTAACATAACAAAACTAAGGAAGTATCAGGGTGAACTATCTTATTCCACCTACATTCAATATATGTCAATGATATACCATATATCTTAGGTATATATATGAATAAGGAGCTAAAGAAAGATATATAGTAATATACAAGGCGAAGTGAAGACTATATAAAATGAACAATGAAGGAAGGGATATATAGTAGTACCATACTACATATAGCTAGATATATATATATATATATATATATATATATATATATATATACATACATATAGACATGAGGTTATGTCAAAGCATAACCTATATCATCATATTATCATTTAAGACCTCATTCTAATATTTATCAGGATTTAAATACTATCATACTCGGGGTTTCTAATCCATATAGCTAGACATGAAATAATCGTGCATAATAATGCAATCATAAGATAAGAGAGACCAAAAATGTACCTTAAATCCTGATACCAGATCAATGACCAATCTGTCATAAACTAGCCATAATAATGATAACAACAATATCAATAACCACGTGAGTAACCAGCTACTCTAGACTACCAAATACCTAGCCGAGCCTATGCGTACCCCCACAGCGCAGGCTCAGAAAGTTCAATCAACATACAGCAACACAAGGCATATTTTTCACCTATATCTATACAACTATCCTATATCGACTAATAGACATAGATGTATACTGGTGATAGGTGATGCACATGCAGGGATGAATGTAAGGTACACAATCAATATCATAACTTATCATAATTGTCATCACCATGATCATTATTATCGCAATCAACCTCCAGCCTTGCCAGGTATCAACATATCTTCATAATATTCTCTGGCCTTGACTGGTATCGATATAATCACAATAGCATTCTCCGGCCTTGTCGGGTATCAATATCATCACAATAGTATCCTCCGACCTTACTAGGTATTAATATCATCACAATAGTATCCTCCGGCCTTGCCAGGTATCAATATCATCATAATAACCATTATGGAATAACATATACTAATATAATCATGAACATCATCATTCACCATAAAGTATCTATCTAGACATTACTTCCCAACTATTCGTTATTAGCTAATCAACGCTAGTTGTAATGAAACCACTAGTTCTCTCGTCATTACGTGACCTCAAGTTATTTGTCTTAACATTATCCTTATTTAGGGGATAGCAACTAACCATTATTTATTAAATAGCCAACATCTAACATCTATACAAGGTTCATCACTAGACCATAATCACCATTTATCCACCATTTATTATTATCAAGTACTCATCCTATATTCGTAATCATTACTAGACAACACATTATTACTTATTCCCTAACCATCTTTTATTAACTGACATCATTCATTAACTAACCATTGTTAACCAACTAATCCTCATTTAAGTATTCATTAATCAACCATTTAGCAAATATTCTAAGTTATTAACTAAACACCTCTTTATTACCAACATCAGTTATTATCTAGCCTCATTAATACATAACTCCTCATTTGACAACAAATTGACATTATAAACTTAGACATCAATATCACTAATCTTCACCTATGATAAACCCAACATCATCATTAGCCATGTATCAACCATCGATAGCTACGATATTTCAACTAAGCAAGACTCATTAACTAATACATTTGATTCCTAGCTACCAAGTGCTATAGTCTTCTAAAAGACAACTAACTATCACATAGCGTAACCCTCAATTAATCAAAATAATCATAAGATCATATTTCATCTAGAATCACATAAGTTGCTGATATAACAATTATGAATATACCAATTCTATATATGTCATCACCAATATTTAATCAATGAAGTCATAAGTAACATACTGCATCTTCCTTCATCCCATATAGGAGAGATGAGTATACAAACATATACATATTTATATTCATAAACTGTAATCACATCATTTATAATGATAAACATTTCTAGACTACTCAATTAATATCATAATACAGCCCTTGGCCCATTAATTTATCTAAAATAATCACAACTTCATAATCATGGCCTTAAGCCCATACACATATCCGGAACTCATGTCAATAATCATATTTATAAGCCATAGCATATCCCTAATCATCTCACATATAGGAGGAATACTATTGATAAGCATATTATCATCTCTCACACAAGAGTCATCTCACATCTAAGAGGAATATCACTTCTCTAGGCCAAATTACATATCCAAGAGGAACATCATCTCTATAGGACCAACAATCATGACTAAAGGAAATAGCAACTCTATAGGCCAATCATCAAGTCTAAGAGAAAATAACAACTCTATAGGACAATCATCAAGTCTAAGAGGAAATAGCATCTTTATAGGCCACATAACGTATCTAGGAGGAATATCATCTCTAAATGCCCAATATCACTTCCACAAGGAGTATCATAACCATAATTCAAAAGCCACAATCTAGGAACATCAATAAAAGTCACCAAGTTACGAAGCAACCTTATTCTAAGGTTTACTAGCCTCATCTATGTCTAATACCCATAACTAAGTCCACAGGACTTAACACAAGCTTAGGCCTAAGTGGGCCGAATGATCCCACTTCTAATCCACAATTTCCATAATTAGGCATACTATACCTCAAACTAGGCTAAGGTATCTAGTTCATCTTCTAGATGTCAATTAATCCATATTCAAGCCTAAGATAACAACTTGATTAGAAACAAAGGCACTCAAGTCAACTCTACCCAACTTACGAATTCAAGACTACCACACTAGACGAATAAGGCTAAATCTACAAATCATGCTTCAAAATGCTTAAACCATATTCCAAACATAGCATTATATCATATCTATGCTATAACTAATCTAAACTAAAGAGGAAAGGCAATAAGATACAAAAGGGTCATACACATGCCATCTTACGAGTCCAAAACCCTCAACTATTCCATAAATATCAACAATCAAGGTCAAATTATCCTACTCACAATCATTACTAAAATTTATATTCACATGCAATATATATCACATATCATCTATAAAGAAAAGTAGACAGAAGCCTACCTCAAGGCCAAATCGCAAAACCTCACTTCATGCACCATATGCTCATCTTCACTTTACAATCCTCAAAATGTCATCACACTATCAAAACCATAATCTACTCATTAATACAAGTCTAATGATACCCATATTGTACTATTGTGCTCTGGGTCCAAAAATGATACCAAAACCCCAAGTGGGTCCCATATATAGAAAATGAGTTTTCGAGGCCAACCCAATGTTCACATATGAATAAGGAATTATAACCCTCAAAGAATGAGTGAAAAGTATGCATACTTTGGGCTAAAATCAATCCCTAATCTAAATTAGGGTTTTAGGTCCAAACAAAGACATTCAAGCATGAATTCAAGAAATTCTTACCTTAATCTTGAAGATAATTGCGATACAAGATGATAATTAAGCTCCCAAGTCCCCCCCCCCCCCAATACCAACTTTTAGTTATTGAAAATATACTATAAACCAACTCAGACTCTTAACACGATATGAATGAAAAAAAATGAAGGACTCCTAATAATGTCACATAGCCTCCCGAAGATAGGAAACGGATGTCAGCATTCCGATCTATAGAACTCTATTATACACTTGCTCTTGTATCAATAATATCGGTAAAACCTAAACTCTGATACCAATTTGTCATGACCCGATTTACGAGTCATGATGGTACCTACCACATCCCATCGATAGGTAAGCCGATATCATAACCCAGAGCTATGGCAGTAGGTTACCACGGTAAAAATGTCCAACATGGACTCTATATATGAACACAATACATAACAACAACATTTCACAACTAAGGACAACCGATACAAATCCCATGACCTGATGGTATTAGTACAAGAGCTTCTAAACTTGACAAGAGGAATTTACAATCTAGAATCTAAAATGTCTTAAATAATCCTATACATTTGTCTCGAAAGCAAAACATAAATAAGGATAGAGGGGAAAGAGGAAAACTCGATCTCTAAAAGCTCACACTATCTCCGAATAGTCAACTCGCAGGGACTAGCTCAACGGCGGCAACTAGAAGCTAGGTCTGCACCAAAAAGGTACAGAAGTGTAGTATGAGTACCAAATATGGGTACTCAGTAGGCATCATCTGCTGACTAAGCTTAAATATAAAGTAAAGCTTAAATATAAAGTAAAGACAATATTAACTAAGACAATGATCTTAAACTCAAGGGGTAGGATCGAACCTGGATCTTCTTTGATACCACTATAACAACATCAATACTCTTAAAGCAATAACATTACACTATTTCAATATACTCCATAATCACCATAACAACTGAGTATCATTTCGAAAGTGTACAACTATATACACAGTAGAAAAACATCTACTTTCCATAATCATTATCAAGGGGTAAGATCGGACGTGGATCTTCTTTTATACCACTGTAACAATATCTATACTACTAAAGCAACATCATGACACTATTTCAATATACTCCATAATCACCATAACAACTGAGTATTATTTCAAAAGCATACAACCATATACACAATAGCATAAAATCTACTTGCCATAATCATTATCATCTATCTTTAAAACAACACAAAAGAACTTACCACGACGTCCCATACCGCTAGGGAGTACACAAAAAAAGAGCACAACAAAGGAATCATCATGGCGTCCCATACCACCGGAGAGTACACAGAAGAATACAACCAATAAAATCATAAAGCACAACTACTCCTTCAATTTACCGAAAACCATAGGTAGAACAGCCCCGCCATGATTCATTACCGAAATGCACTTTCAAATACCCATACCGTAATTCAACATAAAGAAAGTAGCATTGCCATAGCATAGGCATGTAATCATTAATTCTATAATTCATTGATAAATACTGCAAAGTCCAAATTAATTAACCTTATTTTTTCAAAATTCAAAAGATTACAAGTCTTAAAATCACTAGTCATCAAATTGGGGAAAAACTACAAGCCACCCATGGTATAGGTTATTAAACTATCATAAGATCATTCTTTAACTAGCATCATTATGACATGAGTTATCAACTAAGCCATCTCAACTTCACATAGTAGGAGAAAATTTAACTAACCATCATGCAATACTAGATCCATCATCTCTAAGCATGTCACAACCTTAAGGACTAGTTTCCATATTTTAATCTAGTAAAGTCCAACAACTAGTTTACTAGGTTTCTAGGTTTCAAATAATAATCATATATTTTAGAAGTAGCTAGTTATTACATAAGACACCTTACTCGGCAAGATTTCATAATATAACCTCTTATTCAAGACAAGTATATATATTAGGTTAGACCTTGAGTTTTTTTTTGCAAGTTTACACATAACGCTAAGCCTTAACCCAATATTAGGCATAACTTTACTCTAGTAGTTAATTTAGCATCAACAAGGGTGTTATATAGTGATTGGGAATAAGAAACGAATAAAATTTTACCAAGAGAGACCTCATAATTCAAGCACATAGGCGGTTGGCCCAACACGACCAAACCTTACAAATATCAATGCATATAAATAAATTTGCCTCACACGGCATCATAATGTTCTTACCTCTTCCGGATTCATCAGGCATCATCACAATATCAGCATATTCCTCCGAATTCATCGGGCATCGTCATAATATCAGACATTCCTCTGGACTCGAACCAGGAACCATCATAATATCACATATTCCTACAGACTCGAACCGAGCATCATCATAATATCACATATTCCTCCGGACTCAAACCGGGCATCATCATAATATCATATATTCCTCTAGACTTACCGGGCATCATCATAGTATCAATATGTCCCCCGAATTAACCGGCCATTATTATAATATCACATATTCCTCCGAACTCAAATCGGGCATCATCATAATATCATATATTTTTTCTGACTCAAACTGGGCATCGTCATAATATCACATATTCCTCCTGACTTATCGGGCATCATCATAGTATCAATATTTCCTCCAGATTAATTGGCTATCATCATAGCATCAATATTTTCCAGGACAACAACATACACACATAAATGGCCCTAAATCAATAAACATATACAAGTTCACAATAATTGAGTAATAGAGATGTAAGATACATAAAGCATCACACTTTATTAATAATCATCATCATGATATGTGAGTAAGAGCATAGGCAAAAGTATCTAGATGACGTACACAATTACCATATTTCCATGGCTATCCATAACTCGATAATAAGACAACAATCAAGTATACATATTTTCCAACCATAGACCTTATTCATAAACTGACAATCGGGTTTAACCATTATAATCTCAATAACATAATTTTGACGCTCATCAAGTATCTAGGTTACCAAGGAGTTACATAGTTCAAGCTTAAGGTGGGTCAAGTCCCACTTCTAACTCCCAATAATACTAAAGTCACTTCTACAAGACTAACTTCTACCTAGATTTAGGATAGGTTATCTAAGTCACACCATAAGGGCTTATCAAACCTTACTAAGCATATAGGAGAAATCTTCTTCAACTATTTTTCATAAGTCAACCCAAAACTAAGGCCATCTCCTATCTAGGCATTATATAGGTTAATACACTCCTAAGGATAGAGAAATATACCATTCATGTCTACTTAGAACAACTATAGTGTTCTCACACTAGTCATGATACCACAATTAAGCTAACCAAGGTCCTAGACTAAGAGTCCAATATCATACCTTATAAATCCATGGCCTATAGCAATTAATGAAAATCCAAAGTTCACCATTTAATTAACTATCATCTAAATTCCCCGACCAATCTAGCAAGATATCAATGATTACATTACAAACAAGCTCAATCATACTATGGGTAAGCCTAACCTACCTTGAATCCAAGTAAATCATGAACCAACAAGTTTTTTCTTTCCTTTCTGAGAAGATTCCCCTTCCACAAGCAATCCTGTCAACCAAACAATCTAAGCATTACAACAAGAACAACAATATCCATTATAGCATTATTGTGCCATAGGTTTTAAATGGATACCAAAACCCTAATTGGGTTTCACCCTTAGAAAGGAGTTTCCAAGACCAACCCATAGCCTAATTATCTTTAGGAAGTTAAAACCGTCAAGTAATTTGAGTCAATCACTCAATTTTGTGGCTACAATTAACCCACAATGATTTAGGGTTTTGAGTTAAGAAACCATGAAATCAATATCAAATTAGAGGAATTCTTACCTTAGATTTGTAGCAAAAGTATGGATTACACAAGTTACTAAGATCCTGATCAACTCACAAGACCAATTTTTGAGTCACCAACTAGGGTTTTAATAGAAATGAAGAATGCCTAAAATCTGCCAAAAAGCCTATTTATACGGTTTTAGATGGGCCCGCAAGGTCAAAACTTATTTTTGACCTTCCGAGATTATTCGGACTCCATTTTTCGCAAACAAACTATGTAACCCCACTAAATTCGACATTTTGGACGCATTGGTGAAGTCGGATTTTTCATCCAAGGTTATTTGTCCACTTATGGGTCCCACACCCAATATTTTAATTTTTAACTTTTTGACTAATGGGTCGAAATGAGCTCGGGTACTGTGGGATCCGAACCAAGGGTCTATCTCTCCTAAAATCAATATTACATAGTTGATGGCACAGTCAAAATTTACATCCAAAATTATTTTGCTGAATTTTTTGCTCGGCGGCCATTTGGAATCAATGAAGACTTTAAATTGGAAAAATGGTTTTAAAAACCAAACAAACCATTAGGTAATCGAACTATCAATTGTAGAAACCTAATTTTGTCCCTCCCAAAAGCCCAATTCATCCATTTTGCATCACGTTTTCATACACTATCACCCATGTGATTATAACCCACAAAAATATAAAAAAATAATAAAATTTTAATAAATCCCTAATATTCTTTTATCCTAACAAACTTTATCCCAACCACTATCCTAACCCACCCCCACACCCATACCCATACCCCACGTGGTCCCCACCCTTCCTCACAAAATCATATTTTCACCCTTTTTCCTTAACAGAATTATGGGACCCAATGGAATATATGCACGTGATTGAAAACCCACTCACATAAACACCGTTACACATACGACACGGAGGAGGCCCACAAAATATACACATCACTCTCTTCTTCTATTTATATAATATACACTACACAGAACCTCACCTTCACAGAGAAGATACGCACACACAGCTGAATAACAATATACACACACTCACTGGTACAAAGAAAAATATGCACAATTCCCACAAAGACCTACTAGAATGCACACTGTAAGGAATGCCTAGCAAAAGAGAGAAGAGAGAATCAAGAGTTTAGGAGTAAGTTTAAATTGAGAGAGGGAGAGTGAATTGAGAGAGAGAGAGATCGGAGAACGAGAATTTGAGACGCGAGAGAGAGAGAATAATGAACTGAGAGTAAAAAGAAAAAATGGGTATGGGTTCAGCTTTTCTGACAAAATAGTCACCGAAATCAAGCGTCTCACACTATTTCAGCCATCTCAGATCCGAATCCCTAAAAATTCCTTCTATTCTCTGATTTTCCCAATGAAATCTCATTGAGAAACATTATTTTGTGACTGCATGGTCGGTCGGAGCTCTGATGAGCTACAAATGGCAGCCCAGCTACTATTCTAACGGGATTCAGTTACGCTTAGTTTGAAATCCAAATTTGGCGGTTCATATTAAGATTTTTCCACTGATTCTGAATCTATTCAGGTTATTATTTGTTGACATCAGGTTGATTTTGTTCGTTGTCAAGGTTGGGTCAAGGCATTCCAGCTAGAGCTCTAAACAAATATTTTAATAGATTGAAATAAAAATTGAGGTCCAATTCTCTCATCTCTCTCTTTTTAATTTCTACTTGATTGTGGATGTGATTTGATATCATTATTTTATTTGCTTGGGTGATTTTGTGATGTTGATGTTGTATGCTTTTGAATAATTGATCTCCTTGGTAAATGTGATGACAATATGAGTTTGGGATTGTAAAAAATGAAATCGGGTGGGAATTAAATTGATAAAGTTGAATGTCGTATTGATTTATATTCATTGATGTTGGTGTAATTCGATTTAAACATGGATGTTGTTGAACCCGATAGTCTCATGTTTTAGGCCAAAGTTGATAGGAAAATTTTAGGTTTTGGGTAGGTAAATTCGTAGGATTCTATAGCATTGAATGTGTGAATGTCTGTGTTGAATGATTTATCCACTTTAATTACATCTCATCAAATGCATTCATTCGTCGGGGAATACCCTGAGATCACGTTGTATTTATTCACTGGGGAATACCTCAAAGCATCATGTACGTAAAGGAGGCTCATGATCAAGGCCTGAGGCATCGGTTAAAGCATTGGAGCGTAGTTTAGTATTAGTGTAGGTTTATTTTTTAGTACCTTTTTATTTTGGGCCTATAATAATTGAACTGAACATGATATTTTTGGACTTGTTTGTTTTGTTTGTTTGATCGATTGATTTGTGTGTTTTTATGTGGTTTATACATTCATAGTTTCAAATTATCTGATATGCTCCACCAAGAGACCGTGGTCAAACCACAGAATCGAGGGGTGCCTAACACCTTCCCCTCGGTCAACAGATTTCCTTAACCGGAATCTCTGTTCGTAAACCAGCTTTAAAGAGTCAAATCATTTTGAAAAGAATTTTTCAAAGGTAACTTGGCACACCAAATTATGCCAAGTGGTGACTTTGAATTTAATTAAAAAAATAAATCCCTTTTCGAAACAAATTTTCATCTTTCGTCACTTTAATAATAAAAATCCTTTCAAATCTTAAAATTAATCTTTTTTTGGAGTTAAAAAAAGGGTGTGACATCGATTCCAGCAAGTCACTAATGACTTGGGACAGTTATGGAGGAGCTCTATCGACAAAAATAAGCAAGAAAATAGCTAATGACTTCTTACCGTACTTTTGTTTTTGGCCTAAATGTCACTAGGTCACTCTCTTCCTTCATCGCCTTAAGGCCACTTTTGTTAATCGAAGAAGCCCATATAAATGTTATTAAATCTGATGACTCCACCACTCAAACGTCCTTGGTAGCCTCTTCTAATGTTAATTCTCCCTCTAACTTGTCCTCTTCTCCTTCTCAGTCTCGAGGGTCAAACAATCTGAGGTCATGGACGTAATAACACAGGCTATAATGGTAGAGGTCGTGGCCAATCTTTTCAGACTTCTTCTCGAGAATATTCTCCTCAATGGAATAGTGTACAACAACCTGATCGTACTTCTAGTGATGGTATTCTTGGTCGTTCTCCTTTGATTCCATCCAAACAGTGCCAAATATGTTTTCACTACAACCATATTGCCTTACAATATTGGAACAGGTTTAATCATTATTTCATTCTAAATAATTTACCTAAGTCTTTTGCAGCATGAGCGTAGAGGATGTTTCGCCACCTGTGTGGTATCCCGGTTCTGGGGCTTCCGCATACATGACTTACGATCTCGCTCTATTGTCTTCTTCTGCTTCATACAGTAGCTTATCTCAGGTTATAGTTGGTAATGGTAATCTTCTACCTATTGTCTCTATTGGTCAATCTGTTCTCTCTACTTTATTCCGACCCCTTCACTTGAATAATGTTTTATATGTTCCTTCACTCAAGAAAAATCGTATGTCTATCCAGTGCTTATGAACAGATAATGATTGTTTTGTTGAATTTACTAACTCTAGTTTCTTTATAAAGGGCAAGAGAACCAGTCAAGTGTTGCTCTGCTGTAAGAATGATGGCTTCCTCTATCCGCTCTCTAAATCCTTTCCTCATGCATTTTTTAGTACTGTCTTCTCATCTCTATGGCATCAGCGTTTGGGGCATCCTGGCCATCGCTCTCTAGCAGCCTTAGCTCATCGTGGGTTAGTTAGATGTAGTTCTAGTTTTGATAATAATTCATGTAACGTTTGCCATTTGGGAAAGCACACCAGATTGCAATTTGATTTATCTTCAAGTAATACAATGTCTCCTTTTGTTTTGGTTCATTCAGATTTGTGGCAAGCCCCTTCGAATTCCAATTCTGATTTTTGTTATTATATTTTATTTCTTAATGATTTTACTTAATATTCTTAGATTTGTTTTATCTGGGAAAAATCAGAAGCTTTTGATAAATTCAAAGAATTTCATACAATGGTCTGTAATATATTTCACTCTACCATTTCATATTTTCAATCTGATGGTGGTAAAGAATATGATAATACCAATTTTATGCAGGACTTATGATATATTCTCCTATATGAAAGGACATTTAGGACATCTCACGAGGAGGGATTGCCTGCGGTGTGCTCACATGGGGTATCACCACCCTAATCCTGGTGGCTACTTGGATTGGGGGCTTGGCCGTCGAGTCAAGGGCGGGTCCCACATAGCTCATGGGATTATAGATTTGTATGCCCATGTATTTTTACTTGTATTGTGTTCACTGATATTATGAAATGCTCTCACCTATTTTGTATAAAACATGTTATTTTGAGTTGTTTCACATACCAGTACAATTGTATTGACCCCCTATATTTCAGGATTTGAGGCACAGTCTCGGGGTCCCGCTAAGCAGTAGGTTGAACTCTATCTGCAGTTGGTGAGCCTCCCTTATTACAGAAGGCCTGTTTTAGAACATTGTTAGTTTATTTTGATTCATGGTCCGATTGGGGGTCTTGTCCTAGTTTTCAGACAGGAGTTGTTCTCAATTTATTAGAGATTTCGCAGACTGGTGTCATATGTTTGAAATACCTATGAACTTATATTCGTATTGTTTAGTTGAAGTAAAAGAATGACCATGTTTCCGTTTAGTCATGTTTTCCGCATTTTCTTTCAGCATATGAATTGTTTATATGATTGCTAGTTAGAGAAGGGCTCTCAGTTCGGGTCGTGACAATATATTTATGCTTCGTGTCAAGATGATTTCTTTTTAATCCATCAAATCTGCAGTCCATCCACATTTGTTTACACGATTAAAAAAAAGTAGCACCTGTAATGTATTATTATTCTAAAGTATCTGAATGACAAATGAGAAACTCAGATAGTGCATATTATATGAGACAATGAAGATGCATGATACATCATGGATTCAAACCTCTCTAGCCTAAAATCTATAGATTAAAAAGACCCTGGAAACACTAGGATATTTCTGAAAGAACTTTGTGAACAATGTCACGAGCTTTGCACTTAGCCATGAGTGGCTCGGCTTTTGGCATAGTGACACCTTTACCATCGGTCAAATCAACCTTCTCTTTTCTTACCCTTTTCCACTCAAAACACTGTATCATAGTTCCTAAAGCTAAACCAACCACACGTTGAGCAATTCCAAAATTGGGACACGCTCTCCTTTCCATTCCAAATGGCAATGGCTTCCATGATTCTAGTTCTTCACTTTCAAACCTTACTGTCTTGAAGCTCTCTGGATCCTCTCAAAGTAACGGGTCCCTTTGGATGGCCCAAGCATTCACCATTAGCATAGTGCCTCGTGGAATGTGGAAGCCAACGACGTTGCAATCCTCAGATGCTTCATGAGGCAATAGCATTTGTGCTGGCGAAGCATTTCTGAGATGATACTTTAAAGTTATTTCATCTTGGGTAAATCTGCTTCGTCCACTAAATGATCCTTACCGACATGAATGTCTATTTCAATTCTGGACTTCTCCAACACCTCTGGATGGTTGAGTAGAAGATGTTTCAGTTCCCGCATTCAGCATGACCCGCAATTGTTAGTTAATGAGAAAATTATTAGGATTTAAATATGATAGATTCAACGTTTAAAATTCTTAGCACTAAACTTATTGCACTTAATAAAGTATGGGTTCAAATATGATAGGCATAATACATAAATATATCTCTAAACTTGACATCAAATTATAACTTTGACCTTAAACTTTGACAGTGCACAAAAATGACCTTTAGCTATTCAAAACTGCACAAATATGACCTCAATTCCAATGTAGCAAAACGCGTGTTGTACATGCAAAACTGGGCGTGTCGGGCTAAAAATTTGAGCGTTCCAACAGTAAAAAAGGGTAAAATGACTATTATGCCCTTACTTATTCATTTTTACATATTTAAATGATTTTTCACTATTATTTTTTCATTATTTTCAGCTCAAAGATGAAACTACACTAATAATAAAAAAAAAAATTATAGTTTTGATAAAACATTATTAAATTAACGTTATTAAAATATTATTAAATTAACGTTATTAAAATGTTATTAAACTAACGTTATTAAATTAACCTCATTAAAATATTATTAAACTAACGTTATTAAAACGTTATTAATAAAACGTTAATTTAATAACATTTTAATAACGTTAATTTAACAATGTTAATTTAATAATGTTAGTTTAATAATGTTTTAATAACGTTATTAAAACGTTATTAAATTTACATTATTAATAAAATGTTATTAAGAAAAAAAATTTATTAAAATATTGTAGAAATAGTAATAGTAATAGTACGTAATATGTAGAAGTAGTAGTAGTAGTAAAATAATAATAATAATAATAATAATAATAATAATAATAATAATAATAACGACGTTGTTTTAACTTATATAAGCAAAATGACGTCGTTTTAATTGAAACCGCATCATCATGCCATATCAGCCCTTTTAATGATGTGGCATTGGGTGATTGGATTACCTTTCCACATAAGCGCAAGTGAAACTCACGCATGGGGGTTGCAAAATCGGAGGTCATATTTATTCAGGTTTTGAATAGTTAAAGGTCCTATTTGTGCACTATCAAAATTTAAGGTCAAAGTTATAATTTGGTGTCAAGTTTAGGGTCATATTTATGTATTATGTCAATATGATATTTGTGTAGTTCAGTTGAACACATTAAGTCTATATTTAATCCGCCTCGATCCTCGTAGTTCTCCAAGCAGAGACAGATATCAATGTCTATTAACCTTACAAATAACTCAACTCCAAAAGTTTAGCTTATGAGGAGAGGATTTTCTAATGCCAAACAAGGAGACCACTAATCCTTTAAAGGACCAATGTGGACTCTCGTGATGAATCTTGGACCTAATTCAACCTCAAAAGCTAACTCACGAAGGAAGAATTACCCAAGTCCGAATAAGGAGATCATCCGATGTGGTGCTCTTCAACAAACCTCAATACGTACTCAGTAATGTAAGAAAACTAGGATAAGGAACAACTGGGATTTGGTTCTTGTACTCATGCAATTGAAGACTTACCAATATAACTCCTTTGATGATTTGATCAGTGTAATACTCTGGTTGAGATTCTTGCAAAGAAAGCAAATGATCAATCATGGTACTCCTGCTTTTATTGCGATGGTGTTCATCAATCAAACCTTGCAAGAGCGCGTCCATCTTTTCACCAATGCGAGCTAAATTCTTCTCCGGACTCCTGTAAAACAACCTAAATATTGCAGGCATAAAATCCATGAGATTTGATGTACCACCATACAAAATAGCCTCTTCGACAAGCTCCCGAAAATGATTTGCCTCCTCGTTATCTACCTCTTCACCATAATATCTCTTTCCAGCTACCATTCTCATGATAATATTATAAGACATCTGATAAAACTTGGACTTAAGTTCAACAAGACTGTCACTAGAGTTGCGAAAACGAAACACTCTGTGAATTAAAAGCTTGACTTCATGTTGCCTAATGGACTGAAAATTGTTGAGACGGTTAGATGAGAAAATTTCAAGTGCGTAGAGGCGACGAAGGCTGCGCCAGTGATCACCATAAGGGGAAAAAACGACATCAGTATAGTTATAATCTATGTATTTTCCAATCATTAAACAAGGGCGATTCGCAAAAATGATATCGTTTTTGGTGAAACATTCTTCAGTAGCTAATGATGAGGCAACTACAACAACATGACGTGTGCCAAATTGAAGAGAGAAAACATGGCCATATTTAGCTGAAAGCTTTGCAAGAGTGCGATGTAGAGGAGGTTTAATGAGATAGAGATGGCCTATTATTGGAAGTTTTAGTAGTGGACTAGGTGGGAGATTGAATTTTCTTCTTTTTAAGGATGCAAGTTTTAGAACTAGTAGTAAAAACAAAATAGAGAGTGAAGTAGTACTATACAACAAAGTTGCTTCCATTTTTTTGCATTGGGATATATATCAACTTGTTGCACTTGCTTGGTTTATATATTGATGATGATGAGGTTGCTAACATAGACCATTCAATTCGTTGGTCCAATCCGTACTCCCTCCATTTCAATTTATTTGTTGGTCCTAAAAGAAAAATGTTTCTTTTTCAGTTTTATTAAAGTGGATTAGGAAGAAATACACACACTCTCTGGCTGCTTGTAGCCTAGTACACCAAGAGTTGTACACTTTCTAGACCCAATCGAGTGATGACTAAGCAAAGCAAGTTCATATAAGTGTTTTAAAAGGTAGGATTGTGAGGCGAGATGGAAGCCTGAACACAGGGAGTATGTTCGATGTATTTATAAACTAATTTAATTTATAACTTAATTTAATAGAATAATAACACAAAAATAGGCACAAAAAACACTAAAAGTTCAAGAAAAATTTAAAAATTAAAAACACCATAAAAATAAAATATCTAGCATATTTTACAAGTAAAAATAATGGAATAGTGCTAAAGTTAATATTAGATATAAGCAAGTTCAAGAAAAAAATTTAAAAAAAAAACTCACAGAAATTAAAATATCTAGCATGTTTTACATGTAAAAATAATGTAATAGTGCTAAAGTTAATATGAGATGTAAGCCAACTATAATGTCATAATTTTCAATCAACCGAAAATCAATATATATATATATATATATATATATATATATATTCTAATATTTTCTATTTTCTATTTCTAATATATATAAGTGGCGTGAAGCAAGGAGGTCTCGGTTGTCCTCCCTGCTTGCATCAAGGGCAGTTTCGTCATTTCACAGTTGGCCGAAGGCCTATTTCATCCTTGTCGGTGAGTTTTATACGTGTAATACCCTCCTATCTTGGTGTCAATCTAGTAATTGCTGAAAAGGGGCTTTTCAATCTGATCCTTTTCTTCATCGCTAACTTGTTTCTTCTCCTCAGGTGAATCTTCACACATATGGCTAAATTGTTGTTGCAATTTTAAGGTTCTGTTGGCTTCATTTAATTGTGTTCTTTTGTGCCTTCTTCACGTGCTGTTGAGAACTGGGATAAGAACACAAAAAGGCACATAGTTTTGCCATCCTCTGCTTCTACATCTCTCTTTGTTAGTGTAAATCTAAAAAATGTAAATCAATTGAGGTAGCAACATCGTTAATCTTCGATTTTGTTACTGTGTTCTTCTTCTTCACTCAGTTTATTGGAAGTTGTACGGTTTGTTGTTGCTGCCGGCGTTGTATCGGAAGTTGTACGGTTTGTTGTTGCTGCCGGCGTTGTATCGGAAGTTGTAGGGTTTGCTGTTGCTGCCGGCGTTGTATCGGAAGTTGTACGATTTGTTGTTGCTGCCGGCGTTGTTAAACTTCGATGAGAAAAAGGTATCGTTCTTCCTTACAACTCACAAATTGCTGTTCAGTTTTGATAATTGTTTTATGGGTGGTCTTTCTTTATGAGTTTAAAAGAGCAAAACAAGAACAAACTTAGTTTCTTAATGTTGCTTTTCTTTCTTTCTTTTTCACGTTTTTATTTCCAAATTCTGTAGCTACTGCTTTTTTGATGCCTACAAGTGCTACTAATTGGGTTGTTTACTTATAAAAATTGAAGGGTTTTTTTTTTTCTGCAAAGTTCTAACCGGTAAAAATTTTGCGATCTCTGTTGCAGATTGTCGAAGAAGCTTGTACCAATTTTGTACCAAACTTGCTGTGTGAATATCTTTACAATATATCTGAAGACTTCACTGAATTCTATACCAACTGTCAGGTATGAAATTTATTTAGCAGCAAATAAAATAAACCAGAGAAATGCTGAAACAAATGTTAGGCACCCCTGTAAACCCGTGGCTAAAGTTGCTATAGGCCAGCTTGAACCATAAGTGAAACACCAATTAATTATAGTTCATCGTCTAAGATACATGAAAATCTTGAAGAGTGGTGAAGATACTGCATATATAGAAAACACCAAGGGGTGTTGTAGGATGGTTAAGATCTAGCTAGGAGAAAAATGGTTGGCCTGAATTGGTGGTTTAGCCAAAAGGGGGAATATGCATCGGTTGGATCTTTTAGAATAGTTGTTCCAATCCAAGCGTCTATCCCAACATGGAGAGCTTATCCACTACATCTTCTACATAAGAAGTGTAGTCTCCCCTTAGCGAATCTCTTTGACGCAAACTTAGATCAGTTAGGCCAAATGACTTTGGATACCGGATAATTAAACTGATAGAAATAGATATCGTGTAGTATAAATATGTTATTTGAGTGGATAGCTTGCATTCACAAATATATTTCATAGGTAGTTGGCTCGGCCGTGGAAGCAAGCAAACTCTTACTGTATGAGGCAACAACTACTGTCATAGGAAGTGTTTCCATCTGTTGGGTATCATTCCTGTTTATAAAATTTAACCTCCATATTAGTTAGTTGTTTCTGTACTGTTCTTTTTTCCTTCATTGAGTTAGTACTGAGATGAAATGTATTTGAACAGAGCAAGCTTATTACAGAATTTTATCGTATTTGATTTTCACTCATTATAAGTTTCAAAAATGTTTGGACAGCATGAAGCCACATATATATAGCCATGTTCCTATATTTTCTTGAAATTAGCACTTCGTTTCTTGAAGTTAGTAGGTAGTCGAGCGTTTTTGTCGTTCCTTCCTAATATTAGGATAAAATCTGTCTGTTTTATACATGTACCCAATGACCGTCCATTTGGGATATTGAGTTGAAAAAGTGTGCGTTTTGACTTCGGACTCCTCAATTGACAAGTAAATGTTTCAACTTTTAAGTATACACATCCAAATACCTTAACTCACCTCCGCTAGATCAATTGAACACACCAACTTAAAAAATGATCATCTAGATCTCTCTAAAACGTTAGTGTGTCACATGAACATTAGGTGTTTGAGCGACACGGCGTAGACGAGTTGGAGTGCGTAATTTGCAGTTGAGACTAAATTAAGATTTCTAAACGGGCATGCTCATAGTTTCCCTTCTAAATCTGGATAATCATACTACTTATTGATAGTGATTGTTTCGTTTAAGTATGCTTTATCATGGTTGCTTTGGCAATTTTGTCTTGGCTTTCATTGTTTTCTTTTTTGAATCGCTTTGTAATGCTTTTGCTTGAGCTGAGGGTCTATCACAAACCACCTCTCTACCTTGTAGGACACACCACCTTCCCTAGGCCCCACTTGTGAGATTACACTGGGTATGTTGTTGTTTCTGTAGTCTGGACAAGAGAGAGGAAAAGTAGAAGGGTCAAATGTGGGATTTAACTTGGGTCGTGGGAGGTCTACAGGGACTATTGTTAGACCTTCCTCTGGGGGGCAATTGGTGCTTCACCATTTGAAAATTCTGTTGCTGGAAATTCAAGCGTCTCGAGGTGAGGCTGAGACGGATAGTGTCTATTTCGGAAAACCAGTTCGGATTTATGCCCGGCCGCTCGACGACGGAGGCAATCCACCTGGTACGGAGGTTGGTGGAGCAGTATAGGGAGAGGAAGAAGGATCTGCACATGGTGTTCATCGACCTGGAAAAGGCGTACGACAAAGTCCCCAGGGAAGTGCTTTGGAGATGCTTGGAGGTGAGAGGAGTACCGCAGGCATATATACGAGTAATTAAGGATATGTATGAGGGAGCGAAAACCCAGGTGAGGACGGCGGGAGGAGACTCAGAGCATTTCACTGTCCTGACAGGATTGCATCAGGGATCTACTCTTAGTCCCTTTTTGTTTGCGTTAGTAATGGATGTGTTGACGCGGCGTATCCAAGGGGAGGTGCCGTGGTGTATGCTTTTTGCAGACGATGTAGTCCTGATAGATGAGACTCGAGGGGGTGTGAATGACAAATTAGAGTTGTGGAGGTAAACTCTGGAGTCTAAAGGGTTCAGGGTGAGCAGAACCAAGACAGAGTATGTGGAATGTAAGTTTAATGACGTGAGGCGGGAGAATGAGGTAGTAGTGAGGCTAGAAGCACAGGAGGTAGGGAAGAGGGATAAGTTCAAGTATCTCGGGTCCGTGATCCAGAGTAACGGTGAGATTGACGAGGACGTCTCGCACCGTATTGGGGCGGGATGGATGAAGTGGAAACTCGCATCGGGGGTGCTGTGTGATAAGAAGGTGCCGCCCAAGCTTAAAGGCAAATTCTATAGGGTGGTAGTCCGTCCAGCCTTGCTGTATGGAGCGGAGTGTTGGCCAGTTAAGAACTCCCACATCCAAAAAATGTAGGTGGCAGAAATGCGGATGTTGCGCTGGATGTGTGGACTGACCCGAGGGGATAGAGTTCGGAATGAGACTATCCGGGAGAAGGTTGGTGTGACTTCAGTGGAGTGTAAGATGCGGGAAGCACGATTGAGATGGTTCGGACACGTGAAGAGGAGGGGCATGGATGCCCCGGTCCGTAGGTGTGAGAGGCTAGCGTTGGATGGTTTTAGACGGGGAAGGGGTAGACCGAAGAAGTACTGGGGTGAGGTGATTAGGCGGGACATGGAACAGTTACAGCTCACCGAGGACATGACCCTAGATAGGAAGGTCTGGAAGATGCGAATTACGGCAGAGGATTAGGGCCAGTTCGAGTCGCTAGTGTAGGGAATTAATTGGTGGGGGTGTATTCCTGTTATGATTCCGTATTCAGTGTTTCGTGTTCCGTGTTCCATGTTTATTACGAATCTGTGTGCTTTCCTCTGCTTTATATTCCTGCATTCCTGCTTTACTCTGTTTTATATTCCTTATGGGTGCCGTATCTATGTTATGTCATCTGCATCTGTGCTGTACTATGTGTTTGTGTGATATCTCGTGACTTGAGCCGGGGGTCTTTCGGAAACAGCCTTTCTACTTCATCAGAGGTAGAGGTATGGACTGCGTACATCTTACCCCCCCAGACCCCACTAAGTGGGAATACACTGGGTTTGTTGTTGTTGGTGTTCATTAAGTTGTACGGTACTTGAAGCTTATTCTTTTTATTCTATGGTTATGTTTGAGTTTACTGGAGATGTCTGGTTTGGGATCAAGTTTGACTGTGTAGATCGCTCAGAAAATCATTTTGACCCTCTTTTCACTTGTAGGGCGCATGAACCTCTGTCTAACTAATATTAGTTTGTCTTTTCTCTATTGGTTTACTCTAGTAAATGACAGTTTTATCTGTCAGGTCCAAAATCAAAGTTTGCTCTTAAAGCTTTTAGTTCTCCATTTAAACAGAACACTTGCAGCTTGCAGAGTTTTCTAGTGACTAGGACTTAAACGTGCTTTCTTGAAATTGGGATTTGACTCACTGGAACCATGAATTTACTTGCTCATACAGGTATGATGGCTCGATTGGTTCAGCATCCCGTGCAATGGTAGTTCTTGATCAGTTTGCATGGCAACTTAGTCGAAGAAATCATTGATTGCTTCATGCATGTGTCAAAATATATTACATAGATCCGTGGTCTCTGCTTCTCAATGGATAGGAACTTTTTTGTTGAATCACTATTTCTTGTGCTGCAATTCAATAGCTTGTTTTTGTTTATGTACAAGCTTGGTACACATCAAGGTTGTATCAATTCCTCTAGTCAATGGCATTTTGCGATTTAACAGAAACTGAATTTCTAGTTATGATCCCTTGGTGATGCTTTCACCCACAATTAGCCCCTCCTGGGTCGGATGTGGTATGGGGAGTGAAGGAGCCAGCTGTGTGACTGGTTGTCAACTAAGATGGATTTGTTCAGGTCTAATTTTTAGCTATCTTTATGCCTGTAAAATTAGTTAGTATATATTTGAACAGTCTTTATTTTAATTCTTGTAACTCCATAAAACAATAAAACCTGTATATAGAAGTGTCTCCAAGTTGAAGTTGGATAATCTAAAATTTGTAAACATACACAAGCTTCACTGAAGCTTCAAGTCAATTGCCACTAAACCTAGGAGACATTCAGTCTTAAAATCTCAATGATGTGGGATTGGCTAAATTCAACAGCTATTGAACTTTTCCATCAACATTGCATTATTAAATGGGAGAAAAAGCTCTGGCATACTTAAAACAGAACAGGTCTAATCAGCAAATTTTGAATTGATATATTCAGAGTATTATTATCAATCCAGCTAGGAAGCCGTTCCACTGAGCTACAACCGAAGAGTAAACAGGCGTTACTCGTAGCAAAGACTGGACAAAAGATGCTAGGTAAAAGAGAAGGGGGTTTAACCACTTCTTTCTTAGCAAATAAAAAACTCTAGTTTCTCTGAGAACATGAAATAAGCAAAGCTGACAGTTATTGAAAACAAAAACCGGCGAGCAAATGATAAACTAATAAGAATAAAAGGTTGTAATATGATAACAGCAAAATGAGAAAGTGCATAATCATGCATAAGCAAATACTCTCTCTCGTCCAAAAAGTGGATCTTTAAGCTATTTTTCAGTGTCTAAAATAAGTGAATTGTTCATTCTCTAAGAGACTGTTGAAATTTCCTCCAATTTTATCTTCATTTTCACTTTCTAAGTTACTCCCTCCATTTAGTTTTACTCGTCACAAATTGAGATGACACACCTATTAAGAAACAGATTGATAGTATAACTTTATAATTTTACCCCTATTAATAATTATGCCATATTGTTTAATTAAAGTTAAATTCCAACATTGATGGAGTGATTATTTGAAAGATACCAAAACATTTTTCCGATAAAGAGTAGTGACCTTTTATACTCTTAATGGAAACTTTTTATACTCTTAATGGTAGTTTATCCGTTTTTGAATAATTTTTGAATCTTCAATCAATTTAACTGCCTTACTTCGATTTTTGTTGGAACTTCAGATGTTTCTATGTAACAAACTAGCAAGACCACTCGGGTACATTGAGGCGCAGCAGTAGGGACAAACAGTCCCCAAAATACCTGGTTGAGTATGTGGTCTCAAAGGCCAACAGAGACCACTACCTCTGCCAAATACTACTACGCATATTGCGCCAGTTACCAAGAAACATCCAAATGAAGACCCTATTATATAAACATCACAAGAGCTTTAGAGTAGGGCATGGAAGAACTTGCATCTTATTTTCCTAGCTAAAGTTTTAGCAATCTGGAATCTCTCTTTTCTATTTTTTTTTAAATCTATCTTTTACCTTGTGTTTTTCCTAAGATGAGAATTGCTACATTGTAATTTCTCCCTATCAGTTGAATAGAATTTCGAATCGTTTCATTTGGTGCATTCATTGAGCCTCCTCTACCAATGGGTGACAGTGCTCCTAACACACGTTTGCGCACAATGGTCGAGGCCTCCAAGAAGCTGCAAGACACTATTGATTCTCACAGTAAGACTTTTGACTCCATTAACTCCACACTTCAAGAAATTATCTCCCAAATTTCCACCCTTCAGACCTAGAATCAGCACACCTAGCCCTCTACCAAAAGCCCAACAACCTCTAACCCTAGTTCTTTTTTCATACGGCCACCACAAATTTCTTCTATCAATATCTTTTTCCCCCAACCCAAACTCCGCATTTGAATCCAACACAACAACTACAAGCCCTTTCTATAAACTAGAACCCTTTTTAGCCTCTTTTGGAGAGATAAACCAACACCTATAGATTTAGCCCGTTTTGATGGCCAGTTTGCTGAAAGTTGAATTTTCCAAGCAAAAAAATACTTTGATGCTTATAATGTCCATGATGAACATCGTTTGAACCTTGTGTCCTTCTATCTTGAGGCATGACTAGAGATTGGTATCAATAGATGTATAAGAACCATCAACTGATTGGCTGGGAGCACTTTACCAAAGCTTTGGTAACTCGTTTTGGTTCAAAATTCATGGAAGCACTGGAGGGGCTTTTGGGAAAATTATAGATGACTCCGATTGTAGCTGAGTATCTTTCTCGATTTGAGTAGCTTGTTAATCGCACTAATGATGCTTCTCCAGAGATGTTGCGACATCTTTTTATTTCTAGGCTACCTACAGAGATCAAAGGTGTTGTTTTATCATTTAGGCCCAAAGACATTCACGAGGCTATTAGTTTGGCCATGTTGCAAGATCAAAAATTATTGACCCAAGTTAAAACACCATACTAGTCCACTTCTATCACTGAAAATATTTCTCTCTTATCCAACTTCCCAAACATCGCAACACAAATCGACCCCATCTTTGTCACCCTCTTCTTCACCCGCTCAGGCATCTTCACTTCCTGGTATTGGCCGTGTTCTATTTAAGAAACTTTCTTTGATGGAATTGCAATGCAAACAAGATCTCAATTTGTGCTTCAACTATGATGAAAAATATCAAAAGGGCCATCGATGTTCTACATCTCCAAAACTTCTGCTCCTCCTCACTGATGAGGATCAAGTGGAGGAACCTCCCCCGCCAGATATTGATTCACCTCCCTTGGACTCCAATTTCACCATTCCCACTGAGGAACCATCCTTCCTTGCCATCAGTTCCTAAGCCCTTACTGGCAGTTCTCATTCCACTACTCTTTGTTTTACAGGTCATATTAAAGGTTTTTTGGCTCAAATTCTACTTGATGGGAGTAGCATCGATAACTTTATACACCTTCGTGTTTCTAAGGCTCTCAAACTTACTGTCGAGTCTTTACCTAAATTCTCAGTTGTTGTGGGTAATGACAATCGATTGCCTTGTTTGGGAGTGATACACAATCTTTCGATTACCATTCAGGGGCATTCCTTCTCTATAACTTTTTTTGTTTTGGATTTTAATGGTGCAAACATGGTATTGGGCGTGGTGTGGATCGCAACTCTTGGCCAGACTATTTCAGATTATTCCAAACTCCTGTTTGAGTTCGAGAGTAATGAATAACGCATTACATGGTTCAAAAATCCTCCAACCTCACTAGAGCAGGTTCAACTTTCAACTCTTCATTGCTTCACTATGACTGACTCCATTACTTATATGTTCTGGCTTGAGCTACTATCTCCTGACATATCTATGGTACAAGGCAATCTTCTAGATCTTCAAGTCATATTATCCTCCTATAATAAGGTATTTTTGGCCTCAAATTCCCTGCCACCATCGAGACCACAAGATCATCGTACCCCACTACTTTCTGGTTCTTTTCTGATTAATATGCGGCCCTACAGGTATCCATATTTTTAGAAGGGCGAGATTGAATGCATGGTATCTGAGATGCTTCACTCGGGTGTTATTCAACACAGTTCTAGCCCTTATTCCTCATCCGTCCTTTTGATGAGAAAAAAAGATGGCACATGACGCTTTTGCATCGACTATAAGGAATTGAACTCCATCCCAGTTAAGTATTATTTTCTAATTCCCACAGTTGATGAATTATTTGATGAACTCCATAATGTCTGTTTTTCTCTAAGTTGGACTTGTTGGCTGGATACCATTAGATCTGTGTCCATCATCATGATATAGAAAAAACAACCTTCTGGACTCATCATGGTCATTTTGAGTTTCTTGTCATGCCATTCGGCCTCTCAAATGCCCCATCCACCTTTCAAGCGACAATGAACTCAATATTCAAGCCTTGCCTTCGCCAGTTTGTCCTTGTCTTCTTCGATGATATATTAGTTTACAGTCAGTCCTGGCAGGATCATCTTACTCACTTGCAGAATGTTCTTAAGCCTCTCAAGAAAAATTTTGTGGTGGTTAAACTGTCTAAATGCCAATTTGGACAGACTTCTATTACTTATTTGGGTCATATTTGGGTCACTGCCGTCCTCTCTTAAGGAAGTTCATAGATTTTTGGGATTGACAAGTTATTATCGATAATTTGCGAAGGGATATGCCCAACTTGCTTCACCACTCATAAAAATTATAAAAAAAGATTCCTTTGTTAGGTCTGATAGGGTCTCCACAATGTTTTTTGACCTCAAACGAGCCCTTAGTTCTATTCCAGTTCTTATATTGCCAGACTTCTCAAAAGTGTTCTCTGTTGAAGCTGATGCTTTTGGTACTGGAATTGGAGTAGTGTTATCTCAAGAAGGGCACCCCATTGCTTTTTTTAGTAATAAATGATCTCCCAGGATGCAAGCGGCTTCTACTTACATGAGGAAAATGTTTGCTATTACCCAAGCTGTCCAAAAGTAGCGTCAATAACTTTTGGGTCACAAATTCACCATTATCACTAACCAACAACCGCTGAAATCCCTTACGATTCAAGTTATTCAGACACCAGAACAATAAAAATGGCTATGTAAGCAAATTGCTTATGAGTTTGAGATTGTCTACTGGCCTGGAAAATTGAATTCAACCGCTAATGCCTTATCCAGAAAACTATCCTTCATGGCTCTCACCGTGGCTATCACAGATATGGCTTTGTGTTAAGAATTCGTGCTTACTGATTATCTTATTTTCTCCTAACTATTGCTTATCGATGAAACGGGTTACCTGAGGTGTTCCAAGGAAGCAGTAAAATAGAAAGTAAAGAGCACAACGCTTTTTACGTGGAAAACACCCGGCTCAAAAGGTGTAAAAAATCACAACCTGCACCATTATAGGATTTAACCCCAACTTCACTAAATAACTCTGAGCCTCAACAACGACTGATTACAAAACTCTTGTAACCAACAAATAGGAATTATAAACTCTAATTCCTTTAACTCAACGACTAAAAATTATAAACTCTAATTCCTAAATACACACACACCTCCCAAGGTATGCATTCCCAAAGTCTTTGAGTTTTTCCTAACTCGAAGACTAACTCCTAGTTTAGTTATAATACACTGAAACTAATATTACATCAATAGTTCAAACAAAATGAACAACTCTAAAAATCAATGCTAAAACTCTTAGCTGGATTCTATACTTAGGACCAGGTTCTTTAATGTGTTTCTTTAGTGATTGAGTAGCGCTTCGTGAAGTCAATCTGTCGATTGTGCTTTTCTTCTTTGTAAGTGTGTAAGTTATTCTGATTGATGCATTTTCTATTTAAACACATCTCTTCAAAGAGGCATTCTTTATTTCAAATTCCTCCTTTAATCAGAACTTTCATTACACAGAGTTCTACTTCAACTAAGACTCCTTCTTTAATTCCAACTCTTGTCTCCTTAGTGTTGTAGTCAAACTTCAACTCTTTAAATCAGCTTATCTTCAAGTATTTTACTCAACCACAACTTCTTTAATTTCTCACGTGATTTGTAACTTGATTATATCAGAATTAGGCTTGCTCATTCATTCTTGACTTTAAGAAATCTTTGTCTGCATCTATCAGTGAAACCTGAAACCTCTTTTCCTATGCTCAGACCAGCTCAAGTAACATGGTCCATTCATGTGTCAGTCATCAGAAACCTCATTGATCTAACAAAGAGTCCTTCAATTTGTATGTTTTCTATCTTGTGTAGATTTCTTCAATCTATAGAATCTTTCTCCTTCTACACATAGGGCTCTTTAGGATATACTCAGAAGTGAAACTCCTTCTCCATAGGACTCTTTTTTCAACTCAACTTTGCTTTCCCTTATCATTAAGTGTTTGAATCAAATTCAACTTCTATAAATTAGCACACATTTATTTCTATAAGTTTATCAGAATTAGTCACTCATCCGGTTCTTGATTTCCTCCACCCTTGTCTTTAATCATTGATGATTTGCTTCAAGTTTTGGCTACATATTTTATATCACTTGTCCAGTTTGTCAATCATCAAACTACATCGTACCCAAAAAATTCCCCCTTTTTGATGATGACAAATGTATTATTTTGGTGCATTCAAACATCTTCACCTGTAGGCACTAAAGTATAAAATACTAGTTAGTCAATGGGTTATAAACATTGCACAACCCTCTTATCTTTTCATTTTGGCATCATCAAAAAACTATTTCAATGCAATAATATACTAGCCAAAGTTATTTGTTATGTTATTCATGGACACTGGGGCTATAACCAAAACAATTAGACATAGACTTTAGCCAGCATAGTAATGTATTAAAGAGAGCAAAAATATGAGTTAATTTAGCAAAGATAACTATTCCATTTAACTGACAGAGCATGTTCCACATTAAACCCTAGCTAGTACTGAACAAAGCAAAACAACTGAGCCTTAATTAAAAAAATATGGTATAAAAATGGGACATGACTAAGGATACAAATAGTGAGGAGCTGATGAGGAAGATGGAACAGGTGAAATCAACTGTGTCAATTGATGAATGATTTCAACATTTTCATACTTCTATCAATCGAGGTCAAGCTTCAAAGTGATGATCCTAGCCTTAAGGACCTCTTATTCCACTTCGTGACTGTCTTGTGCAGCTTCTAGTTCAATTTTTTTTTCCAGCTAAATCAATTTTTTTTCAATTTTTTTAAATGAGTGTTAGCCTACTTATTGAAATAGGTAGAGAAAAATGATTCATCTATTCAAGAACATCTATTGTTGCTTTATAAGTCAAACCTGAGCTAGGACTGAGAAGTCCTAAAAAAATAACCAATAAGGAACTAAAAGGGAAAACATGTCCCTTTTTATTCTGCAGAAACATATGCTGCATGTGATTGACAATCAAATTTGGAAAATTCATGGTACAAAAACTGATATTTTGGTTGATAGAGAAGAAGGAATTTCTGGTGTAGAATTAACACATTTGTGCACAACCATTTGGAGGGAATCAAAGAAAGTTTGGTCAACCAATTCGTCAACATTATAGGACAAGAAGAGGATGAAGTGTGAGGAATTAAATAGGTGTGCTCAACTGTTTTAACTTAGACAGCCTATACTTATGTCAGTGTAGAACATACCTGATAAGAAGAACTTTGTGGTCACAATTGCTTGCTTGCACCTATTTTTCTACATAATCTAATACAAAATTAGGTTAGAAGAGTCAAATTCTAGAATTAAGACACATAACTAAATGTGCAAGACTGAATTGAATAACATTTTAGCTAATAAGATTAATAAGAAAAATGGTTATTCTAGTCAATCATTGAGGAGAGTTTGTGCAATTTTAATCATCCCCAAGTCTAACCTATTCCTTTAAAAATGCTCTCTACTTAGTGCCTTTGGTGCTTCTCTAGTCAATTAAGTAACCCACACAGTCAACATTTTTATAGCCTTCAAAAGTGAAATTTCTTTCCCTTGGATACCATAGTATTAAGCCATTGATTCCCATAGGATATCTCAAGATTCTTGTGATAGCACCAATTCTTGAATTACCAAAAAATTATCATCAGCTTGTGTTGGTGTTATTGATGCATCAATTTATTGATTTGTTATTCCCCCTGTCAATATGCCCTCAATCTATACAACAGTTGAACCAGGTGGTACAACATGTTTCTGTGCATGCTCAGCAGTTTCACTGTCATTCTCTTAACTTCTCTGCTTCTTAAATAAGTCCACAAAGATTCATACGAACCAGGTTCAAGCACTAGATCGTTAATTTTTTTTTTAGATGTCCCTTGCTTTCCCCTTACACGAGCACTACAAATCTAGCCATCTTTCAAATAATCCATTCTCTCTTTAAATGTGGTGAGTGAAAGAAACTTTATTTTCTTCTAGTCTTATGCCTTGAGCAAGCTTTATTCATATACAAATTTTGCTTGCCTTCTTTCACTCTCACTTGCAAAATAAATTAGGGGTTAACTTTAGGCACCCAGACAAGCTTGGGTCCTTTCTTATGAGTAAATGGATGAATCAGATTTCTTCTAGCCCATGCAGGCAACAAGTTACGTGACCTATTTCTCTGACCACGTTTAGTTATCCTTTTCTTGGTATGAGATAGTTTATTTGCTAGATTTAGACTGCTGGATCTGCTTTTGGCAGCAACAGGACATTCAGTGGTTGGGTGTCCTATTTTTCCACAAATATAACATAAATCTTTATAGGAAATAGTTTTTTTGTGAAAACCTAAGCCAACCCTCTCATTTTGAGTCCTACTACTTAGATGATTAACAATTCTAGATGACTTGGTCCATCAGTTAGCTCTTTCAAGATCAGGTTTTATCCTAAAGTTTTCTTGCGTTAGCTTTCTAACCTTTTCTTTTTGATAAAACAATTCATAGTTTCTTTGTTTAAGTTTAGACTCAATTCTTTGATGATTTTCACTCATGGCTCCTTTTTTCTTTTCAGTAATTGACAACTTTAAGATTTTTGATTTTAGATCTAGGTTTGATGAACCAAGTTGACTGACCTATTTCTTTAGGGGGCAGTTTTCGGTACAATGACATTCTTGCAAGTATCAAGATCAATGTAATCAAACTTTAAACTTGCAAAATCATTGAATAATTGATCCCTTTCAGATGTGAGTTTGTGAAAATCACCAATCAATGCATTCATCAAGGGAATTAGTCTTTTCTTAGAACAAATATGCAATTTATCTTTATGATCAAGTAGACTTATCTCATATTTTATTTCCTTCTGTTCCATGTCTGAGTCACCTATAGCCATAAGTGCACTTTCATCAACTTCATCATCATCAGATTCTTCTGAACTTGATCCCCATGCAGCCATCGCAGTAAATGATTCCTTCCTTTTGGAGTAAGATTTTTCTTTTAGCTTCAACTCTTTTTCATCTCTTATATTTTCTTAGCTCAATTTACGACAATGGACAATCCCTGAACATATGATCTGTATCTTCATACTTGAAAGAACCAGCTTGAGACTTATAGTTGGAATAATACCTACTACTTGTTCCTCTCTTATTCTGGCGCTTTCCTTTTTTAAAATACCTTTTGAAATTTTTGGTAAGCTTTCTATTATCCAGATCTGATTCTATGTTGTCAGAATCTTTTAGTGCTATTGACTTATCCTTAGTTCCTTTATTTTTCTCTAAGGTATCCATGTTCTTCTCATATGCATTCACAAGAGTCTCCCAAATTTGTTTTGCAGTGGTGCAACCTGAGATCTTGTTATATTCATCTGGTCCAAGTCTGCACATAAGAATATACTTAGCCTTTGCATTCTTTCCAAGCATCTTAAAGTCGGCCTTATCATACTCACTTTTATCTTTTAATACATCCTTGTTTTCAGCATCATTCTTCATGGGGTATTGAGGTCCATCAATAATTCCATTCCAGAGTTCATAGTTAATAGCCTGAAGCAAATCCTTCATCCTTTCTTTCCATCCTGAGTAGTACTGTCCATTGAACAATGGAGGCCTATTGATGTCTTGTCTTTCGCAGTAGCCAGTAGGTGGTACAAATTCATCTTTGATCTTATCTTAAGGTGTTAGCCTTCACAAGATAACCCGCTCTGATACCACTTATTAAGAATTTGTGCCTAGTGATTATCTTATTTTTGCCTAATTGTTGCCTATCGATGGAACGGGTTACCTGACGTGTTCCAAGAAAGCAGTAAAATAGAAAGTAAAGGACATAATAATTTTTATATGGAAAACACCCTTCTCAAAAGGTGTAAAAAACCACGACCTACACCTTTATAGGATTTAATCCCAACTTCACTAAATAACTCTGAGCCTCAACAACGACTAATTACAAAACTCTTGTAACCAACAAATAGAAATTATAAACTCTAATTCCTTTAACTCAATAAATAGGAATTATAAACTCTAATTCCTAAATACACACATACCTTCCACGGTATGCGTTCCCAAAGTCTCTGAGTTTTCCCTAACTCGAAGACTAGCTCTTAGTTCAGTTTATAATACACTGAAACTAATATTACATCAATAGTTCAAACGCAATGAACAACTCTAAAAATCAATGCTAAAACTCTTAGCTGGATTCTATACTTAGGAACAGGTTCTTTAATATGTTTCTTCAGTGATTGAGTAGCACTTCGTGAAGTCAATCTGTCGATTGTGCTTTTCTGCTTTGTAAGTGTGTAAGTTATTCTGACTGATGCATTTTCTATTTAAGCACATCTCTTCAAAGTGGGATTCTTTATTTCAAACTCCCCCTTTAATCAGAACTCTCATTACATAGAGTTCTACTTCAAGTGAGAATCCTTCTTCAATTCCAACTCTTGTATCGTTAGTGTTGTAGTCAAACTTCAACTCTTTAAATTAGACTATCTTCAAGTATTTTACTCAACCACAACTTCTTTAATTTCTCACATGATTAGTAACTTGAGTATATCAGAATTAGGCTTGCTCATTCATTCTTGACTTTAAGCAATCTTTGTCTGCATCTATCAGTGAAACCTGAAACCTATCTTCCTATGCTTGGACCAGCTCAAGTAGCATGGTCCATTCATGTGTCAGTCATTAGAAACTTCATTGATCTAACAAAGAGTCCTTCAATTTGTATGTTTCCTATCATGCGTAGACTTCTTCAATCTGCAGAATCTTTCTCCTTCTACACAGAGGACTCTTCAGGATATGCTTAGAAGTAAAATTCCTTCTTTCCATAGGACTCTTTTTTCTACTCAACTTTGAATTCCCTTATTATCAAGTGTTTGAATCAAATTCAACTTCTACAAATTAGCACATGTTTATTTCCTTAAGTTTATCAGAATTAACCACTCATCTGGTTCTTGATTTCTTCCACCCTTGTCTTTAATTATTGATGGTTTGCTACAAGTTTTAGCTTCATGTTTCATATCACTTTGTCAGTTTGTCAATCATCAAAACTACATCGTACCCAATACTTTGGTTGACAAACTCAAGCAATTGAACAAAACTGATGCTTATTTGCTTCAACTCTAGCATCAGTTGCGCGATGATCCTGACTCCATGCCTCACTTCACTTTCCAAGAAGGTTTGCTTTTTTTTTTTGTAAGCGTCTGATTATTTCCCTGGATCTGGCACTATAAAGTTTGCTCTTAGAAGAATTTTATTCTTCTAAAATTGGAGGTTATGCTGGTATTGCGAGGTATTTTCACAACCTTTCATCTAATTTTTTTGGCCGGGTATGCGGATGTCAAGAAGTTCGTCTTAAATTGCCAAATCTGCCAGCAAATGAAGAATACACATTCGAAACCTGCTGGATTTCTTCTTCAACTTCCTATACCTGCAATAATTTTTGAGGATATTTCTATGGATTTCATCACCAACCTCCCACCTTCTCAGGGTCGCACAATCATTCTGGTAATTGTGGACATATTGTCAAAATATGGCCATTTCATTGCCTTGCCCCCAAAATTCACTAGTCATAAGGTCGCGGAAGCATTTGTCCAAGAATACATTCGACTACATATATTTCCTTCCTTAATTATTTCAAACCACTATCCTATTTTCTTGTTTGATTTTTGGGCTGAGATCAATAGACTTCAAGGGACTAAATTAGCCAAGAGCTCTGCTTATCACCCACAATTGGATGGACAAACAGAGGCTCTTAACAAGTGTCTTGAGATGTATCTTTGATGTTTTTCTGTGAATATACCTGCTACTTGGTTTCGTCTACTCCCGTGGGTCGAATTTTGGTACAACACTTCATACTAACATAGCTCTAAGCTTAATCCTTTTGAAGTTGTTTATGGCCCGCCTCCCCCAATGGTTGTTCGATACATCATGGATGACACTTCTAATCTTGATGTGGTAGAGTCCATTTGTCACAGAGATGAAATGTTGTCCCTTTTAAAGTCCAACTTGTAGGTTGCCCAGGAACGTATGAAGTGAAATGCTGACAAAGACCGTAAAGATCTAAGCTTTGAGATTGGATATTGGGTATATATTTGATTACATACCTATAAACAACTCTCTATTCTCCTTCAACACCATGCAAAACTTAGTCGAAGATTTTTTGAGCCATTTAAGGTGCTCCATCATATGGGTGAGGTTGCCTACAAACTAGATCTCCCATCTTTCTCTAAAATACACCGTCTTTCATGTTTTGATTCTGCAGAAGTGTTTAGGAACCCTGATCAATAGGTTACTCCCGTTGATCTTACATACCAAGACTTCTCTCTGAGGCTTACACCTGAGGACATTGGTGTAACATATTGTCACAAAGAGAGTGCATCAGATAACCTAGTTCTTGGTAAATTGGCAGAACGTGCCTTCTTCTGAGGCCACTTGGGAAGACCTTTCTACACTAACTCATCAGTTTCTCGACTTGAAACTTAAGGACAAGGTTCGTCTTCGTGGTGGTGGCAATGTAACAAATCAACAGGACCACTCCGGTACATTGAGGCACAACAGTAGGGACAAACAATCCCCAAAATGCCTGGTTGAATATGTGGTACCAAAGGCTAACAGAGGACCACTACCTCTGCCAAATAGTGCTGCACATATTGCACCAGCTACCAAGAAACATCCAAATGAAGACCATCCTATATAAACATCACAAGAGCTTTAGAGTAGGGCATGAAAGAACTTGCATCTTATTCTCTTAGCTAAAGTCTTAGCAATCTGAAATCTCTCTTTTCTACTTTCTCTTTTTTTTATCTATCTTTTACCTTGTGTTTTTCCTAAGTTGAGAATTGCTACATTGTAATTTCTCCCTATCAGTTGAATAGAATTTTGAATTGTTCCATTCCATCAATATATTTTTATATTTTTATTCATTTCTTATTTCTTAGAGCATAAAAGACTCTCATAAACTTTTTAAGAATAATATTTCAAATCAAAATACTCCATATTATAAGAGTATGTTTTTATGCATTAATCATGCACATATAGTTGAAGTTCAGATGACTATATTTCAAAAAAAAAAAGAGGCTAAAAGTGAAACTAAAATGATTGAACTTAAGTTACACGAAAATTCTCTACATCTCAAGTTAAACTTCAATTGAAATAGGGGAAAATATCAGATGTGCCATTGATCAAACTTTCAAAAATTGTTCAAATATATCCTATTAATAGTTGGATTTATTTATGCCATCACCATGACACTATTGATTTATTCGTGCCTCTTGCAGAACCTTATTGCTATAATATTTTTCCACGTGACATTATCTAAAACCTTTGTTACTTACCTTGTGACCCGTCTCATTTAGTTAGTGGCATAATTTGAGCCTTTCCTCCATCCCTTATCATGTCTCAACACTATTAACACCCCAGAGTTCACCATTAAAGGACATACATAACCTTAATTAACATACTTCTATGTACTTCCACACCTAACTACACCTCATCAATGTACTCTTTAAACCTTTTTTTATTTTCCTAAACAAATTTTATATCATTTTCCCAAGCCAACACACGTCCTAGCCATTGTAGTATCCCTAATTCCATAATTCAAACACATACTCGTAATTCACACACTCATATGTACTTTTCTTACTTAGGTATACCTCATTAGTCTCTTTTAATCCCCTTTTTACTCAAATAAATTTCATGTCCTTTTCCAAGTCATCTCCATGTCCAACCACTATAATACCCAAAATTTTATCATGAAAACAAATATATACACGAGTACTCTTTTCTAAACCCGTCTTTTTTTTTCTTAAACAGATTTCATGTGAATTTTAACTCTCTTTTAAGAGCCATAAGATACATGAAAATTGTGAATTCTATAGTATAAGATTAGATTCATAATCCAATAAGAGGGTATAGTTTTCTCTTTCCTTAATAGTGAAAATGTTACATATTAAGCGCTAGGTTGAAGTTAAAGAAGACAATTAATTAAAATGGTAATTTTCTTGAAAGAAACATCAGAATTTTATTATGAGGATTTTTCTTGCAAATATAACCAATCCCGTTGTCGGTCGTGGAGAGTTTTGCTGATTGAGACACCCACATTAGGGGGCATCCCCATGAAGGAATTTTCTCTGGGCAACTGCTGAGAAAAAAAACTTCATATAGTCAATTGGGATACCATCACTAGGCCCAAAAAAGAGGGAGGTTTACGACTCTAAAGAAGTGAGATAAAAAACAAATGCCTTTACACTGGCCTAGCCTGAAGAATGTACCATAATCCTTAGGCTCTTTGGGCGAAAGTCCTGTACTTTAAATGCCGCCACAAAAGAAAAAGTACCAATACTCCTTTTGTCATCTCCAGAACCTGGAAATGCATCAAGGTGGGATGGGATACCTGCTCCAGAGACTCTAAATGGGTAGTAGGAAAAGGACAGAGAGTGATGTTTCTTAAGGATTCTTGAATTTCCCATCACAACTCTATCAATTATTAAGGGCCCTCCCAGAAAGAATAGAAAACCCTTAAAGTGAGAGATATCCTTGTGAATGGGGCATGATATTTCTCCAAAATCTCCCTCCCCATCATGAAGGACCTTGTCACCATCATCAAGGACACCTATCTCACTGAGGCCAGTGAAAAGCAGGATAACTTGATTTGGGATGTTACCCCTAGCGGTCTATTCTCCACAAAGAGTGCCTATTACTTCATTGATAGCAGATACCACCACCATGACCAAGGAACATGAATTCACTTGGATTTGGACTCTTAAAGTTCCAAACAAAATAAAAAATTTCCTATGGTTACTTCACCATGAAAGAATCCCCACCAATAAATACCTCTATAATATTGGCATCAATATCAGTCCTAGCCCTCTTCCACAAATATCGTTCGAAGAGTATAGTGTGTATGTAATACGTCCGCCCCTGGTTGAATGACATCCCAAGCTTGACATTTTTTCTAATTTTGAATAATCCGTGAAGCTATAAGCAAGGAGCAAAGAAAATGTCATGTATAGCTCATCACTGGTGTATGCTTTCAAAAGTACAGATGACCCATTTATTAAGTGAGAATTTTAATCTGATGGGATAAATTAAAAGGAAAATATCGCACTAATAAAATTCATTGAAAATAATTTATTTGTAGAGTGCAAAATGTGTAATTTGATATATATTTACTAGATGGCACAACCTTTGCCAGCGCAGGCCCAATAATGAAAATGTTCTCATATTGTATGGAAAAAATTATACATATCACAACAAACACAAGTGTGCAGTTATTGATTCTCTGTCACCCATTACAACATTCATCTATCATTTACCATTGTTAACAATGAAGGTATCCACGGTTCTTTGGTAAGGAAAAGTATAATTATTACTTCAATCTTTCAATCCATCCAGGGAATGGTTCCGTCCCTTATAAGTGCTCAATATAATTGTTGGCCTTAGGATTATGAGACCTCTCAAATTCATGACAGATCTGCAGAAACCCAAGAACCCCACCAAAAAAATAAGAGATAATACATCAAAATCCCCCTAAACTTGTCCTCCCAACTCACTTTAGCACTTAAACTTTACGAATAATTATTACCCCCTTAACATCTTTCAACTAAATTATTTTCAAACCATATGCTGACGTGGCATTTAAAAAAAAACAAGAAAAAGAAACGCGTGAAGACAGCAACCACCACCAGCACCCCCTCCAAAATCTACCCCCAATTACTTCTCCAATTACCAAATCACACCCCTACTTCCAATTTCTCCTCCTTCATCCCCAATAATAAAAAATGAAATTGAATTTGAAAATTAAAAAATTGACATAATTTGAATATTTGGTTGTTGATTTTAGAGAAGTTAGTGTTGATTTGATCAAATTTAAGAGGTGGTTGATTTTTTTATCACTATTTTATGATATATTTTTTATGGTGATAATGGAGTTTTTCGGCAAAAATTCCCCGAAAAAATAACGTATGTGTGCAGGTGTGGCTGTAAAGGGTGAACAGAGGTGGATGAGGGTGTGTACAGGTGTGGAAGTGTGGGGGTGGACTGGGGTGGACGGGGTATTTACAAGTGGGGTGATAGACGGGAAAGAGGGGGGAGGGGATGGGGGTATAAAATTAAGGAATAAAAATATATAAAAAGAATTATATAAAATATATATTATTTAAATAAAATATATATGTGTACTATTTTAATATATATATATATATATTATTTAATTTATGTTATGATATATATTAATTATAGTGAATGTCTATCAAGATCTATCAAGATCTATTTGATGTCTATTAGGATTTGATGTATTTATCTTTTAGTATGAAGCTAGGGCAAATTCCCCCTATAAATAGAAGGGCTTCATTCATTCTAAATCATCCCTCAAGAGAAAAAATAACAATTACTTTCTCTATTCTCTCTACTCTTCTTCTTTATTCTTTCTTGTTTTATAATACGTTATCAGCACGAGACTCCACCGTCTCAAATTTGAAGGCTAAGGCTAAGGTATTATTTTTTTTTATTTCTTCCTTTTTTCATATGGCTAACAATCTTACGAAGTGTGAGTTCGTTGCCCTTCAAAGTTCGGGCAAGAACTATATTTCATGGGTGTTGCATGCTGAAATCCACCTAGATGCTATGGGTCTTGGAGACGCCATAAAGAATGAAAATACAGCATCTAGTCAAAATCGTGCTAAAGTTATGATTTTCTTGCGTCATCATCTTGATGAAATTCTGAAAATTGAGTACCTTACTACTAAGGATCCACTCGTATTGTGGAATAGCCTAAAAGAAAGGTTTGATCACTTAAAGATGGTCATCATCCCGAAAGCACGATATGAGTGGATGCATCTAAGTTTTCAAAACTACAAGTCTGTTCATGAATACAATTCTGTCATGTTTAGAATTTCTTCTCAATTGAAACTTTGTGGAAAGACGATCAATGATAATGATATGATGGAAAAAACGCTCTCTACTTTTCATGCCTCGAATGTGCTCTTACAACAACAATATCGAGAAAAAGGTTTCAAGAAGTATACTGAACTGAGTTCTCATCTTCTCGTGGCTGAACAAAATAATGATTTGTTGATGAAAAATCACGAGATCCGACCAACTGGATCTGCACCATTCCCTAAGGTGAATGATGTGCATGCTCACCATGCTAGGCATGGAAAAGGTCGCAGCCCTGGTCGTGGACGTGGTCGTAGTTGTGATGACCAAGAAATAAACCCTGTTCCGGGTGTTAATAATTCATCAAACAAAAAGAGAAAAGATAAGAAACGTGAAGCAGTTACTTGTTTTTGATGTGGTGGAAAAGGACATTATTCACGTGATTGTCGTGCTCTCAAGCACTTGGTTGATCTTTATCAAGCATCACTAAAGAAGAAAGAGAGAAATCCCGAGGCTAACTTACTCTCTGAAAATAATGTTGACATCACATGTTTGGATGTAGCAGACTTTTTCGAGCACCCTGAAGGAAAGATTGATCACTTGATTGGTTATAGTTCCGTAAACATGAAAGAATGAATGATTTTTAATTTTATTTTACTTTTATTGATAATAGTTAGTGAATAAAGAATCATGTAAAAGTAGTTGTTTGCATGAGTATTAGTTTTTGATTAATATTGATTAGTTCAATTATATTATTGTAGTTTATTATTGATTGAATTGAATTTTAATTTTATCATTATTTATTAAAAAATAAAAAAGACGATAGTACAAAGGTTTATTTTTCGCATGAAAACAATACGTGGAGTGCTTGCTTTGCATTCATTACAATACAAAATTATCATTCTTTACAATGTTGTGCAAATAATATGATTAAAATTGCATTTTGTAATGTATTCTTTATATTAATATTTTTCAATATAATAATATTCTCATATGATTATGTAATATAATAGTATTTTTATATTCTCATTTCGTAATACGATTACAATTGCATCTCGTACTAATTGGATATATTTCTTTTTAATTACTTAGTTAAAGTGTGATTAATAATTTTTTTATATTATAAGTTTTCACTTTGTACAAAGATTTAATATATATTTTATTTGGTGCAAGTTATTTTATTTAAAGATATGGATAATTTTCAAGAAGATATTTGTTTGATTGATTTTGGTACTACACATACGATATTCAAAGACAAGAAATATTTTTCTCATCTAAACATGGACAAATTAATGTTAGTACTGATTTGATTGAAAGCTTCGACAAAACCATTATAATCTTGCCTAAGGGAACTAAACTCATCATAAATAATGCTATGTTCTCTCCCAAGTCTCAGAGAAACTTGATGAGTTTTAAAGATATCCGTGAAAATGATTGTCATATCAAGATATTTGATGAGATGAATCTTGAATATCTTGGTATCACCAAGAATGTCTCTGGGCAGACATATGTTATTGAAAAGTTCCCTGCTTTATCTTCTGTCCTGTATTGGACAAAGATTTGTGCAGTTGAGACACATTCCATAGTAAACTGGAAGTTTACTGATTCCAATACTTTCGTACTTTTGTATGATCGTCTGGAACATCTAGGATCAATAATGAAGAGACGAATAATAGAAAATTCAAATGGGCATCCATTAAAGAACTTGAAGGTTTTTTCGAATGGTGAATTTTCATGTAATGCTTGTTATCAAGGCAAGTTGATTGTGAGACCATCGCCAATAAAAGTTGGGATTGAGTCCCCCGCGTTCGTGGAACGCATACATGGGGACATTTGTGGACCAATTCACCCACCAAGTGGGTTGTTTGGATACTTCATGGTCCTAATAGATGCTTCTTCTAGATGGTCTCATGTGTGCCTTTTGTCATCTCGCAACTTGGCATTTGCAAAATTATTGGCACAAATAATATGATTATGTGCACAATTTTCTGATAATCAAATCAAGTCTATTCACCTTGATAATTCTGCAGAATTTTCATCCCAAGCATTTAATGACTATTGCTTATCGATCGGGATAAGAGTGGAATATCCTGTACCCCATGTTCACACTCAAAATGGCCTTGCTGAGTCATTAATTAAACGTCTGCAGTTGATAGCAAGACCATTACTAATGAAAACTAAGTTGCCTACTTCTGTTTGGGGTCATGCAATTTTGCATGCTGCAACACTTATTCGTCTTAGACTGACAACTTATCATAAATTTTCTCTGTTGCAATTGATTTTGGGTCAAGAGCCTAATATATCTCATTTGAGAATTTTTGGGTGCGGTGTTTATGTGCCGATAACACTACCAAACCGCACCAAGATGGACCCCCAAAGAAGGTTAGGAATTTATGTTGGGTTTGAATCACCTTCCATTATTCGCTATCTTGAACCATTAACAGGAGATATGTTCACTGCTTGATTTGCAGATTTTTGATTTGATGAGATACTTTTCTCAAAATTAGGGGGAGAAGATAGTGACATCAAAAGAGAAATTTTGTGGAAAAATTCATCACTATCTCATCTTGATCCACGTGCTTCTATTTGTGAGCAAAAAGTACAAAATATTATTTATCTGTGAAAAATTGCAAATCAAATGTCGGATGCATTTACAGATTTGAAAAAGATCACTAAATCACATATTCCTGCAGAGAATGTCCCAATTCGAATTAATGTCCCTAAAGGACCATCCACTAGTGTCATAGCTAATGAATCTAAAGCATGCTTGAAGCGTGGCAGACCATTAGGTTCTAAGGATCGAAATCCTAGAAAAAGAAAAACAAAAGGTCAAGATGACACTACGAAAGATCCACATACGGCAGTTCAAGATTTGAGCAATGTTGATATTCCTGAAGAAATCAATGAGCCTAAGACTCAAGAAAATTAGGAACTATCCATAAATTCAAGTGATGTTGAAACTAATCTGAACCGATCTGAAATAGTAATGGATCATGTCTTTGCATATAATGTTGCAACGAAAATCATGCAAGATAGGGAGGATCTTGAACCTCGATCTGTCACAGAATGTCGACAAAGAAATGACTGGCCAAAATGGCAAGAAGCAATTCAATCTGAATTGAATTCGCTCACCAAACGTGAAGTTTTTGGACCCATAGCTTAAACACCTAATGGTGTTAAGCCTGTTGGCTATAAATAGGTCTTTATGCGAAAAAGAAATGAAAAAAAATGAAATACAAAGATATAAAGCACGCCTTGTTGCACAAGGATTTTCACAACGACCTGATGTCGATTATGATGAGACATATTCACCAGTTATGGATGCAATAACATTGCGTTATCTTATTAGTTTCACTATCCATAAGAGACTTGAAATGCATTTGATGGATGTGGTAACAGCTTATCTATATGGATCACTTGATAATGAGATATACATGAAAATTTCCGAAGGATTTAAAATGTCAAAAGCATATAGTTCAAAGCCTCGAGAAATGTATTCCATTAGATTACAAAGATCATTGTATGATTTGAAGCAATCTGGACTCATGTGGTATAACCGTCTTAGTGAATATTTATCTAAAGAAGGTTATACGAATGATGAAATTTGCCCATGTGTTTTTATAAAGAAAACAACGTTGGATTTTGTTATACTTACTGTCTATGTCGATGACATAAACCTTATTGAAACTCCAATAGAGCTTCAAAAGGCAATTGATTACCTAAAGAAAGAGTTTGAGATGAAAGATCTCGGAAAGACAAAGTTATGCCTTGGTTTGCAAATTGAGCATTTGACAAACGGTATCTTTGTCCATCAATCTTCCTACACAGAAAAGGTGTTAAAACGATTCTATATGGATGGAGCACATCCATTAAGTACTCTGATGGTGTTAGATCACTTGATGTGAATAAGGATCCATTTCGACCTCAAGAAAAGAATGAGGATCTCCTTGGTCCTAAAATACCATATTTTAGTGCAATTGGTGCACTAATGTATCTTGCAAATACTACAAGGCCTGATATTGCCTTTTCAGTAAATTTGCTAGCAAGGTATAGTTCTGCTCCTACTAGGAGACATTGGAATGGGATCAAACACATATTACGGTATCTAAAGGGACTACCGATATGGGCTTATTTTATTCTAAAGATTGCAATTCCGATCTTGTTGGTTATGCTGATGCTGGATACTTATCCGACCCGCATAAAGCTCGGTCTCAAATAGGCTATGTATTCATATGTGGGGGTACTGCCATATCTTGGAGATCAACAAAGTAGTCTATCGTAGCCACTTCATCGAATCACGCTGAGATTATAGCTATTCATGAAGCAAGCCGAGAGTGTGTGTGATTGAGGTCCATAATACATCTCATTCGAGAAAAATGTGGCTTGAAATGTGACAAAGTACCCACAATTTTATATGAAGATAATGCAGCATGCATAGCACAACTGAAAAGTGGATTCATAAAAGGAGATAAAACGAAGCACATTTCGCCAAAGCTCTTCTATACACATGAGCTCCAAAAGAATGGTGATATTAACGTACAACAGATTCGTTCAAGTGACAATGTGACTGATTTATTCACTAAGTCGCTTCCAACTGCAACTTTCAAGAAGATGTGCACAAGATCGAAATGCAAAGGTTCAAAGATGTTCTTATTAGGCGGAGCTAATACGCGCTGTACTCTTTTTCCCTTACGAGATTTTGTCCCACTGAATTTTCCTTGTAAAGTTTTTAATGAGGCAGCCTATATGCGTATTGTTAGACATTCA